>NC_139978.1:35499935-35649935 GCF_963993115.1 Abramis brama | reverse complement strand
TGTTTCAAGCACATTGTTGAATCTGTGCCATGAAGAATTAAGGCATTTCAGAAGGTAAAAGAGGGTCCGACCCGGTGCTAGCATGGTGTACCTAATAAAGTGGCCGGTAACATTCATCTGAGTTTGGCTAATCTGTAGTGTGCATATATGCATAAAATGTATATATAAATTAGGGCTGTCAAAAGATTAATTGCGATTCATCCAAAATAAAAGTTTGTGTTTAAATAATATATGTGAGTGTACTGTGTATAATTAAATTTGTATCTAGAAATACACACACATGCATGTATATATTTAAGAAAAATGTGTTATTTATATATAAAAAAATTATATTTATATATAATATAAATTATATATAAATATATACAGTATATGTATGCAAATATTTCTTAAATATATACATGCATGTGTGTGTATTTATATATACAAAATAATTATACACAGTACACACACATATATTATTTAAACACAAACTTTTATTTTGGATGCGATTAATCGTGATTAATCTTTTGACAGCCCTAATATAAATATAAAAACATATATATGGTCACACTTTAGTTTAGGTAGCTATTAACTATGACTTGTCTCAATAAACTCTTAATTACTGCTTATTAATAGTTAGTAAGGTAGTTGTTAAATTTAGGTATTGGGTAGGATTAAGGGATGTAGAATATAATTATGCACAATAAGGCATTAATATGTGCTTTATAAGTATAATAAACAGTCAATATCCTAGTGATATACATGCTAATAAGCAACTAAGTAGTGAGAATTGAGAGGGTCCGACCCAGTACTAGCAAGGTGTACCTAATAAAGTGGCCGGGGAGTTCATAATGATTATAATTCAATTTTAAAATGAACATAGGCTATATATATATATATATATATATATATATATATATATATATATATATATATATACCGTTTTTTATGTTTTTAATTGGGCCCAACACTCCAGCACCAGCCTGTCATTTTCTCTCCAGTAAATAAACGTGGTATTTCCATCTGAAGGCTGGTTTGTGTAATAACAGACGGGTAGAGCCGAGCACACGAGCGTATAAAGAGAAAAATATCACAGACATTAAAACCTGTCATTTCGTTTCAGACGAACAGTTTCCAGATGGTAGTTCACCAATTACCCAGAGAACACCACACCGGATCCGCCAGCGTTCACAGAGACAGGTAGAGGGAGAGACCGTCGTAATGACCAAACCTACTTTATAATTGCACTGAATCTATTCTAAGACCATTACAATTATGCTCTTATGCAGCACTGCAAAAACTAATTATGGCCTTGAGTTGCTTACAGTGGCATGAGCATGTGATAAAAGACACAGATGCTGTGCAATAAATACTTTTATTCATATTATTAATTTATAAATATTAATAATTATAATTATAAAGAATAAAGAAAAAACCATTGTTCTGCAAAGTTCATTTTATAACTGAATTCATCATCATAATTAATGCCTTAAGAAATTAATTAACTTAAGTATAACACTTTCATACCCTTTGACAAAGTTTCATTATCTTAAAAGTCATGGACTTGTATTATCTCCCGTCTTTCTTTGATAAGTGAGCATCAGGGTTTGTTTGGAGGACATCAGCTGTGTCCTTGTGTAGATCTGACCTTTACTTTAACTAAACCAGCATATTTAATCTCCTCTAATGCACAAATATAACGTTCATCTGAGTTTGGCTAATCTGTAGTGTGTATATGCATAAAATTTACGACTTTTGCCTCAATAAACTTAATTACTGCTTATTAATAGTTAGTAAGGTAGTTGTTAAATTTAAGTATTGGGTAGGATTGAGGGATGTAGAATATAATTATGCACAATAAGGCATTAATATGTGCTTTATAAGTACAATAAACAGTCAATATCCTAGTAATAGACATGCTAATAAGCAAATACTTAGTGAGAATTGAATTTTATACACACACACACACACTCACACATTATATATATATATATATATATATATATATATATATATATATATATATGTATATATTCTTAATGAAATTTAAAACTTAATAATGTAATGATTTATCCGTTAAATAACATCATTTGATGGGTCAACAACAGCATTCGCAGGTAAAGTAACTTTTTTGTTTGTTTATTGTTTTTGTATTAGATAATATAGGCTAATAAACCGCTGTAACTAGTTACCAAAAGATCTAGTACATGTAAACGGCTAAAAAAAACAAAAAAACAAAACAAAAAAAAACACAGTAGTTTTCTGAATATATTCATTCACACATATTCCCTGTAGAAACCAACACAAATTCAATCTTCAGTATTTTATCTCCTTTTCTAAAGCTTCTTTCCCAAGTTCAGACGAAAGCAGTTCAGAAATCAACACACTTCATTTTAAATGTGTCCGTGAGTTCAGTTCTGGATGAACAGTTTTATTAATCTGTAGTTTTTGATGAAATGATGTGCAACTGACCTGCCAGGATGGCTTTTCCAGGATGAGTGAGTTTGGCTTTGCTCGCAGCTCCGCGTTCACGCGTCATCTTCAGTCAAGACTCTCACGAACGCGCGCAGCACTGTTGCTTCCGAGAGCAGCTCGCGATCATAGACTGATGACATGAGACTGCTCTCAGCCAATCAGCAGTCAGATCTCACACAGGGGCGGGGCTCGCAGCGCTCTCTCTCTCTCGCTCTCGCTCTCTCTCTCGCTCTCGCTCTCTCTCCGCCACGCCCTCGAGAAGAGAAACTCGATTAAGGATCCGAACCGAATCTCAACCCTAAAACTCCAGCACATCTGATTCTGACTGAGAGAAAATAGCTTTAGATTGTAGTTTGAAATAATCATAGGGTCCATGCATCCAAACCTGCTTAAATAAATAAATATTCAATTAGCCTATGGAAAACACATGTGGGGGAAAATATAAAAATTAAGGAAAAAACATGTATACAATATACACAATATATATATATGTGTGTGTGTGTTTCTGTTCACACTGTAGGTTACTATTAACTTTGACTTTTGCCTCAAACTCCTAATTACTGCTTATTTAGTTAGTAAGGTAGTTGTTAAGTTTAGGTATAGGGTGGATTAAGGGATGTAGAATATGATTATGCACAATAAGGCATTATAAGTACTTAGTTATAAGTAGTATGTGCTTTAAAAGTACTAATAAACAGCCAATATCCAAGTTATATGCATGCTATTAAGCAACTATAGTGAGAATTGGACCCTACACTAAATATATATATATATATATTTATTTTCCTATTATTTATTTTCAATTTCTATAGGTTTGGGCCTTCATACAGCAGACCTGCAAAAAACAAACAAAAAAACACTGATCACTAAATAAAGTGCAACAATCTGTTTTGCGTCTCAAGCCAGACTGTTAAATACTCAGACAAATCAGTTAAAACTATAAATAAAGGAGCTACTGTTACATTATGCAATAAAATCCAATAAAAGTAAAAACCTACAATGGATTTGTATGTACCATGGTAATACCATGTTTTTGGACTTGGACTTTGGTGCTAGTCGTAGTTTTGAGGAATTTTAGAATATTAGCATAAGCAACCGTTTCTATGAAGTATCATGTAAATACATGAAAATACATACATAAAGATACAGTAACAGTATCATGGTAAATTAAAGTATGAATCCATCACTGTATTAGGGAATATAAAATAATTTTCTGCATCATATCTCTGCCACTATTGTGACACTGAAAGCAAAACTAATCCCAGCTGTGTTTTTCTTCCTGGTACGTTAAACATTGAGAAAGAACCGACATGAATGTGCAATTACCGCAGGAAAAACACACAAACCCACATTCAACCGGAACAACACAGTGAACTCCAGTGACCTGAGAGACTGAGACAGACAGTAGCGGCACATGAAATGTAAACTTTATTCTTGACTCTTCAATCTGAGTCACTACACATCACTGAGCAACCCAAACATCCTCACTTTTTGTGTTTTTTTTTTTTTTTTGCATATTGTTTTCCTAAAAAAATTAATGTCTCTTTTTACTACAACATTACACAACAGACAGTGCATATGGCTCGCAGTAACACTGATGATCATGCACAACTACATTGACCTAGTAAACATGTCGCGGTCGAGACGGTGTGGGCAGCGTTAAATACACAGATGTTCGGTTGTGATTTTCACATTGTACAACTGAAATTTAGTACCACTTAAAATGTAAACAAAGTTAATACTGGAGAATTAAAAGGATGAGAACAGAAAAAAGAACCAAAGAATTGAGTCTGTCACTAAAAACATGGTACCGTTCACTCTCACTAGTGTTCACACGAAACGGTTCGTTTCAGAGTAGTGTCGTTTATGTTTAGCATCTCTCCTCTCATCATCAGTGCCATATAGTTGATCAAATTCAAAGGAAAACATAAGTTAACGAGCAGCTTGTTTGTCATGAACAACACGCGTGTTTAAGGAGCGTTTCGTGCGGCGTGTTTGTGTGATTGCTGGGATACAGTTTTCATGCTTCCTGAAAGCAGCAGTCGAGCTTCGGTGTCACAGGCACACGTTTCCCAGAATTCCTAGCGGGAGGAAAGCATGGGACTTAAGGCTGAAGGTTAAAGCCGTACACAGGAGGAGCGAATCCGTAGCTCTGGAAACCCGGCTGGGGTGTGACTGCGGTCTGACTGCCGTTCAACATCAGCTGTTGCCCTGCGCACACACACACACACACACACACACATTTATATTAATGAATGGAAGGCTTTAAGTTAATCTGTGATTGATACTACAACACAGGCACTCAGTATCAGGGCAGGTTCTCCCGCCGGTTTCTGCTGAATTACAATCATATATCCGAAAGCAAGTTAGGCTGACCTGTAGGGGAGAAAACATGCTTTCTTTAAAAAACAATGGAACAATGTAGGGTTTCAAAAGCTGGAATCTACTGCTAAAAATTAATTAAATAATTGTCCTGGCTCTCAGGTTGGAGTAGTTTCTCAATGATACTGTAATGCACTCAAAGTGTTGAAGCTGCATGTCATTTCAACAGGCTTTCTTGCCACTAACCAATCAGATGAAAGCATGAGGACATACTTCTGCAACAGTCTGTATCCTAGTTTATTAAAAAAATATATATAATTCAATAAAAATATTAATATTATAATAATAATAAGAAGAAAAATAAATAAAGAACTGCCTAAATAAATAAATGTTCAATGCATAAATAAATGCTTAATGCATCAATAAATAAATGCATTAATAAACAAACAAATAAATAAATGCATAAACAAATAAAGTCTGCTTAATGCATCAATAAATAAATGCATAAATGAATGAATGAATAAATAAATAAATAAACAAATGGACAAATAAATAAATACATCAATAAATAAATGCATAAATGAATGGACAAATAATTAAATGAATAAACAAATAAATGCTTAATGCATAAATAAATAAATGCTTAATGCATCTGTAAATAAATGCATAAATAATTTTTAATGCATAAATAAATGCATAAACACATTTTATAAATATATTTACTATTCAAATATAATTTAAATGTCAATTAAATATAATTGACATATATAATGGTGAATCTACATGGTGTAGATTATTTAAATATTTAAATAACCAGAAACATTATAAGATGACTTTGATGCAACAGTTAGAAGTTATCAGAATATTGCCTATAAAGGATATAATTCATAGCAATAAATTCACATATAAGATATCTGTGAAATATGAAATCATTATTTTTTTTAAACAGAGTCAAAAGAGCTCAAGTTTCTGAGCATCAGGTGTTTCCTGTTATGGATTATTTTTTGACTCATCAAAGCAAGATCAAATGAGTTTGTTGATCCTGCATTGGACAGGCTTGATCATGAGCGTACCGTAGACTATGGAGGAGGATTCGGGAGACTCGTTTTCAGACGCTCTCTTGTTCTCGTCCTCCTGCAGTTTATCCACCTGTAAGAGATGCAGAAGACGTCAACATCACTGTCAAAGTGTCACCCTGCGTCCTTTCATACAAACGCCCTGTCTACACACTCATCCACACATAAACCTGAGCTTACCAATCGACATCATCATTATCATCATCATCATCATCATCATCATCATCATCATCACTACATGCAAATGCCCAATAATGTCACACATGACATGCAAAAAAATGCTGCATGACAAAATACACTCACATTCATTCAGTTGTTTAATGCCTTAATGCATGATTCTCTGTCAAGCTGCTTTGAGACAGTGAAGCGTTAGAGAAACACAATGACTTGTATTCATCATTAAAATATGTGAAATGCTAACATAACAGCACAGTGAAAGTAATGAACTCAAACTCTGTTTGTTTGTTGATGTTCCTCTGCTTAGTGTTTGTTCTAAACCTCTAACACTTATATTTAATTTCTGTTATGAATTCAGCTTGAACCCCTGAACAAACAGACTCTCTCAGATTCTCTCAGATTCTCTCAGACTCTCTCAGATTCTCTGACTCTCTCACTCTCTCAGACTCTCTCAGATTCTCTCTCAGATTCTCTAAGACTCTTTCACTCTCTCAGACTCTCTCAGATTCTCTCAGACTCTCTCAGATTCTCTCAAACTCTCTCACTCTCTCAGATTCTCTCAGACTCTCTCAGACTCTCTCAGATTCTCTCAGACTCGCTCAGATTCTCTCAGACTCGCTCAGATTCTCTCAGACTCTGACTCTCTCACTCTCTCAGACTCTCTCAGATTCTCTCAGACTCTCTCACTCTCTCAGGCTCTCTCAGATTCTCTCAGACTCTCTCAGATTCTCTAAGATTCTCTAAGACTCTCTCAGATTCTCTCAGACTCTCAGATTCTCTCAGACTCGCTCAGATTCTCTCAGACTCGCTCAGATTCTCTCAGACTCTCTCAGATTCTCTCAGATTATCTGACTCTCTCAGACTCTCAGATTCTCTGACTCTCTCACTCTCTCAGATTCTCTCAGACTCGCTCAGATTCTCTCAGACTCTGACTCTCTCACTCTCTCAGACTCTCTCAGACTCTCTCAGATTCTCTCAGATTCTCTCAGACTCTCTCACTCTCTCAGGCTCTCTCAGATTCTCTCAGACTCTCTCAGATTCTCTAAGATTCTCTAAGACTCTCTCAGATTCTCTCAGACTCGCTCAGATTCTCTCAGACTCGCTCAGATTCTCTCAGACTCTGACTCTCTCACTCTCTCAGACTCTCTCAGACTCTCTCAGATTCTCTCAGACTCTCTCACTCTCTCAGATTCTCTCAGACTCTCTCAGATTCTCTAAGATTCTCTAAGACTCTCTCAGATTCTCTCAGACTCGCTCAGATTCTCTCAGACTCGCTCAGATTCTCTCAGACTCTCTCAGATTCTCTGACTCTCTCAGATTCTCTGACTCTCAGACTCTCTCAGACTCTCTCAGATTCTCTCAGACTCTCTCAGATTATCTCCCTTTCTCAGACTCTCTCAGATTCTCTCAGACTCTCTCAGACTCGCTCAGATTCTCTCAGACTCTCTCAGACTCGCTCAGATTCTCTCAGACTCTCTCAGATTCTCTCAGACTCTCTGACTCTCTCACTCTCTCAGACTCTCTCAGTTTCTCTCAGACTCTCTCAGATTATCTCCCTTTCTCAGACTCTCTCAGATTCTCTCAGACTCTCTGCTCTGTTGTAACATCTATACTGAAAAACAAAACCTACATTTACCTGAACTTCAACATTATTCTGTGCAAGAGCTGCTATACCCTTCTGGACATGCAATCCTAATTGTGATTATAATCATTAATTATGAAATATTGTTGTATATTGTGGTTAATGGCGTTTTATAAATGCCATAAGTTCTGTTTGTAAAACAGAAATATATATTCAGCCTACTGTATAATATTTTATAGACCTCTAAATGATGAACATGATCTGATAAACCTGTCACACTCGATCTCCTGCAGTCCTTCTGTCTCTGATCAACATTTACACTCTTTTATCCAGTAAAAGTCTTTTATTGTACAAACGTCCTCCTTCAGCTCGAGCTTCACAAGTCTTTCTGCTGAGAAATCTGACCTGATTTATATCAAATAAATGTAAGAATAACTTTGATATTGCTAGTAATATTTCAACTGGACTGAAGCAGCTTCGCTTTACTTGATTATCCAGACATAATTTTATGGAAAAATGATAAGGAGCAAATATGATCATCAGGCTTTTGAGGAAGGTTTATTTGTTCATCTCTCAATCATCATTATATTGCATTGCATTATATGTTTTAAAACTACAGAGCTTTGATCATCATCCAAACCATTTAAATATCATCTTACTAAGACATATTATTGGCAGATATTGATATTTATATGCATGTTATGTAAGTATCTGCTATACTGCTATAAATATCCCATTCATTTACATTACAAGCCATCTGAAAATCTTACTTTTTGTCCATATAAATATCAGCATCTGCAGCAAATTGCTCATTTTGTCCTTCAATAAAATATAGGTGCTTTTTCCTTCTTGAGCACGAGCTCCACATTATCATACTTTATCATACTATACGAGCCATAAAATGAATCAAATATGATACTCAACAAAAAACAAATTTTTATTTTATTTTTTTATTCTAGTTTAAAGGTTCAATAAGCAGTTCCGTTTAAAAAACAAGTTTTTTTCTGACTATTATGTCAGGCTTTCCCAGGTTAAATCTAAGAGTGATGTGTTGCCACCTGCAGGTCAAACTGACGTACTGCGTCTTTAAAGAGACCCTGTTATATTAATGAATACTCATTTTAGTCTGTAAAGGTTATGTTTGTCACAGCTGAAAGCGAGTGAGGACTGAACCAGCGAAACACTTTACATCACAATAATTAATCTGAATACATCTGAATAATCCTCTTTCTCACAAACACCCACACACACAAACAAACAAACAGGCTCAATAGAGCTACAGAGCAGTGCATTGTGGGTAATCAAGCAAACTATTGAGGAACCTGTTCTAAAAGAGTGCAGCATCTGAACTCTACATGCGCTAACATCTACTAGAGAAAGAGACAGAACGGGTCAGAGACCTTCACCTGCCTGGATAACTCATCCACCTGAGGAGGAGGAAACTCATGTGAGCTTTAATACAGGCAAAACACGTCTGAAAGAAGGACTGATGATGATGTATTGACTCAGTACTTTAATTGTGAACAAACAAAAGTTACATAGTGTACGTTTATCTACATGAGGCTATCAGATAAGATTATGTAATTTCATTTATGCAATCAGAACAATTTTTTTTCAGGCACTAAAATATTAAGGGTTTAATTTGGGGCGACAGCATTTAATCTGAACAAACAAACTGCAAAACACTAATTTATATAAGCATAGTGATACACAGAAGCATTTGACTAAACTGTAACACTTTTCAGTAAGGTTTCATTTGTTAACATTAACATGAACTAACAATGAACAATGTATTTTCTAAAGCATTTATTAGTCTAATAAAAATCAAATTGTTCATTGTTTGTTTATATTAGATCACAGTGTTACTAACTAATGTTGAAATGAACATTGACTAATATTAATAAATGCTGTAGAAGTATTGTTCATTGTTAGTACATTAAATAATAAAGTTAACCAATGTTGACAAATGAAACCTTACAGTAAAATGTTACCGACTAAATATTTTACAATTGTCCAAAAAAAAAAACAATGCTGAATATGGACTCAAATGAACAGAAATCTGGGTAACACTACAATAAAGTTTACATTAGTTAACGCAATAACTAACAATGAGAAATATTTTTGTTACAGTATATATTCATCTTTTTTAAATAATACTATAATAAAAATAATAATAATAATAAAATGATATTAACAGATACAACTTTTGATTTTAATAATGTATTAGTAAACGTTGAAATTACCATGAACTAAGATTAATAAACGCATTGCTAGTTCAAATGTAGTTAACTAATGTCACTTATTGTAAAGTGTTACCGAAAACTGAATCTGAATCCGTTTTTTGATAACATAAGGATAAATTCATTAAACACATCAATATGGCATACTTGCTGTTCAGAAAATCTTGTGTATGAAGTTAAATAGATGCTATTATTCCTAAACATCAAGGGAAAAGACACTATTGTTCCAGTACGTATTAGAAAAGTTTTCCTGTTTGTGGAGAAAGTGTTTATATAAAAATCTTAAAATTCCAGTTGCTGAAACGGCATGTTTATATTAAGGGTCAGACATGAGGAGGAAAAAGGTCATTTGAAACCTTGACTAATTTTGTATAGTAAGTGGACTTACAATAGAAGTATATGAGCCAGTTTCAGCCTACACCTTTTTTGGGTATTATGTATATATATATATTTTTTTTCTTTACTTTGGAAAATTATCTGTAAGGACCGAAATACATTTTTGTTGAATTGAAAAAAAAGAACTTTTTTTTAATTGAGCCATGTTCCAGCAGTCTGTGTGTGTGTGTGTGTGTGTGTTTCATACGCACCTTGCTCAGGTACTCCCGCATCACCTGAATAAAGTAAGGCATGGCGAAGTCCATGAGTCCGTGTTTCCAGGCCAGTTCCAGGACCACATCCGGAGCCAGAAGATCATATGAGCTGAAGAGACACGCAGCGAAACACTCACGCTTCCCCTCTTCAACAAACCAGCGCAAGAGATCCTGAGCCTGAGCGCCGTCCTGAGACTCGGCCGCGAACTGCATCGCATCCTGAGACACACACACACACACACACACACACGTGTCACGCCCTGACATATACTGTAATCATTCTGTTCAAGAAAGGAAGTCATACGGTTTTGTATATGTGAGAGAGGGCAAGTAAATAATGAAAGAATTATTCCTCTACAGACAAAGCAGCAAAAAACACACATTTATTTATGAAAGTTAAGAAAAAATAGGCACTTAATTACATTTTTTTTAATGAAAAAATATTATTAAAAAATGTTTTTTTCCTTTACAGACACAAAAAAATCAAAAAGAGGGAGGAAAATTATTATCACTAAATTATTATTTTTTAAAAACTATGAAAACAAACAACAACAAAATGTAACATTTCAGTGAGAATATTTTTTTTTTACATTTATTAATAAAGACAGAATTTTAATTTCTGGGTAAATCATTCCTCAATAGACACAAAGCAACAAAAAAGAAGGTGGAAGATAATTTATTATTTAAATTATTATTAATATAATTATCTAACAAATATTTTAATACATTTTTTAATAAAGCATAAAAGACTAAACAAATAAATAACCATAATAATAAAAGAAATCATGAAACCTAGTGTCTTGCATAATTAATATGTTCTATTAAAAAGTATAAATAAATGTGTGTGTATATATATATATATATATATACATATATATATAAAAATAAAGAGAGAGAGAGAGAGATTTATTAGTTAAATGAAAATAAAATGAAAACCATAAAAATTGTGTTGCTTGAAATAAAATATTAACTGAAATAAAATAAAATATAAAAAAAATTTAAACTTGTTTTATTTCAGCTATAGTTGCCAAAGCAACATTTCTCATTTTCATTTAGTTTAACATGATGTGCTAAAAATGACTAACTTAAAAACATAAACTTTAAATTTAAATAAAAATATAATATAAAATGTATTCATTTTAAAACTTATTCATATATATATATATATATATATATATATATATATATATATACAGGTGAAACTCGAAAAATTTGAATATCATGTAAAATTTCATTTATTTCAGTAAATCAACTTAAAAGGTGATACTAATATATTATATAGACTCATTTCATGCAAAGTGAGATATTTCAAGCCTTTATTTTTTATAATAAAAATTTATAATTTTGATGATTATGGCTTACAGCTTATGAAAACCCCAAATTCAAAATCTCAGAAAATTAGAATATTACATGAAATCAATAAAAAAAAGAAGATTTTAAATGAGTCTATAAAATATATTAGTTTCACCTTTTAAGTTGAATTACTGAAATAAATGAACTTTTGCACGATATTCAAATTTTTCGAGTTTAACCTGTATATATATATATATATAGAGAGAGAGAGAGAGAGAGTTATTCTCTGTCGGAGTGATGTGTGTGAGTGTGTTTGTACCTTGTAAAGCTTGTCTTTCTTGCAGAGCTGAATGCTTTGAGCCCAGCGCTGGTTGCTCTTGTACAGATACGCTGCGATGCGCCTGAACTCAACGAGCTCGTGCGTCTCCAGTCTCTGAGCCAAACCGATGGAGTCGAAGTTATCGTACGCGTCGATGGAGGCGCGCAGACCCTGAGCAGGACAACAGAGGAACACGCTTCACATCCCTGCGCTCTCATGAAGAACAGATGAAGAAGACGAGTGTGTGTACCTGATAGTCCTCCTCCTCCGTCAGCAGGTCGTTGAGCGCTTCGTTCACGGCTCGGTTATTGTGGCTTTGCACTGATCTGAGATACGGTTTAACCAGCCGTAACTGATTCAGCTGCAAACACAGATCATCACAGCAGGCTTACTCCTCACTACAAATCACACTGGTAAAATCACTACTGTTAACTGAAATACAGCTGAAATAAAATAAAAATATTACATGAAAAAGAAAAAAGTCTTAGAAACTAACTGAAATAAAAGAGGTTGAAGTTCTAAAAGTCACTAAAACTAAAAGTTAAATATTATTTAATTAAAGCAAAATAGAACTATTTAAAAGACACAGTAACTATTAAAAATTACAAAAGCTCCAAAAAAAAAAAGACTAAAAGTTAAACTAAAATTAAAATTAAAACTGAAAATATTAATAAATATTAATAAATACTTCAATAGCATATAAATAATACTAAAATAACACTGCATATATAGCACTGCAATAATACTAAAATAACACTGCATATATATATATATATATATATATATATATATATATATATATAAAAAAAATTACTCTACAAGTTCAATTAAACCATCAAAATACGACGAAAATACTTTATATTTTTTGAATATTTTAAATATGAGGGAAGAACAAAACATTAAAATTTATCTGACAAAATAATTTGACAAAAAAAATGCAAACTACAGCGACAGGTTTTATTTTACTATACAAAAAAATGCATGAAAAAAATAAATCTCACGGGAAAAAGCATGCATTGACTACATGATGAGTTATTAATATCTTATTTTTAACTATTATTAACTGTTTTATTAATTAATAACTATTAACTGTTATTAACTCTCTTGTTTTTGCATGTGTTCATCATTTCCTTTTATATGACAGCTTGGCCAAAAATGAATTATGTCCCACAATTTGATACGTTTCATTGCATTATTATCACAAATAAAACAATCGACTCCAATCACAACTATGCAAAATGCTTACAAAATCTTTAAAAAATGTTAGAATATTTGAATAAAGGGTGAGGAAGATGTACATTTTTCTAGCCTGGACATCATTTATTAATATATATATATATATATATATGTATATGACGTACCCTGCTGAAGAAGCTGACGGCTCGGCTGTGGTCCAGTCGAGGAGTGAGAACAGACAGAAGATCATTGAGCAGAAGCGGTTTATAGTCCAGATAAAACTGCAGAGATTTATAATACAGCTCCACATTCGCCACCTTCACGAGAGAGACGAGCGAACAGAAGAAAAAATACACATCGATAAAGATCGAAGACAGAGCAGATGATGTTTCTCCTCATAAAAGACCACAGTAATCTCACATGTCTCCTCTAGAGTTTCAGAAAAGATCAGCTCAATGCTTCGAACAACTCAAACATTTCTCATCAAATGCACAATCATTCTACAGCTTTTTACTGCGTGACAACTGTTGACTCATTTGGGAGAAACATCTGAGACAAAGAAGTAGATGTTAACTGAAGCATAACTGAGCATAACTCCATTAAAGCTACAATATGTAAGATTTTTGCAATAAAATATCCAGAAATCACTTGCACAGTGTGATATATTTCCTGCAGTTGTGTTCTTACAATATCCCAAAAGTTCCCAAAGATTTTTAATTTCAGAGAAATTCACAATTTTAAATAACGGCTCGTCCATGTTCACTTGTCGCCTGTCAATGACGTAATATCCGCGTTATCCCTGGTTTCCGCTCGTACTGCCGTAGTAACCATGGCGACAGACGTGGACAACTGCGTTACGTTACGCTCACGCTGATGTTGTTTCGTTCATACATTATGGATCATGGCAAGCAGACTTTGGGACAGAAGGAGAACTAAAACGAGGATCAATATCAGCGTGGTGTTTTCGAGATGCCGAGAGCTAGCGTCCGCGGCTAACTTCGACTCGACAGAGACGCGCAAATGTACATAAACGAATCAATGTTATACAGCTCAACATGATGAAATGTTAGAATATGATCAGTGTGTTATGCTAATGTTGATCTCGCTCACTGCTAGTCTCATACAGACAAACTAACACACAGAATAACATTATAACTTTAACACACTCAAATGTAGTTTAGTGTGATAGAGTAGAGCGACTGAAGCAGCGCTGCGTTACCTCACACGTTTCATTCGTCTAATAAACTGACCAGTGTGAGTATTATTCAGCACTTGCGTTCGGTAGAATGAAATGTCCTCATCTCTTTATATCCGCGGGACTCGCGTGTGGCGCTGAGATCTGTCTCTCATTAGCACTCGCGCCCTGCTTCATATCAGTCATGTTAAACACATCAGTGTATTCACTCATCCATAAACATTATTAGATCCTTCGGCATGACGACAAGTTCCATAATTCCGCTTATGCGTCATCAACCGACGCCTCTGTTATTGTAAGCGGTTAGCGACCCCTAGTGGCGAAAAAAATTACATATTGTAGCTTTAAGCCATGAAAGAGCAACATTTCATCAAAGTGTGTGTTTGTTCATTTACATGCACATTTATGCATTTGACAAACACTTTTATCCAATGTGACTGCATTCATATTTTCACTCTCCCTGGAAAAGGAAGCCATGACCGTGACGTTGCTCTACAGTTTGATCTACAGGATTATATTCAGTGCGTCACCTTGCTGATGAGCTCTTTGAAGGAAGCGTCTCTCCAGGCGTCTGTCGGGTGTTTCATCATCGTTATGATGGCATTGTCAAACTCCTCGTATTTATCGTACAGGAGCACAAGCTCCGCCCACAGATGAGCCTGTTCAGCCGCTCGTAACACCTGACCAATCACAAGACAGCATTTCATAAACACAACTGACCTTGACACAAAGCATGACTTTCCAACACAATTCATAGTCTTATATATATATACATAAAAAATGAGAAAAAATATAAGAATTATATATAATTTCAATAAAATATAATATATTTTATAAAATAAATTAACGGATGAAGGATCATGTGACACCGAAGACTGGAGTAATGATGCTGAAAATTCAATCACAGGAATAAATTACATTTTACTATATATATATTCAGATAAAAAAAGCTATTTTAGATATTTCAATGTTTTACATTTTTTCCTGTATTTTTGATCAAATAAACGCAGTCTTGGTGAGCAGAAGAGACTTCTTTCTGAATCATTAGCATCTTACTGACACCAATCTTTTGAGCAGTAGTGTAGATATAACAGGCAAACCAACTTTACAATATTACAAACAAACTTTACAATATTAAAACACACAAAACCGAAATAAAAAAGGAAATGCGATAGAAAATGTGATGTGTGATGTTCCTGCAGTGCTAATGTTTGGATGACCGACTGGATACTTATCAGCATTTAAAAAAAATATTGCTTTGAAAGTTTTTCATTCATGCAGTAGCCAGACGCTTTTATTATGGAAACTTGTTTCCGCCACCGAATAAAACATTTTAAAAGATAATTGCGACTTTTTATCTCACAATTGAGAAATAAAGTCAGAATTGCGAGATATAAAGTCAGAATTGCGTGAAATAAAGTCGCAATTGCGTCTTATAAAGTCAGAATTCTGAATTGTGAGATATAAACATGCAATTCTGAGAAAAAAAGTCAGAATTATGAGATATAAACTCGCAATTGCGAGTTTATATCTCATAATTCTGACTTTATAACACGCAATTGCAACTTCATTATCTCATAATTCTGACTTTATATCACGCAATTCTGACTTTATAACCTGCAATTATGACTTTATATCACGTAATTCTGAGATAAAAAGTCAGAATTGTGAGATTAAAAAGTCGCATTACCTTTTTAATTTTTCACTCTGTGGCGGAAACAAGCTTCCATATTTTATCCAGACGCTTATATAGGTTTACATTTGATCAGGTCATGCATTTCCTGGGAATCGAACCCATGATCTGAACTCTCTCCCCCGATCACTCTGCTGTGTTAAAACTATTTCTGAATTTTAAAACTATGCTCAAAACTCACTTATTTTCTAAACGTTGCCATTCTTAAGTTGTATTACATTTCGTTGTGTCTGATTGTATTCTGCTGCCCCATCTACATCATTCTCCTTTACTGTACTTTTACTCTCATCTACCTACTGTTATTTTGTTTGTTATCATTGTCCATTGCCATTATTGTTGTTTGTTCACTGTAAAGCGTTCTTGAGCCCTGGAAAAGGCGCTATATAAATAAAACGTGTTATTATTATGCTCTTGCTCTACTACAGGACGATTTCTTCAGCCCACACTTTGAGAAAGGCGTCAGTACCTTGGGGATGTTGACTCGAGACCAGAAGAGCTCCAGATGTTCTCTCATCCTCTGGGGTTTGTATTTGGAGTAGAGGATGGCCAGCTCAGTGAACATGCCCATGTGAGCGCGCTCCAACCCTAACGCCGCCTCCAACAGCACGATCAGCTCCTCGAAATACCCCCGATCCTGAGACACAGAGAGAGGAGACGTCAGAGAACCTGCACTGATGTCATCCACACTGACTGAGCTGATGATGATGATGATGATGATGAAGGTTGTTCACCTGATAGTAGCTAATGAGCTCCTCCAGTTCATCGGCATGAGTGACGATGTGAAGGCCGGAGATCTGCGCTAACCGGAACTCCTCTCCATCCACACACGCAAAACACACCTAAACACCAAGATTAAACTTTACATGACTATTGTGATTTCAATGAGGACAGAATCATTAATAGTGACGCAAACTCTGAATCAACATGCAAATGCAACATTTTTCGAAATGT
The DNA here is from genome assembly GCF_963993115.1 of Abramis brama. Classification (NCBI taxonomy): domain Eukaryota; kingdom Metazoa; phylum Chordata; class Actinopteri; order Cypriniformes; family Leuciscidae; genus Abramis; species Abramis brama. The sequence goes on along the minus strand of NC_139978.1, from coordinate 35,632,864 downwards.
CATAATCATTTGTTAACAAGTATTCATTACTTCAATGAGCTCATTGTTTCTGCCTTAAATTATTACATTTTTTAAATTAATACATTTTTAGCTAACTGTGATTTGTATATGTACATTTCTGAAATACATAAGTTACCTCTGATAACAGAACACTCTAAATTGTAATATGGACTCATGCATTTTCTGTAAAGCTGCTTTGAAACGATGTGTATTGTGAAAAGTGCTTTACAAATAAATGTGAATTGAATTGAATTGAATTGAATAATGACAGGATGCTACAAATGAGCTGTGCATGAGAAGGAAATCAAAATGAACAATTCATATTTTTTATGTAATATTGCAGTTTTTATTATAAATTAGTTATCTGTGCACATCATTATCGTGTTAAATTCATGTTCTTGATCTTGAATCAGAATAAGTTCCTCTTGCAGCATCTCTTGTCTTCTCTGATGATGTGGGCGGGGCAACCTGTCACTCACTTGAGATCAGCCAATAGCAAACCACAACCATCCAATCAATTCCACACGGACAAAATCAAGCCCCGCCCACATTTGTTCTTGTTCCAGAAGCGTTTCACTCGGATATACGACACAATAGAGGATATGCATTGACGTCACATTCCCACCAGAACACACTCCCTCAGCCGGACTGAGTGGCAGAAGAGCTGCGGAGTGACTGGATTTAACAGGGGAAACTGTGAAAACGCGAGCAAAACAAACGATTATCAGTTTAAACTAAAGGTTAGACTCTATATAAAGTTCCTTACAACTTACCAAACATCCAGTGATCCGTGGATATTGACATGCAGACAGAAATCATGTTTCCTGACATTTATATGAGCCTGATTTCAACGCCGGGGAAAAACATAAAGCAAATTTGCCTGTGAACGCTTTACAATATAGGTCTAAATCCATGTGATCACTCATATCAATGTTATATCATCATATCGTCCAGCCTTAAAACTTGTCAGCGCAGAATATAAGATTGTAAATATTTAATTGATGAGTTGTCAATACAATATATAACAATACAATATATAGGCGATGATTTTACCCCTAAATTCAGCATATTGACACAAAATCATAACTGCAAATCCACCTTTCTCTGCTGGATACAGTTTTTTCTGTGAATTACAGCGATCCAGTTTGCTACTCTGTTCTGTAGCTTTCGGCAGTCTGTAAAAATATACCTCAGATTTCTTGTCAAATCTAGTTGTAGAGTCAATCTCAAAGCTCTTTCCCCGTTTTAGATGTGTTTTGTGTGTTTTTTACGGCATTCACGCTGAAAACGAATGCTGCCACTCAGTGTTTCTGCCACTCAGTGTGTGTGACCGCAGTCACTCCGGCCGACGGTGACGCCACACGCATACACACTATAAGGAAGAAAAGTTTCATGCCACTTTAAAGACACTCCTGTGATCATCTCACCTCTTTCCAGGTGCGAGTGCAGCTGGCCTTGCGTGCGCTGTCGACGGCCGCCTGAAACTCTCCGAGGTGAACGAGCGTAGACGCCAGACGAGCGAAATTAGACACGTTATTAAAGAGCAGACGGGCGGCTTCAAACATGCAGTCTTCATAACACCTCTCGCCAACCTGCAGACAGAAGCATGTTACTGGACACACGTGATGTCATGACAGACCTCAAAACACACGCTCTGCTATCGAAACAGTAATGTTGAGTTAAAATATATTATAGATTAATAGATGGACAATAGATAGGTAAAAGTTTAAATTCTTAAAAGACTATTTATTACGGTTTGCATTAGGGATGCACCAAAAATTAAGTCAAAGGGTTCAAAGGGCAAATAGGCCAAATATAATTACTTAATTTTAATTAAGTCATTTAAATAAATTTTTTACAGATATTCATTATTACATATAAATTATATATATATATATATATATATATATATATATATATATACATATATTTATGTACACACACAATACATTATATTAATATTTTCTCATGCTTTCGATTCAATAATATATTAAATATTAAGTTGTGTGAAGATATATACCGTAATATTACTGTAATATTAATTAATATTGTTATTTGTTCAGATTTTATTACTTTAAACAGTGTGAAAAGACATGCTAAACAATAAATACAATACTGTTAATATGTATTACTACAGGATGCATTTAATACAGTATATTTAATAATAATGTTATATATATATATATGATTATTATATAATTTAATGTAAATGTATTTAATATTACTACAGATAAATGTACTATATATTTATTTAATTAAAAAAATAATATATATATATCAAATATTATTACTTTTAACATTGTTTAATGGGATTCTAAACAAGAAACAGTATGATGTTGAAATATTTTTATAGGCTAGTTATTCCAACAAAAAAATAATAATCTATTTTTCGGTTTCAAGAACTTTTATTTTGGTGCATCACTAGACTGCATGTGTAAAGCTGCGTACTGTACCTGCTGTATGTGAGCGTTGTTTGGGCCGTTGATAAAGTCCTCCAGTTCAGTGAGACGGTTTGTTTTAGCCAGTGCAAAGATGAGCTCCGTCTCGACGTAAGACTCTCTGGCTTTACTTCTCGCCATCTGAAGAAACTTCACCAGATCCTCCCAGTTACCTATTAAAACAGACATTATCATATTATATTATGCTCAGGATATTTATTCTGTGAAATAATGAGGGTATATCATAAAATACATGATTTTCCATGACATTTAAAAGAGAGTTTGATGTACTACGTGAAAAATTATAACATTTACGACTCAAAATATCCTCCCTAATCATGAAAAACTACATTTGGACTGTTTTTAGTCAAAGAAAATTTGACTAATATTATAAGTGGACTGAAAGGAAAATATAAAATGCAACAAAAAGTGTAGAAAACTGCACATTTAATAAATCAGCATCAGTATAATAAAGAGACCGCATTTTACAGCCACGTATAAACAAATATCAGATTGATGTGCAGCATATTATAGAAGCTTTTCAGCAATCAAAGCCATTAAAGTCACCATGAAATCAAAATGGGCAATTTATATTATTTATGGATTATTGCAGTTTTTATTATAAATTATTTATCATTATTGTGTTAAATCCATGTTCCTGGTGATCTTGAATCAGATTAAGTTCCTCTTGCAGCATCTCTTCTCTTCTCTGATGATGTGGGCGGGGACACCTGTCACTCACATGAGATCAGCCAATAGCAAACCACAACCATCTAATCAATTCCACAAGGACAAAATCAAGCCCCGCCCACATTTGTTCTCATCCCCGAAGTGTTTCCCTCAGATATACGACACAACAGAGAAGAAAAGACCATCTCAACGTCAGTTTCATGCTTTAAGGTGGTTTTAGGACAGATCATCTCACCGTTCTTACTGGCGGCATCCACCACCTCCATGTACGCCGACGGCTCTCCGGCTTTGATGTACGAGTCGATGGCTTCTTTAACCAGATCTCTCTGAAGCTGAGCCTGAGCGAGCTGACTCCACACCGAACCCTCACCACACCGCTCCGCAAACTCATACGCCCGGTCCAGATTCCCGATGTGCTCGATCAGAACCTGCGCGAGACAACAAGCACAGCGTCAATCCAGATGAGCGTGTGCCGGTGATCGCGTGATCATGTGTTTGCGTACCTGTATCGCAGAGGTGTTGACGTCAAACTTCTTAAAGATGGAGAAGGCCTCTTCGTACAGCTCGTTGCTGATGGCGATGTTGGCGATGTCAGGAGCGTCGTAGTTGTCCAGGCGGTTGATGTACTCCATGACCCGCGTACGGTCCGCTTTAATGGCCGTCAGTATCAGCAGGTTCTGCAGGTTTCTGATGCATAAAGAAAGACACGTTATCAATCCCATTATAATATAATATAATATAGTAGAATATCTTCATGTAGTCATTTAGCAGATGCTTTTATCCAAAGCTTCTTACAAATGAGGGATGTCATTAATCTTATTTAAATAAAATAAAATAAAACTAAAATAGATTCCTTCCATTATGGTAATATAACAATAATAGGTTACACTTTATTTTAAAGTGTCATTGTTACAGTGTAATTATATATTTAAGTACGGAGTAAAATTAAGCAACTACATTTACTTACTATTGAGTTAGGGTATGATTAGGGTTTGGTTGAGGGTTAGTTACATGTAATTATGCATAATTTACTGTTATTACTATGGTAAGTACAAGTAACATATGTAACGGACACTGTAAAATAAAGTGTTACCCAAAAATATAATATAATAATTTACATTTATTCATTTAACAGATGCTTTTATTCACAGCACTTACAAATACAAAAAAATAAAATAATTTAATCTAATTTAATGTATTATAAACGTAATAATATAATATAATATAACAATGTAATGTATTACATTTATTATTTTAGCAGATGTTTTTATTCAAAGCTACTTGCAAATTAAAAATACAAAAAAACGTTTAATCATCTAATAACATAACATAATATATGTCATATAATATAATATAATTAGTGCTGTCAAATAGATTAATCACAATTAATCACCTCTAACATAAAAGTTTGTTTATATAAAATATGTGTGTATATATTATATTAATATACAGTATATTATACTGTACACACACACACACACACATATATATATATACAGTCTCCACATACAGTATTTATACACATATATATTATATAAACACAAAAATATTCAGTCAGTCAGGAATTTATCAGTATTTGTCAAAATACAAATATTTAATTTACACATTTCTTTAGATTTTTGCTATGTATTTTATTCATTATATATTTAATTCTGACCATTACATAAAAATGTAATCTTGTCTCCAGCATAACATGAATGATCAAGCGGTGCGACACAGACTGACCTGTGTTCACTAAATATGGAGTTCTCCAGAACTATTTTCTCCAGGAGTTCTATGAGCTCGTTGGGCAAATCCGCCGTCATGAACGCCTTCACCGTCACAGACACTTCCTCGGGGTCCTGCGTCTCAGGTAGAGCGGTCTGAACCACCTGTGCACACAATCCTCATCATCACTAAAGTGGGGGTTGAATATGATTTCACTTTTCTAACTTTAGTTAGTGTGTAATGTTGCTGTTTGAGCATAAACAACATCTGCAAAGTTACAACGCTCAAAGTTCAAAGCAAAGGGAGATATTTGCTTTTACAGAAATCGTTTTTTAAAGGACAACTCCGGTGAAAAATGAACCTAGGGGTAATTAACACATGGTTACCGAGTCGATCTTTCCCTGGGATGCGTTTTCATGAAAATCGAATGTATAGAGTTTTATCTTTAAAAACAGATTAGCTCATAACAGTAGTATATGGGGCACAGAGTAAGTAAAAGTAAATCGCTAGTTAATACCACTAACAAGGCTCAAAATAGCCTCACACTAACACGGTAGCATAATGAAGGTCCCTACATGCAAACCGAAGCATTGAGAACTTTGTAAGTGTACAGACAGTTTAATAAGAAGATACTTTATAAAGACAGTACATTACGCGTTTACAGACAGGATCCATCTTGGGAAACAGTCTCGACTAATCGAGTCACGACTGTTTCCCAATGCTTCGGTTTGCATGTAGGGACCTTCATTATGCTACCGTGTTAGTGTGAGGCTATTTTGAGCCTTGTTAGTGGTATTAACTAGCGATTTACTTTTACTTACTCTGTGCCCCATATACTAGTGTTATGAGCTAATCTGTTTTTAAAGATAAAACTCTTTACATTCGATTTTCATGAAAACGCATCGCAGGGAACGATCGACTCGGTAACCATGTGTTAATTACCCCTAGGTTCATTTTTCACTGGAGTTGTCCTTTAAGGACTACAACAAACGGCTGGTAGAGACTACACGACATTCCTCCCAGGTTAGTGACATCACAAACCCGGTCATTTGTCAGTGTCTTCATTCTCCGTGATCACACGTTTGAGTCCTTTCAATGTAAAAGTCTTCACTACTGACTCACTCACTCATTAAGGCCGTGTGTATGAAGGTAAAATGATGTCATAATGAACTGCATGCGCAGGGTAAGATTTGTGAAAGTGTACATAAGATTGTAAGCGTACATTAAATTTGCATGCGCAAGAGAAGATTTGTAAAGGTGTAAATCGCCTTTCAGCTGTAAGAAAAAAATATTTGCAGCATTTTACTGTTATTCGTAAGTGTAATGCTTGTATTGTGAAACTGCAGCTTCGTGCTAATGCAAAATAAACAGGATCTGTGTTCTTCTGACTTTTTTCCGCGCTTACACTTTTGGCACGGTTTTCGCGCACAAATACGGCCAAAAGCACTGCAAGCCTGTGAACAGCAATTTGCAACCGAAAACAACAGAGTCAGGAACTGCAAAACAGATTAATTGCGTAAAATCAAACTTTGTGTAAATAATAAACTGTTGCAAATGTCTAAATGGCTTGTTGTGTACATGGGGCAAAAAAGTTCCCGAAATAACCCGATTACAGTTGCGTCTTTCTTTTACCTGCGCTTTCAGTTTTGGCACGATTCTCTCACTCATTGAGGTTTGCAAGCGCAAAGAGGAGGGCGGGTCCATCTTCTTCATCTAGCCAATCAAATGAGCTTCTCGCTGACTCTCGATTTACTCTTATCTGATTGGTTCAATAAACACGCCAGTCACCAGAACACATCTTATTCTTCATTTGGCTCAGAAACGTTCTCGTTTCTCATAGTGTGTCCACCAAAGCGTTTTTATCCAGCTGAAAACACTAGCCGCTCTGCTGAAAATGCCTAGCTATGAGCGCTTGAGAGCGTTTTGGCAGCACAGCATTTTTTCAGTTGAGACGCTTTGCTTTTTATGATACGGAAAATCCGCGAAAGTGTTACTAGTATCTCATTTCACACATATTTTGTTTCTGTGTTGATTCTATATTAAAATGTCGATACAATGTAACATATTTTCTCTGGCTCTTGTTTTAAATGATTTTGTTCTGTTATTATGCTTGTTGTTGTCATCTGTTGACATTGTACAAGCAGATGTGGTGGTTGGTCGGTGTGGTATTAGTCAGAGTGCAAATTACCCCACCATAATTGGGGGGTACTGCTCCTTCACTTCTTCTATGACCATCATGGTTCACTACCATATCAATCCCCACCGTGATCGTCAAGTGCAACATGTGTTGTGTAACACACATACAAGGTCTAAACATGCGACAAACTGATAATCAGTAGGCTACAGAATATCTCATTGTTATTATATATCCAAAAGAGAACTGTTTTGATCAACTCCCAAAAGTTAGAAGTTAAGTGCACTGAAATACCATTCTAATTACTAGTAAAAGTAATACCTTTACAAGAAGCCTATTGCCTATTTCAGGGTTTTTCCTGGCTCAAAATGAGGCGGAGGTGGTAAAATCATAATAATGTATTTTAATAATAAGATAATTAAATGTGTATTTTTTTGTAGATCATCATAAAGCCTAATGCCCACTTTTTTTTGTTGGTGGAGCTTGGTACCTCTAGGGGGGTCTGGGGGCATGCCCCCCCCCCCCCCCCCCGGAGGAAAATTTTGTAAATTTTAAAAATAAATTCATTAATCTGGTGCACTTTGAGTCACCCGAATCCACTATTAAAAATAAATAATCCACCCACAAACCGCCTATATTCTTTGATTTAGCTATCTGCATCTGATCATCACATTACAATTATTCAAATTCTCAGTATTAAGCATATGGTAACATATCACACTGAAGTAGGCTGATTTAAAATGAACATTTATTTAAAATAATAGTTCTTCTTTTGGCAAAATTACATTTCCTTAATAGCCTAAACAGAGGCTTCACTCCCTTCAAGCTTAAATTGACAATGTTTCATTACATCACTGTTTGAAAACACTCAGAATAATTTTTTGTACCTTTATAAAGGGCATTTTCCCCTAATTTTATTAAATGTATGCTCCATCTTTCATTTCAAATTCTTAAATTTGATAAATATATTCAATTAAAATAATTAGACACTAGGCTGTTACCAATAAAATTAAATAATTTACATTGAAAAATTATAACTGTATTAAATTAGATTATTTTAAATATTTTTGAATATACAAATAAGGAATGTTGAAAAGAATGATACTTTATGAAACTAGCGTTTTGTCATTCAACGTTGACACTTGCTTGAGAAGTCGTTCTCTATCTCCGTTGCTTCTAGCCACGGTGGTTAAAAATGGTACGGTCCACAATAGGGGTGTCTGAAATTGCTTTACATTAAAATGTTCCTACAGTGAAAATAGGAGTTGACTTGTATTGTAACTGTAATTATATTTTTTTCACAATATCAGAAAAATTATCTGACCCCCCCAAAACTGATATTTCTGTCCCTTTGGGGGGAATTCGAACTATGGTATTAGTCCCGCCCCTCCTCCTCTGTGATTGGACGGTTTGGTAAAGTGACAGTGATGAGCGCAGCGTTTTACCCAAAGTTGAACATTCTTCAACTCTCGGCGACCTGTAAAAAACGCTGAACGCTCAGCGCTTCAGCGTGAAAAAAACGCTCAGCACCTCGTTACGCTCATGGCGTTTTAAAAACACGGCACTCCCATTGAAAACAATTGAAAAAATACGCCAGCCACGTGAAAAAACGACAAAAAGACAGTCTTTGCCGCCATCTAGCGGTGAAATAATCTTCTGTTGCTGTTTACGGTCAGGGACTATTTTTTCCAGCGGAAGGAAGGCTTTTAGTGATTTTACTCCATGAAAGTTGCATAGATACATATTTTTCGGCTTTCATATTTGTATTGTGTGGTAACCGTTTTATAAAAGCAATAAGGTACTCGAGGCTAGTGCTGTATTGTGAATAAGTCACGGCTGAAGGGCGTTGTTAGGCACGACGCAAAGCGGAGTACCTTATTGATTACATATATCGCATTATATTTTGCAGTTTATTCCCAATATATTGTTGTTCCGTAAGTGTGATGTTTGCAGACTCTTGCCTGATCGATCAGTGGCCGTCTGTAGGGGTTCGTCTCCTGCAAAACCTCAGCCCAGAGATCCGGATCTTTCCGACGCACCAGGTACCGAGACTCGCTTTTAAACAGCGAGTTTTCATTGCACACCTACAAGAGAGTTATGCATTATAAACAGCGTTGGGGGAAACACATTACAAGTAACCCGAGTTACGTAATCAGATTACGTTTTCAAGTAACTAGTAAAGTAATGCATTACTTTTTAAATTTACAACAAAATTTCTCAGTTACTTTTTCAAATAAGTAACGCAAGTTATTTTGTTTTCCCATTTCTTGACTGACAGCTCTCTTGTCCCGATGTTGAGAAAAATCATAAGTGCGTAAAGTGTGTAAACATGATGGTTATTGTAGTTCTAGACTAAATGTGAGCGTGCATTTACTCATCTCACTTGCACAAAAAAGATTCAGTATTCCTCAAAATGAATAAAATCAGTCAAATGCAAAATCAGACAATGCAAACATCCAATAATTAAATATGTTAAATAAAACAAATATTTGTATGTGTTTAATCTCACTTTATTGACCAATGTACTTGCTGCTGAAGCAAAAATGACTTTAGATTTCTGCACTTCCTTCAGCCTGAGGATCATTATTTCACTTTTGGTGTGAAAGGGTCTTTACATTTTTCCAAAAATAGCACTTTTTTGTTATAAAACCCCCAGACTAGGTGAGAAAAAGTAACGCAAAAGTAATGTAACGCATTACTTTTCTTAAAAAATAACTAGGTAACGCAATTAGATACTTTTTAAGGGAGTAACGCAATATTGTAATGCATTACTTTTCAAAGTAACTTTCCCCGACACTGATTATAAAGGACATTTATCTATGCAAAGAAGTTTCCTGCGGGATGGATGTGAACCTGTATGAGCTCCAGGTCACACTGTCCTCTCTCATAGGACACGAACGCCAGGTGCGGGTCTCTCTTCTCGCAGTATCGGCCCACGATGGCGCTGTCGTAGTGCAGGTTCTCTCGGAGGAAGCGCTCAGGACTGTTGTTACTATCTATGTAGATCTTCATCAAGGCATTGTGGGTAGCAGGTTCTTCACAGCCATCCTGAACTCGAGATTCCAGCCAGGACAAGAGCAGCTTCAGGCTGGAGACAACGAGCACAGAGACACGGATCTGTCAAAATTGTTTTATCTTAATAAGAAATCAATATATTTTAATACTACTTAACTGTTTAAATACTGATAATTCTATATTAAATACATATTTTTTGATGTTATATTATATTTAATATATTATAAATATTCTTAAATATTCAATGCATCTAATGACGTAGATGCACTTTTTACGTAAAAAACTGCTATAAAAAATAATTTTCATGTGAAAACGCATGTTTTAATCTTGAGAAGAGGAAGGATAGGACAGGTTGTACCGGTTTCTTTTCTCCACTTCCTCCACCAGCTGGTCGGTGCTGAAATCTCCTCGTACGGCCAGGATCAGACTCTTAATGGTGTCCTCGGAGCAGTCGACGTCCAGCAGACCCCCGACCACCACCGGCAGCCGGCTGGGGTTCACCTGCACATTAATAAACACACGACTGCCTTATTCTGTGTAAGAAGCACATCATCTCACAGAAGGATCCTCAACCGTCGTTATGAAGTGAGTTTGGAGTAAAGCATGTTTTGTTGGACAAGAGGTTCATAAATGCTTCTCGTGTTTGGAAAGATGTGTTGCTTTTTCAAATGCTTGTTATAAGTGACTCAAACTCGCAGTGCTTTCAGAGTGAGCAGCGTTTACAGAGCCGATCATCAATGACACGCTGCACATGACAAATAATCACAGCCTTTGCGATTTCAAAATCGCGATAAGCCAAATCGGTTTAAGTGCGATTTTATGCAGCCCACATGTGGATATCTCAGATACACGATTCACTGGCGTGTTTGTGTTTGTTGCGTTCAGGACTTTGGTTGTACCTTCTGCACGTAGATCTCGATGTATTTCTGCAGGCTGTTGCGGTACAGGTACAGAACCAGATCGTGGACGAAATCGAAGCGGTCGCACACGATGATGAGAGGAAGCTGATCTGTGAGCTTGGCTTCCTGTGCAACGACACGACAGAAACACACTTCAAAACCTGCTTACAAATACAAATCAATATCTGATGCATCTCGTTGCCTTCCTGTGCTTCACTGGCATTTACTGCATTTCCACTGTCAAGCAGAATTATCATGAATTGATGCAGTCACAATGCTTATAATAAAAGAGCAATGCATAAAAGGGAAAAATAGCTAGTGTTATTAATTAAATTATATTGTAAATGTAAGCAAATGTTGAATGATTAGCTATTGTCATTAATTAAATTCATTTAATTAATTTAAACTGTTAATAATTAAATTAGAAAATGTAAATGTAAGCTAATGTTGAATGCTTATTTTATTGTTATTAATTAAAATCATTTCAGTTTAAAATAAATTGTTAATTGAATAAAAAATTTAATTCCAAGCTAATGTTGAATGTTTATTTTATTGTTATTAACTCAATTTTATTCAATTAATTCAATTAGTTAAAATAAACATATTAAACAAATAAATAAAAAAGTAAGCTAATGATGATTGTTTATTTCATTGTTATTAATTAAATTAATTAAAATAAATTGTTAATATTTACTTTAAAAATTGTAAATGTAAGGTAATGTTGAATGTTTATTTTATTATTAATTAAATTAATTAAAATAAATTGTTAATTAAATTTAAGAATGTAAATGTAAGCTAATAATACATGTTTATTTTATTATTATTAATTTAATTAAAATAAATTGTTAATATTTATTTAAAAAAATTTAAATGTAAGGTAATGTTGAATGTTTATTTTGTTGTTATTAATAAATCAATGACTTAAAATAAATGGTTAATTATTTAAATAAAAAAATGTAAATGTAAGTTTATGCTTCTCTGTTTTTATTTATAGTGTTATCATAATTTTTATTACCATACCTGTGAAATTTCTTCTGTCATTGTTTTGATCATCTGAATGAATGCTTTTGTTAATATTGTGTAAAATAATTGTCATTTAAAGTCTCATATCTGAAGACAGATGCCCTGAAATGGATTTTCTTGAACTCATGCATCGATGAGCATGTTTCTCTGTCCTGTACCTTGAGGAAGTTCTTGACGCGCTCGGCGTCGTAGCAGTTGCTCTCTCGACAGATGCGCTCCACCTCCTTGATCTGGCCCGTCTTACACGCCGCCTGAATGTATTTGAAATGCACATCTGGGTCTTGACTGAAGTTCACGATAGATCCCAGAAAATAAAACAGGCCTGAGAGAGACAGAAGAATATTTCACCAAAACAACCTCAAGCTCTGAAGCTTTAAAGTGGCCCTATTATGCTACTCCTTATGTTGTTTTGGCGTCTCCTACAGTAGATTCACATGCATCCAAGGTCAAAAAACACTTGAATTTTCTCATAATATCCACTTCAGCATCAGCTCTTTTCTCACAGTGTCTGAAACAGTTTGATAAAGGATTCAGTCTAGAGGTCTACACGGAGCACCCGAGACCCGAGGACCAGTACGGGTTCGGCTCTATATTTTAAATGGTCAGCCGGGTCCGGGTCGGGTCCCAATCTATTACTTCGAGTCCCGGGTCGGTTTAACATTGTGTGTAATTCTCGAGTGGATTGGACTCGGAGAACACCCGGCCGTGATCAGAGTCAGTCAGCACTGCTTGTGTGTTTTTTGTAACTTGCAACTTGTAAAATTAGGATAAAAAAAGTGTGAGCCTGGAAATAAGGTTAAAAAACACACAAATTGCGTTAAAGGGGTGGTTGAATATGATTTCTGCAAAGTTACGACGCTCAAAGTTCAAAGCAAAGGGAGATATTTGCTTTTAAAGAAATCGCTTTTTAAGGACTACAACAAACGGCTGGTAGAGACTACACCACATTCCTCCCGGGTTAGTGACATCACAAACCCTAAAATTTACATAAGCCCCGCCCCCGGAACACGATTTATAGATTATCAAAACAGAATATGCTAATTAATGACTGGAAGATAACTACACATCAGCTTCATAAATTCATCAACTAACCATTCAGAAATGTCCTGTTGCTTCTACATGTTGTCTCTTCTTCTTGAGTCTCTCCATCATTGTCTGACTCCAGTTTGAACATAAAAGGCTAAACGTTTTTGAAATTTTCAATGCATGTGTGTGTGAGGTAAAAGGACACAAGCTCTTGAAGCTCCGCCCCCTGCACCAGGAGCAGCAGCTCATTTGCATTTAAAGGAACAAACACAAAAACGGTGCGTTTTTGCTCACCCTCAAAAAGTGACAACTTTAACATGCTATATAAAAATATCTGTAGGTATTTTGAGCTAAAACTTCACACACACACTCTGGGGACATCAGAGACTTATTTTAAATCTTGTGAAAAGGGCATTATAGGACCACTTTAAAAAGCTCTTCATGTTGCTCCACCTAACGCGAATGTGCAGTCTCAAGCGCGTCATGTTCGTATGACAACCAGAGCTTCTGCAGTGACACATGACTTTACCAATTGACGATTGGCTCTTTTACTTAAAAGGCGGGACTTATTCCGCCAAGCCGCGCTTTACACTTTCTTCCATTTTTATAATAATATGAATGAACCGTCTTGTTTAATCTTAAAGTTTTGGTGGTCAGACTCGGCGCAGAGATGATAGCACATAAATAATGCTAACGTCAGCGGCCATGTATATAGACTGGCCACGAGCAATCGTCAAAGTATTATGCGAGTTAACTAGAGTTGAAATGCACATCTGCAAAGTCGCATTTGTCATCCGTCACCGTGACATCAAGTGGACTTTTGAAGCTGAAATAATGAGTGGATTAAGCTTGGAATAACGAGAGGAATAACATGGATAGAACTTGTTAATAGCAATTTAGTGTGGAATATGTGACAATCGGGTCCAGTCGGGTCTGTGTCTTCTTCCCGCCGGGTTCGGGTCCAGCTTTCAAATAATAGACGGGTCCGGGTCGATTATGAATTTTTGGACCCGTGTAGACCTCTAATTCAGTCTCTCTAAGCTCCGCCTCTCTGAGAGCTGCTCTGCTCTGATTGGTCAGAAAGCAAACGCTCATTATCATATCTGAATCTCAGCTCTTGATCACAGTGATACGAACAGTAACGATGGCGTGTGTTTTACCGTATCAATCTCATCAAAGTGGATTTGCTTTGTCAGCAGAAAACAGCGTCTTCTCCACATGAACAACACGAACCAAACTCTTCCAGTCTCAGATAAACTACAGTGTTTGAGGGCGGAGCTAAGAGATGCTGTTCAGCCAATCAAGACCAGAGGCTGGCATTATGCAAATGTGTAACATTGTTACACTAACAGGAAGTGAGACTGAATTACTGATGACTCGTTTCAGTTCAGAATCACTTCGTTCTTTTAGGAGACAAAAACTCTATTTATCTGCACTGACTATGCAGAGCTTTTACATTCACACACAGCTCTATTACACAAAGGTCAAATCTGAAAACGCATAATAGAGGCACTAGAATACACAAGTTTATGAGCGTCTCACCCTCGTAACTCTTAAAGGACTCGAAGAGCTCCACCAGTGTTTGCGTGCCAAGCTGCTCGTGGTACTTGGTTGCGACCTGAACGCTCAACTGCAGGTTCTGACGCAGGTTTGCCGCCAGCATGGCTCTCAGACACTCAACGGAGTCGCCGACAGACAGAGAGCCGAAGAAATTCACCAACCACTGAGAGAATCAGAGGAAAAAACAATGTTCAATACTACTCTGACAGACACGGTTATTTAGCTCAAAGTGTGCAGACACACACACACACACACACTCACGCTCGCGCTCGCACACACGCTCGCACACACACTCACACACTCGCACACACAATCACGCGCACTCACTCACACACTCAAACACACACACTCACACACACTCATACACTCACATACTAACTCACTCACCCACTCAAACACTCACACACTCACACACTCACTCACACTCACACACACACTCACTCATACACTCACACACTAACTCACTCACCCACTCAAACACTCACACACTCACACATACTCACTCACAGTCACACACACTCATTCACACACACACACACACACACACACACACACACACACTCACATTCACTCACTCACTCACTCACACTCTCACTCGTCCACACACACACTCACATTCACTCACTCACTCACACTCACTCGCTCACACACACACTCACTCACTCACACAGTCACACACACTCACTCACACACTCACACACACACACACACACACACACACACACTAACTCACTCACTCACACACACACAGTCACACACACTCACTCACACACTCACACACTCTCTCACACTCACTCGCTCACACACACACACACACTCACTCACTCACTCACACAGTCACACACACTCACTCACACACTCACACACACACACACACTCACACACTAACTCACTCACACACACACACACACACAGTCACACACTAACTCACTCACTCACACACACTCACACACACACAGTCACACACACTCACTCACTCACACACTCTCTCACACTCACGCACCTCTGGGTTGAGCAGGTGTGTGTGTACGATGGCTCGTTTGATGTCGTAGGGGTCGGTGTAATGCTCCAGCGCTCTCTGCAGTAAACCAGCTTTCTCACACAGCTGAGCGATGTGAGCGCGGTCGTAGTGTGTGAACATCTGATTCCCCAGGATCGCATCTGCCACCTGCACACACACAACAGGCTCAGAGACACAGCGCAAAGCTAGAAGTCTTGATGTGATGCTTTCGGTTTGCGACATCAAATCCTCCTGAGAATCTTACTAACAAGTTCTGAAGTCGATATTATGATGTGATGTGCATTTGCATAATCAAGATGGCCAAAAAACGTCATATTTCTCTCACTTACTGAAACCTGTGTGTTCTTACAACCCTGTTAAAGAGATAAGCTCGGATAAAACAGCTAAATTAACATCTTTAAGCTAAACTTTTATCAACAAAACCCTAAAACACAAACCGAACATTTTCTTAATCGTGACCGATTTTTGAATTTTTAATTTACATGGCCCTTTCTGTGCCATGTTACTATTTTTAACTTTTAAAAATCATTTTCATTAACTGAAATAAAGCTGAAATTAAAGAAAAATTTAAATATGAGTATTAAATTAAATAAAAAATGTTGAGTTGGAAACTAACTAAAATAAATAAGTTTTTAAGTACTAAAATTACTTTAAAAAAAATCTGAAATAAAAATAAATGAAAGCTAAATAGAAAAAAATAATAAAAATGGCAAAAGCACATAACAAAACGCTAAAACAAATTAAAATTAAAATACAAATATTAATTATTAATATATATGAATGCTACAAAAAATAACACTGGTTCTTAGATGTCCCAATTATTATTTTTTTATTACAACCGAAAACATAAATATAAACCAATTAATAATTACCATGATAGTATATAAATAATACTAAAATAACACGGGTTCTCAGGTGGTCATTAAGTATCACATTATTCTGATATTGTGCTCACTCATCTTGTATAAATATGCAAATTCTGACACGACGGCAGCGTTAGCTTCACCTGAGGGGCGTGAATGAGGTTCATCTCCAGGAGGCGTGTCTGAAGAGGCCCCTCCTCCACTCTGTTGTTCTTCAGAACGTCCAATAGGAATGAAGTACACTGCTGCACTAGAGGACCCTCCATGAAGACATCAACCACCTGACACACACACATATACAGTCAAACCTAAATGTATTCAGACACCTTCAACATATCTCACATTATCAGAGTTTATTTGCTATAGTCCTATTCGGACTGGATTAACTTTACAAGGGTAGATGGAGTAATGTAATTTTACCACAGGACGTCTGTAATATTAATGGCCAATTCGCACGGGATAAGATATCTCAGTAAACTAGCAGAAGTGGGAGAGTAACTCGATTTACGCATCGCCGTCACTCTTGTCGTCATGTGTGTATTACGTTGCTTCCTGATATCACGTGCGCAAACACAATAACCTATATATATAAAACAGTTATGTCCGGTTGAACGATGTATTAATTAACTTCAGATTGGATTGTGTTGGTAATAGGCACTTACCTAATGCTAAAAGATGTTTCGTGCCTCTAACAAGTGCTTTCGATCTTCTCTCTGATCTGAATGGTGTGTGTGAAACACTAGAACGCAACTGAACGCTTTTTTCAAGCGTCTCCATACTTGAAAAACCACGAAAAACTACTTTTAAACAGGAAATGATAAAATATTTACGTACATATTTACAGCGGGTCTATTCGCACGGGATCAGTATCACCTGAGGTCATTTTTCCGGACCTTTTTACTGAAGGTAAAAGTCACTGTGATCTTTACTGACATTGTCCGTCATGATTAATGAGATGCACATTCAGACGGGACTAAAATCACAGAGAAGCTCTGGTGATTATTATTTTACCTCTCCATGTTAAACTAGTCCCGTCCGAATACGGCTATAGTTTAGAAAATGGTAATAAAATATGACAAGAA
Organism: Abramis brama; assembly: GCF_963993115.1. Classification (NCBI taxonomy): domain Eukaryota; kingdom Metazoa; phylum Chordata; class Actinopteri; order Cypriniformes; family Leuciscidae; genus Abramis; species Abramis brama. Next base: position 35,615,406 of record NC_139978.1, on the reverse strand, counting down.
CTCAGAGTTATCAAATCAGTTGATATTTCACTGGTTTTGTCCATCCTTCTGTTAGACTGTCTCACACATGAATTATGTTGAATATCTGTCAGCTGTTAAATTTAACTACACAATTAGATAATACCAGTTTAGCTCAACTAATTACCAAGCAATGCTTCATTTTGTTCAGTCTGTGTGTAAAAAGAGCATTAGCAAGTAAAGAAAAAACACTTCAGCAAAACATGATCAGCTCAAAGTGTCCGAATCATTTTTGGTCCCAAATTTGTATTAATTTTACTGTATGAAGAATTTTTGGGTATAATATGTCACAGTTTACTTTATTTTGCTCTCCTCACTTACATAAATGAACTATAGTGTCCTGCACACACTAGTAAAAAATATTAAAAATGATATCAGGTGTCAGAATAATTTTTGGTTTGACTGTATTAGATGAGCGTCGTCACAGCATGGAGGACAGTGAAAATGTGTATTTCTATGAAGCACCGATTCGATTGAGCTCTAGAAATAACTGAAACGGCCGAGTGAGTGGGTTTGTTACCTGGCTGATGTTGACCAGCGGCTCTTCGTCCTGAACCAGCATTTGAGCAAACTGAAGCCCCTGATCAGGACCGGATCTCATCACACTCCTCAACAACATCACCCAGTCTGGAGAATATCCCATCTGCCCCAAAACAACACCACAGGTCAATCACATCACACCAGAGCAGAGACACAGATCATGGTGGAATCGTGCCCCTATTATGCTTTTTGGGATATTTTCTTTCATGAAATGTGTAATTTGTGAATGTAAAAGCTCTGCATAGTTTCAGTGCAGATAAATAGAGTTTTTGTCTCCTAAAAGAAAGAAGTGATTCTGAACTGAAACGAGTCGTCAGTAATTCAGTCTCTCTTCCTGCTGAACCTGCGTAGGTTTGTAACTAATTTGCATAATGCCAGCCTCTGGTCTTGATTGGCTGAGCAGCGTCTCTTAGCTCCGCCCTCAAACACTGTAGTTTATCTGAGACTGGAAGAGTTTGGTTCGTGTTGTTCATGTCGAGAAGACGCTGTTTTCCGCTGACAATTGATACGGTCAAACCCACGCCATCGTTACTGTTCGTATCACTGTGTATCAAGAGCTGAGATTCAGATATGATAATGAGCGTTTGGATTCTGATCAATCACAGCAGACTGGGCCGTCTGACCAATCAGAGCAGAGCAGCTCTCAGAGAGGCGGGGTTTAGAGAGACTGAATCCTTGATCGAACCGTTTCAGACACTGTGAGAAAAGAGCTGATGCTGCAGTGGAGATTATGAAAAAATTAAAGTGTTTTTTGACCTTAGATGCATGTAAACCAGTTGTAGGAGACTCCAAAACAAAATAAGAAACCTTAAAAAATAGCATAATAGGGGCACTTTAAAAGAAAGCTTGTACCTTCTTAGCATAGAGGACTATCTTCTGGAATTGACCGGTCTCAGCAAAGCACTGAATGACTTTAGCAGGAACATTCGCGCGGAGATAAACGCTGAGGGCCAGAGTGATGTCAGTGGCCTTCACCAGATCGCCCAACTCCTCCGAGCACTCCAGCTGCAGGGCATCATGGGAAAAAGATGACAAACAGGAGTCATTCATGAGTCAGATAGATAGATAGATAGATAGATCTTAAGCACATTCATTTAGATTTCACTTTAAGTCAAAATAACAAAGCTTATTGTAAAAAATAAATCATTTTAAATATTAATATAATTTAATAAAATAAAAAATTTTTTACACTTACTTTTAAACTTACTTTTAACTTGCGTCTCAAACTTACGTTTTCACAAAGTTCTATAAATGCACAAATATACTGAAATAAAATTATAAAAAAAGAATTTATAAGTAACAAGTGAGAAAAGCGAATCGTGACAGCACACCTTCTCTCCCTTGAGCCACTTCTCCAGGAGCTGCTTGCGTCCCTGTTGCAGCACCGGCCTGCAGAGCTCCACCGACTCCAGCTTATTCAGCTGCCCGCGGTCCAACAGAACCCCGAAATACTGCAGGAGCGGAGACGCCTGGGTGCCCTGCGCCGGGACCGCCTGGAACCTGCGGATGGTGTCCGCCGTACGCAACACTCCCTGAGCGTTCAGTCGTATACAGAGAGAGAGAGCATTCAGAGACAGCAAACGTTTGTGTTGAAAGTGACCGAGTGTCACTCAGTTTTGAGATCTATGGGCCCTGTCATACACCCGGAGCAATGCAGCGCCAAGCGAGACGCAAGTGTGTTTTGCTAGTTTCAGCCTGACGCAGTTATCATTTTCACATCCTGCGCCTCCTTATTTAAATAGCAAATGCATTTGCGCCCATCTGTGCGCCCATGGGCTGCTGGTCTGAGAACGAGGTGTGTGTTCAGGCACATTGTTGGCACGTTGCTATTTTGAGGAACTGAAATAGACTGAGCCATTGACCAACTGAAACCTGGTCTAAAGTCGATGGCGCAATAATTTTTTTGTTATTTAAAGAGCGAGTTAGTAATATGCGCCTATAGGCGGGTCCAATACGTGCGTACACTCTGCTTATTACACACACAGAGGGGCGTGCAGCAGCACACAAAGATGCCAAATATTAAAAATAAAAGGATTACAATGTAAAAGATTAATATTGTGTACATAAAGATAGGGCCCTATGTGCGTTTTACCCATAGACTGTAAAAAAAATATTAGCGTAGTGTCCATGACGTCACCCGTAGGTTTCTGAAGAGCATTTTTAAAACCTAAAGAGGGTGGAGCTGGCCAATCACCATCTGGCATCGCGTCACTCCCGGATAAACGGAAATGGGCAAAGAGGCGGATTATCTGAGGTGACGTGACACCAACAGACAGCAGACAAACAGCTAGTAGTGACAGCAGCAGCAATCCACCTGTCAATCAAGTGGCCACGCCCTTAATTATGCAGAACTTTAAGGCTTAATTTAATTTAAACTGATGAGTTATAAAAAAATTCACCCCCTCACAGTTGTCATGAAGAGCAAAATTAGCAATATAGACCAAACCACTTTTTGTACCAGGCTGTAAACATGTTTTTTTCCGCTATAAAGTTGGCCATTTTAACATGGGGGTCTATGGGATTGACTCTCTTTTGCAGCCTGTCTCTAGTGGCCTGTCGATGAATTGCAGTCACTTCAGTGTTGGATTCAAGAGAGATGGGAAGGTTGCCGCTTGGTTTTACCTTGGGAGCCGATGCAGCGACTTTGGCCGCCTCCGTGTAGCTGCCCTGTGAGAAGAGTGTGTTGAACTTGTGTGTCAACAGCTCCTCGGCTCCGGGAAGATCACTGCGTAACGCCATCCGTAACGCCAGCTCGGGATTCTGCAGCACACTAGTCACGTAATTTACAATGTTCTCCTCCTCAACACACACCGACAGGACCTAAAAGCACACACACACACACACACACACATATACACACACATGTGGAATAACCAGATAGAAAAGGGTTTCCAGAGCATGAAACTTCTGGACAGACTAGGCTGAAAATCTAAACTAATTGTCATTTTAATTTAAAATGTGTTTTTTGAATAATTAAAGGTGCAGTAAGCAATTTTTGAAAAACTGTTGAAAGTGGATAAGACCGAGCACCACAACAAACTTGTAGCCAATCAGCAGTAGGGGGCATGTCCACTCATGAAGGGGGAGGTGAGAGAGAGAGAGCCAATCAGCAGTAGGGGGCGTGTCCACTCATGATGGGGGAGGTGAGAGAGAGCCAGTCAGCAGTAGGGGGCGTGTCCACTCATGATGGGGGAGGTGAGAGAGAGAGAGACAATCAGCAGTAGGGGGCATGTCCACTTATGATAGGGGAGGTGAGAGAGAGAGAGAGCCAATCAGCAGTAGGGGGCGTGTCCACTCATGATGGGGGAGGTGAGAGAGAGCCAATCAGCAGTAGGGGGCGTGTCCACTCATGATGGGTGAGGTGAGAGAGAGAGAGCAAATCAGCAGTAGGGGGCATGTCCACTCGTGATGGGGGAGGTGAGAGAGAGAGAGCCAATCAGCAGTAGGGGGCGTGTCCACTCATGATGGGGGAGGTGAAGAGAGAGAGCCAATCAGCAGTAGGGGGTGTGTCCATTCATGATGGGGGAGGTGAGAGAGATAGCCAATCAGCAGTAGGGGGTGTGTCCATGATTGGGAGAGGAAAGAGAATGAGTTGAGCAAGAGGGAGATTTGAAGAAAGACTGCAGAAAGAGAGATGGCTGAGAGAGACATTACACAAGAGAAAAGGTCTAAGGAATATCTCTGGAAAAAGAAGGGTTGTGATCAGGCAAGAGCTTCAGGACCCGCATTAATATTAGAAAAGCTTTCCAGCGCTGGAGAGACTTAAGCAGGAAGGCGCGAAAACAGACGCTGATTATTTTGCTTTGCTTCTGCTATGATAAAAGAGACAATTTTTCATTGCTGGGAAGGGGTGGGGGAGTGTATAAGTTTGGGTTGCTTTCAAATATCAACAGTGTTCGATTTTGAGAAATCGCATACTGCACCTTTAAGAGAAGAGAAAGTGGCAACTATTCGAATCGAATCCATAACCTCTGGGTTACCAGTCTGACTCTCTAACCATTAGGCCACGATTGCCCCCATTTACAGTTTTTCTCGATTGGTTTGGCTCATTTCTTGAAACCGAGATGACATTCTCAAAATAACATGGACAAATCTCCAAACCACCTTGCAATTGTTCACAACAGAATGTCATTTTTCATTGGTTTTATCAAATTGCAAATGCTTTAGTACATGTCTCAAGTGACTCTGTGCTTTTTTTCAAATGATTATGTACAAGTAGCTACAGTTAGCACAATGAGCCCACATTTAGCACATTTTCCAAATAAATAGATCTTGCTGATCTAAACTGATTAGTTGATTTTTCAGTGAAATGGTTACTCTCTCCAAAACATATCAGCATGGTTTCATTGTGTAAGTCATCATATGCACAATTGTCTGTTCAACTGTCAAAATTAGTCAAAGATATAATACCATGAAAGAATTTCTTGGAACATTTGATAAATTTATGACAGTACTTGACAATCAATCAGGTGAAATTAGGCCTAAGAATTTATGGCCTAACAGAGAGCAGCGCGTCGATGGCCAGGAGGATGAGGATGGTGGCCAGGAAAGAGAGGGTGACAATGGCGACCACTGAAAATATTACTGTACTATAGTTCTGAAACTTTATTTACAGTATGGTAGGCTAGAGTTTTTTTTGTTTTTTGTTTGTGTTTATAACTGTTCACATTTACAGAATCCTGTATATGTTTTCTTTTCACAGTATGTTCTCTAATGTTAACATTTCTTTGTACGAATAAAAATGTTTACAGTTTCCTTGAGTATGAGTGGTTTATTGGAGGCTGATTTTACTGTAAAATCTTTTAGTTTTATTCATAGTGGTATTCTGTTGCTAGACCTGTGCCTCAGTGACAAAACGTCTAAGCATTTTGACTTGCAGTGCTTAAACAATGCCAAAGGTATAATGCATTTTGGGGGCATTGACTATTTATATGAGAAGGATATTTAGTTTTGACACATGGATAAACTGTTTTGGGAGAGATATGAGCTTTTGCAGGGGATCCATGGTGTTGTGCTAAACCATCCAGGTTATTTTGACAAAAGCACTAAATGAATGCACATGTGCCAAGGCAATTGAGAAGGATCTGTGCTATTTTGACTGTACTGACCTTTTATATGGGAAAGGAATCTGCTTTTGAAGCATGGACGAAGAGTTTGGGGAAAGATATTTGATTTTGCTAGTGAGCTATAATGTTGAGCAGAACTGTAAGACTGTTTGGCCAAATGACCTTATGGTTTTGAGAATGTCATCTCGGTTTCAAGAAATGAGCCAAACCAATCGAGAAAAACTGTAACATAATTATATTTTAATTATATTTATTAAGTTATACATTTATTTACCTATTATTATTTTAGATGTTATAATTATAACTCTAGATTACTTGACTAATTGGTCAATCACAGCATCCTCTGATAGATAGATAGATAGATAGATAGATAGATAGATAGATAGATAGATAGATAGATAGATAGATAGATAGATAGATAGATAGATAGACAGATAGATAGATGATAGATAGATCGATAGACAGATAGATAGATAGATAGATAGATAGATAGATAGATAGATAGATAGATAGATAGATAGATAGATAGATAGACAGATAGATAGATAGATAGATAGATAGACAGATAGATAGATAGATAGATATGCAATGTGAGACAACTACAAGAACATGTTTGAGTGTTTATGTTTCTTTTTCAACCCATAATTTTCAGTGTTGCATTCCCCAGTCACACAAACAGTGAGTGAGAGGTGGTGTGTGTGTGTGTGTGTGTGTGTGTGTGTGTGTGTGTGTGTGTGTGTGTGTGTGTGTGTGTGTGTGTGTGTGTGTGTGTGAGAGTGCAGATGTGTGTGTACCTGCCCCTTCTTATTAACCCCAATGATCCCAGACGTGCTCTCATGACCCGCCGTGACGAATATAGTTTCAGCGCTGATGCGGTTCATGTATATACACACACCCGACTCCAGATCATACATGTGAAAGTAGCCGTATTTGGTGATGAGGTAGATGACGCCGTGCTTCAGACCGATCTGAGAGAAAACACAGGACAGGCGTGAGGTGAACGTGTGCTGGTTAATTGCACATGTGATCGGGTAATAGTGTGTAAGGATTTAACCTGCATGGCTACAGGAAAGTCTGTCTGTGCTTCAGGAGGGAAGAACACATCCACTGCTTTCTTAGTGAACGGCTGGTTCCCAGTCTGAGGCTGACCGACCTCGATGATGTGCAGCTGGAGAACACAAACACATGCAAACAGTTCTGTACGAAAGTCAAGTCACCTTCATTTATATAGCGCTTTTAACAATATAGACTGTTTCAAAGCAGCTTTACGCCGTGTCCTAACTACACGCGACGCATTGCGCGATAAATGTTCTTTTCCATGTTAATCAGAGTGTTTGTCCTAACCAGCCGGCGACACGCGACGATTCTATTTTAGAAACGGTTTCTATTTTTCTGCGACGTCGTGCTGGAACAACAAACACAAAGTGTGGCAATGATAATCTCAGGTACTGTTTATGTGCTTTATTTAATGTTAAAAGCGTGTCATGTGACTTTGAATATCATTTAGTGCTCCAGCTTTGTAGCTGTAAAAGCAACTATGGATAATTCACCTCAGATCTACAAATGGAACAAGAACGTTCAAACTGTGAACAAACAAGTGTATTCTTTGACAAAGATTGTTTTAGTAACTCAGCCTATGTATTTTTAATAATGTTTAAATGGTGTAATATTTGTGAATTTGATTATGTAGCTACTTGTCCATTTTCTTGCGAGTGCCGTCAAGATTACGCTCTGGTGCTGTGCACTCGCCGCGAGACTCCGCCCACACGCTGTTCTGATTGGCTGACTCCGCCCACACGCTGTTCTGATTGGCTGACTCCGCCCACACGCTGTTCTGATTGGCTGTGGGTTTTGATTGATTTTGGCGCATCTCGCAGTGGCGTCGCTTCTAGTGTGGACAGACAAATTATTTGTCGCCGGAATCTTATCGCATCGCGTCTGGTTAGGACACGGTGTTACAGTGATTACAGGAAAATAATGGAACAGAGATTGTTTTGGTTTTACAGCAGCTCTAGAAAAAGTTATTGTCCAGCTAAAGCAAGTTTTTGGTTGATTCACTTCCGTTGTAATAATCATTAGTTATTCATTTAGGGGCCGCTTACACGACAGTGTTTTAACTGAAAACAGAAAACTTGTAATGTGTTCATTTGCACAACAGTGTTGTGAATGCAAACTTTAAAATGGGTTTCAACTAAGTTTTGAAAAATTTTGAAAAACGTTATCATCTCCGTGTAAACTTCAAAAACGTGAATCTGTGAAAACGGTGACGGCGTGCACATGCATGTTTAGACGTGTTTAGTCTACTGATATGCACATTTGAATATGTATGTGCGCAGGCCCGTAGTCTTTCTTTACAAATTGACATTGCCAAATTACTTGTCTGGCCTGCGTGTGAACTGGAATCATTTTGATAACGTTTTATCTGTACAGAGGTAAAGAAACAAATCAGCTGTTGATGAGCCCAATATTTAGAGAGGCAGAAAGCATGAACGGTCACCTTTCCTCCAGCCTGCGCTCTGACAGCGAAGCAGAAGAGCGTTGAAGCGCTTGAGTTTCCCTCCAGTTTATAAAGTCCAAACGCCGCCGCGTGACCCTCGATGGGCTGAGACACCTTCCGGTCCACAGAGAACAACTGCATGGCACCAATGACCCGATTCTGCTGCAGGACCCACAGACAGAGAGAGTTACACACCCACACAGTGTTTACAAACCACATGCTTTTATGTAGAAACGTTTATTTATTTTTTGTTTATATATATATCCAAAACAAATAATAAAGCCATAAAAGTTTTACATTCCAATGTAATTGAAAAATAATATTAAGATTACAGTTTTTTTCGATTGCTAAACGATAGTGAGCACAACTGGAGCTACATGTGCAAAACTCTAACTACAGTCTGCACTACCAACAGTCAGCTGAGCTAAACAGTTCACATCAAAACTGCAAAACTCATTCCAAGCAACACAACTCTGAACACATGGCTCAAAACAGGCTCAGTGCAGCCAAACACTCTGCACAACCCTCACTGAGATAACACACACTGTCACTCAGAACACACTGAGAGGAAAAACACTAGCATCAAACACCAATACAGAAAATACACACTTTTCATCTTTACAGTTTGAACAATTTCAGTGACTTCATACAAAGTAATATTTTCTTCAAAGAAAAGAGTGACATTCTTTCACATGATTTATTTAAATTTTTAGAACATAACAATTCTTTAAGGTAAATGAAAATTAGCAGTTTGCTTCAATAGTCTGTAGTAATTTACGGAATTACAGTAATGAGAAAAAAAGGTAGAAACTAAAAGTACATACTGTAATTCGAACAAATAATTGAGGGGCTAATCCTGCCTCTCTCTAGCATCAGGCCACAGGTGTTCATCAACATCACATCTAATGCTCTCTCTTGCCATGCACCTGCGGAAGAACCTTCTGGAGTGCCTTATCCATCCCTGGCTTTCTGAGCTCTACCTATATATACAGTTCTATGCATAAGTTTAGACACCCATGCTAAAGTTGACTAAAAAGAGGAATAAAAAATCAACTTTTGGAAATTGAACTTAATGCCTTAATTAAAAAAATTAGGAAAAATCCAACCTTTAAGGACACCAGTTTTCTTTGTGAATGAATAATGTATCATAAATAAATAAATGTTCTTCCTTAAAAAACAGAGTGCATAAGTCTGGACACCCCTATGTTAAATTCCCATAGAGGCAGGCAGATTTTTATTTTTAAAGGCCAGTTACTTCATGGATCCAGGATACTATGCATCCTGATAAAGTTCCCTTGGCCTTTGGAATTAAAATAGCCCCACATCATCACATAGCCTTCACCATACCTAGAGATTGGCATGGTTTTATTTCAGTTAGCCTAATAGCTGGTTTGATTTGCATTGAGAGATGATCTTATGGAAAGTACCCCATGCCAATCTCTAGGTATGGTGAAGGCTATGTGATGATGTGGGGCTATTTTAATTCCAAAGGCCAAGGGAACTAGAGTAACGAACTAGAGTTTGGTCCACATGAACTGCTGCTGTGCAGACTGTAGTTAGAGTGACTCCAGTTGTGCTCACTGTCGTTTAGCAATCAAAAAAAACTGTAATACCAATATGATCACCGTAATACAGACTTGCATGTTTATGTAACAAATATTTAGGTATTTGATATACGTTCATTCTCTTATAATACTATATAATTTTGGTTCCATTTAATGGAATTTGACCATGTTTGTCCAATCCACAAAGTTCAAAATTCTCGCACAATACACACACACACACACACACACACACACACACACACACACACACACACACACACACACCCACACACTCTCACACACACACACACACACACACACACTCTCTCTCACAATACACACACACACACACACACACACACACACACTCACACTCTCTCTCACAATACACACACACACACACACACTCTCTCTCACAATACACACACACACACACACACACACACACACACTCTCACTCACAGACACACACACTCTCTCTCACAATACCCACACACACTCACACACACACACACACACACACACACACACACACACACACACACTCTCAATCACAGACACACACACTCTCTCTCACAATACACACACACACTCACACACACACACACACACACACACACACACACACACTTACAGACACACACACTCTCTCTCACAATACCCACACACACACACACACTCACACACACACTCACCTGTGCTGATATCCCAATGAGCAGGAGCCACTTCTGCTGCTCGTCGGTTCTGTAGTTTATGATCTGACATCCAGCGAGACTGGCGTGCCGATCGAACATCTTGATTGGCTGAGAGTCTCCCTCCATGCTCCAATGATAGACGGCCGTGTCTGTAACCAGGGCGATGGTGTTAACGGAGATCCACTTCCAGAACAGGACTTCATCCGTCATGGTGTGAGCCTTCACTTTACTCTTCATCTCCATGTTGAAGATCTGAAGCGTTCGCTCCGCTGTGGGACACAGACGACACGTGACCTTTGACCTTTCACCATAAACAGACCAAACACTTCATATCAGCAGTGACGAGCGTAATGTCATTAGTTCTTTCAATACTTTTACTATACTTTAAAAGAAAGTTTTAAAGTATTCAGTATCAGTGTTTTTTTTATCTGAAAAAGCCCAAAACATACATTACTTTTTTTTTTTCATTTATTTATTGCTAAGAAACATAATTTAAAACATTCCCCATGAGATTCATCATTAACTAAAAGGCGGAAAAGGAAGGTCGTTTCAGAGGTTGTTATATTTTGATGAAAGATTATGAAGTCAAACATTTCTATGGAATAACATGCAGGAATGTGAATTACGGAAGTAAACACTGATTTCAGGTTGACTTTAAAAGCGATATTCCTGAACACTGAATATCATTATTAAATATAAGAAATGATCTACAACTGTACTTTAATTAATCATAGTCATTAATCATGATCTGATATTAAATTTATAATGTTTTGCCTCTGTTCATCACAAAAACAGATAAGACAGTAACCGTGAGCATCACTGAGAACCGATTTTAGTGTTATTTATATATTATTATTATAGTTTTTATTAATATTCAGAATTAGCTTTTATTTTATATTAAGTTTTCATTTAAATTGTGTAACTTAAGTGCTGTCAAATCAATTAATTGCATCAAACATAAAAGTTTGTTTATATAATATATGTGTGTGTGTGTATATATATATATATATATATTATGTGTGTATATATACTTTTACAAATATATATACACACAATGTACACACACATATTATATGTGAGATTTTGTTAAATGCAATTAATCACGATTAATCGAATGGAATTAAAAAATTAAAAATGGAATGTCCCCCAAATGAAAAAAGTTGAATGTATTATATTTAATATTTAACTTTTTTCAGTTTTAGTTTGTCATTTTAGTACTTCAGCTAAAACCTTTTAATTGCCAATGCAACATTTAAACTTTTTTTCTTGAAAAAAAAAAAGTTTTTCATCTGTTATTTATATTTTATTTTAATCAGCTCTATTTCAAGAATGATTTTTATTAGTTTAGTTTTAGTTCACACAGACCGTCCTCCGCCGTCTCTGAGCTGGATCACATGATCTGCTCCATTACAGATTATTACACATGATAAAGCGTTGAATGGCCGGTGGGTTTGTGAACCAGGATGTGATGTAGAAAAGATCAACAACGGATCATGAAGCTTTTCGACAAACAGGAATGATTCGCTGTAACTATAAACACACAAACACACATTCTTCACAGTCTGATTAAACTGAGGATTGTGTTTAGCGCTTGATTTAGTTCCTGAAACGGATACTAAAGGCTCACATGTCTTTAGCAATTTTCCATAATAAAATTTTTCCTGTGAAATATGGGATCATATGAGACCCTGGATCACGTCACCAGTCGTACTTTTATGCCAAAAATCATTAGGATATTAAGTAAAGATCATGTTCCATGAAGATATTTTGTAAATTTCCTACCGTAAATATATAAAACATGTATTTCTGTGAGTGAATGCAGCACAATCGCCAACATAAATGAACAACTTTAAAGGAGATTTTCTCAATGTTTCGATTTTTTTGCACCCTCAGATTCCAGATGGTCAAATAGTTGTATCTCAACCAAATATTTTTATATCCCAACAAACCACACATCAATGGAAAGCTTATTTATTCAGCTTTCATGTGATGTATAAATCTCAATTTCATAAAACTGACCCATGTGACCCATGAGGTTTTGTGGTTCAGGGTCACATCTCAACTGAGTGTTCACACAAACACACACGTTAACTGTCTAAAGAGGGACATTCCATAGACTTCTATTGATTTTATTTACAGTTACAGAAGGTATTAACACTATTACTGTACATAGAAGCTGGTTTCCCACTGTTGAATATAAAAATAAAAAGGGTAATTGCGACTTTTTATCTCACAATTCGGATATAAACTTATACAAACGTGCAATTACAAGTTATAAAGTCAAAATAGAATTGCGAATTTTTTCGCAGAAAAAAATTTTTTTCTAGAAAAAAATTTAAATAGAATTTTTTTCTATTTAAAAAAAAAATCAGAATTGCCAGATATAAACTTGCAATTGCGAGAAAAAGGTCAGAATTGCGAGTTATATAATATATATTTTTTCTCTGAATATTGTAATATAAACTATTTAAAAATAACTTAAAGTTGCAATTCTGAGAAATAAAGTCAAAATTGCACAATATAAACAATTCTGACTTTTTTCCTCACGTTTATATCATGCTATTTTGACTTTATAACTCGCAATTGCAAGTTTATATCGATTATACAAGTTTATATCAGAATTGTGAGATAAAAGGTCGCAATTACCTTTTTTATTTTCTTATTCCGTGGCGGAAACAAGTATCCATAATTACCTGATCCTAACAGAAAACTTTTTTTCAAGCATTTTTACAATTTTTATATATGTTTTACAAATGAGGATGTCCCTGGATGTCCATAAAAGGATGTTTTGTGAGGTTTAGCTTACTTCTGGGTACAAACCTGTCCCCAAAGTGTGGTTACGAAGAACAGACACACACAGTGATCATGCATATTTAGTCAATGAGACACAGACATCAACATACATATGAGAGATGTATGTGTGAAGACCACAATGATTGACAGGCGTCATTCCAGAACGGCTGAAAGACTCACCATCTTCAGCGAGTTCAGAGAGCAGTTTAGTGGTTAGAGTGAGAAATGACATTTTTCAGAAGCATATCAGAAAACAACAGTGAAGCGTGTCAGACTGATTGAGGCACAAACAGCGGCACCTTTGAGCGCGATGACTTTGCTGGCCGGGTTCATGATGGCGCTGTCTGCCGTGATGGGCCGGCGGATGGGGTTGGTCGGGTCGCTCAGGTCGATGATGATCACCTGGTTCTGCTCGCCCACCTTCTCTCGGATGCAGATGAAGCGATCCGACTCCATGGTCAGGCAACTGAAGCTGATCCCGGCGGGACTCACTCCCAGAGACTGCAGCTGAGGGAGACACGGACACTAGTCAATGCAATTCACGTTATAGGGCTGCACGATATTGAAGAGAAGTGCGATATGCGATAACTCATTAAATAATGCGATATGCGATACGATAATGCTTAAAGTGGGTAAAATAAACTTAAATTATCTTTTAAATATATGTAGGGTTTATTTAACAACAGAAACTGAATAATCAAATGTAAAACTAAAACACTGCTTAGTTTTCACTGTATGAATTAAATATATACTGATTCTTATTAAAGCTACAAAAGTTATTCAGCCGAGAGCAGTGAGTGATTTTCTCTTTGTCTTTTGTTCATGACCGCAGTTATTGCAAGCCGTTGCGATATGCATATCGCGATATATATATTTGCGATATTTCGATAATTTGTATAGCGCTTTTCACAATACACATCATTCAAAGCAGCTTTACAGAAAGTGCATGAGTCCATATTACAATTTAGAGTGATGAACTAACTAACTAAACCCGATGCCAACACAGGAGCTGATGAAAAGCTAATTATAATTATATAAAATCATAAAAGATGACAAACTAAAAATGAATAAATAAATTTAAAATAAAAACACTAAATAAAAAAGTGCAATTAAAAAATTATTTATAATAAAATAATAAATATGATTAATAAAAAATAAAAAGCACTTAGGCCTACTAAGAACTTTAATTGTTACTTTAAGATTAAATGAATACTTAAAAAAAAAAAAAAACAATGTGTAACAACATAAATAAAAATAAAATATAAAATATATGATGCATAATAAAAAATTACAATAAAAAGCACGTACTAAAAACGTATTAATCATACAAATGTAAGATTAAAATGAATACTTTTGAAATAAACAAAATTATATAGAATATATATATAAATAAATATAAAATAAATAATTAAAAAACAATTGCTAAACGATGTCATCATAAAAATGTCAACTTAACATAAATGAAAAGAATATTCAAAATAAAACACTTACTAAAATTAATGAAATCATAATCAAATTAAAATGAATGATTTTAAAATAAAGTCAATCAAAATAAAACACGAACTAAAAATGAGTTAAATCATGATCTATATCTAATATGATTTTTTTAAATAAAATAAACAAAAAATGATTATATCATAAGAATGTAAAATAACAAAATAAAAAAATGAAAAAAATGTAAATCATAAAAATGTTAAATTGAAATAATTAATTAATAAAATAAATCAAAATAAATAATTAAATGAAAAAATTTAAAATGTAACAAATAAAAATTAATCACAATAAAAACTAAATTGATATTTTTACCTGCAAGTCATGTGACCATTAACCGACCCATTCACATATCAATGTGGTGTAAAATTATTTAAATATTAACTTGAAGTTACCCTGAGATTTTACATTAGTCATTCCTACAATAAAGCATCAAGCGATAAACATCTCTGATGTTAAAGAGATAGTTCACCCAATACATTTAAATTATGTCCTCATTTATTCACCCTCAAGTGAAGAATATGGGTAATTGCTAACATGGTCCCTATTGACTTCCATAGTGTGGAAAACAGAAATACTACGGAAGTCAATGGTTTGGATACCCATATTCTTCAAAATATCTTCTTTTGTGTTCAGCAGAAGACAGAAACTCATAAATATTTTGGGTGAACAATCCCTTTAATTAAGAGTGTCTGTCCTGACTGTCAATAGTGTCGAGATGCAAGACATTCTCTTTACTATTTTCCTCTTGGTGAAATCTCACAGGTCCAAACTCTCAGTTCAGCTATATATTCCACATTAAACATGTTCTGATGAGATCCAGGCCGAGGAAACATCACGAGTGTTTGTGTAATATGGAGGGGTGAAGCTCCACATTCTTCAGGGGTCAGAAGTCTCTCTTTGGGGTCGAAAGTGATTCACTGCTGAGAAACACAGGCGTAACGCAAACCTGCTGTCTGTCTTACTGGAACACACTGCTGACGCAAGGACCTGGAGATACTGTATAGCAGCCTACAGCCAACACACACACACACACACACACACACACACACACATACACTGAGTCAGAGAAAACAGAGCCACAATTCTTCCCTCCCTTTTCTTGTCTCAGCATTACTGACTCAAACACACACGCACACACACACACACACACACACACACACACACACACACTGGTGTGAGTCTGTGGTTAGTGCTCTAATTAACATCTTTGACTTCACAAAATCTGTTATCTTCGTGTCTCTCTTCTGGATAAGATCCTGATATCCTTTTAAAATCCAGCTTTTAATGTAGTTTATGTGTCTATGTGGTGTTTTTAATATGCTTTAAGACAAACCATGTGTAAATTCATAAGTCGACAGCATTGCTGAGTATTTCCTCCTTAAAACTGCAGTGAACCAAAGACAGTCTCAAAAACACGCTTTGAAATCGCTGGTGTTTCTGATGTCACAAACTACCTTGTAACCAATCAGATCAACGTGTGATCGTCAACCAGTGGATCTCTGAGCTGAGTGAGTGAGTGGAGGCAGGGCTCATTTGCATATTCATAGAACCACGAATACGAAATGAGGCAAGGGTGTCGAGTTACATTCAAGATATTTTAAGGCATGACGGAATTTTTTCAAGGAAAAAAAATTAAATATGTTAGCTTGGTGATCAAAGATGAGTTTTAAGGGAAGGATTAAATACACTGTTTTTGCAGCAACAACCAACACAAATCATTTGTTTACGTACAGGCCAAAACATACTTCCAAGTAAAGTGCACTACGGTCCGCTTGAAATATGTAAATTTCTGTCCGTTTCAAATTTAATCCAAACACACCTAATCTGATGAGTATCAGGAAACCAGGTGCTTTAGAAACGCTAGGTAAAGACTCATTTGAATAAAGCAGCCTGCAATTTACAAACTGTCTGGAGCTTCATACTTAGCAACAAAAAAAACAGAGAAATATATGATAAACATACTCGAAAACTCACATAGTCAACATTACCAACAGCACTGAATCTCTAAAGCTAAAACCACAGCCATTTTAGGAATATTCATTGATTCAGTGTGCTTGTTTTGCTAATATTGTGATGTTACACAAACATAGAGAAGCCTATTGAACAGCAATTTCACTTTGTAAGAAGAAAATCAGCCAAATCAGGCTTTAAATCTAACATGTGTAAGTGAAGGGATAGGCGTTCGTTATTGTAGATAGCATTAGCTTTGTATGAAAAGCAATGCATTCATGAGATGCCCTCAATAAAAGTCCCACAGGACACTTAGAATGTAGTGAGGCAGAAAGATCCATATGTCCACACACACACACACACACACACACACACACACACACACACACATCTTAATAAGGAGTTAAACTCATTTCCTGATGGGCTCGTCTACGATGATGCTTCTGACCAGCCGTCTGTCGTCTCCCAGCATTGAGATAAAGCAGACTCTCTCTCTGTCTTGGTCTCTTCCGCTTGCTGATCTGTTACTGCAAGACATCTACATTCATGCATCTGGCAAATGCTCTTATGCAAAACTAAACATTTGATCAGCATGTGCTTCCCTGGAAAGTCATGTGAAAAAGAAAGTACACCCTCTTTGAATTCTATGGCTTTACATATCAGGACATAATAAAAAAAATCATCTGGTCCTTTGCAGGTCTTAAAATGAGGTAAATACAACCTTAGATGAAAAACAACACATGACATATTACACATTATTTGTTTGACATTAAATGAAGAAGCCATGTGTGACAAAAAACTAAGTACACCCTTAATGCTTCCATAGGAATTAAAGTCCCCCTGTAGTCAATAATTGTATCCCTTAAAACTCATCTTTGTTCTCCAAAATGACATATTTAAACCTTGAAAATGTAAACCTTTTTCTTCATGCCTTCAAATATCTTGAATGTAACTCGACACCCCTGCCTCATTTAGTATGCGCGGTTCTATGAATATGCAAATGAGCCCCGCCTCCACTCACTCAGCTCAGAGATCCACTGGTTGACGATCACACGTTGATCTGATTGGTTACAAGGTAGTTTGTGACGTCAGAAACACCAGCGATTTCAAAGCGTGTTTTTGAGACTGTCTTTGGTTCACTGCAGTTTTAAGGAGAAAATACTCAGCAATGCTGTCGACTTATGAATTTACACATGGTTTGTCTTAAAGCGTATTAAAAACACCACATAGACACATAAACAACATTAAAAGCTGGATTTACACCACAGGGGGACTTTAAGAGAGCTGTGAATAAACAAAAGTGGACGTCCCAGCAAAGGTAGACCGTGCAATGCTCAAAGAAGTCACAAAACACCCAAAAACTACAATTCAGACTCTACAGGCCTACTAACATGTTAAAGTGCATGACAGTACAATTAGAAAAAGTCTGAACAAATATGTCCTGTTCGGAAGGGTTGCCAGGAGAAAGACTCTTCTCTCTAAAAAGAACATGCTTAGGTTTGCAAAGTTGCATCTGGACAAACCACAAGACTTCTGGAACAATGTACTTTGGACAGACGAGACCAAAGTGGAGATGTTTGGCCATAATGCACAGAAAACCAAACACAGCATCTCAGCACAAACACCTCATACCAGCTGTCAATCACGCTGGGGTGAGGATTTCTGGCTTGTTTTGCAGCCACATGACCTGGACATCTTCAGTAATTGAGTCGACCATGAAGTCAAATTGAGTCAAATGTGAGTCCGCCTGTCTGACAGCTAAAGCCGGAGGATGCACACTGCGATTTATATTAGTCCTTTACGATTGGTGCTTATCAGGCTGTACGAACATGAGCATTGCTGTAAGCCATGTCACACTGTAAGATCTCATAAATGTCAGGAGACTGTCAAGACGTGTTAAAAACTGACACACGCAAGAACTTGTCCAGAGTTTTACATCATCAATCAATGACTCGTTCTGTGACGGTGAGCAGCGTTACACGCGGGATTGATGTGATGCTACAAAGAAATCTCTAATGTTCATTTTGGTCACGGCTCGTCTTTAAAAACCAAGACAATCTGATGTTCGTCTAGGAGAATCACTGCCGGACTGAGAGGCAAATCTTCTGCCACTGCTAGAATTTCGTCGGAAGTAAAGTTTGATATCATCGGTCATTAATAATCGGCTGTCAGTGAACATGTCAAACTAACGATCAAAGACTTCAGATTTTAGGATCAGAGGATTCTTTTAGGATTTGCAAAATTTGTCTCAGACGGCAAAATCGTGGCCAAAATCGCAGTGTGCGCCCGGCTTAAAGCTTGTCTGATATTGAGTCATGCAACAGGGCAATGATCACAAACACAGCAGCAAATATACAACAGAACGGCTGAAAAAGAAAAGAATCAAGGTTGCACCGGCTCAGTCGAAGTCCAGACATCAACCCGACTGTGGCGAGACCTTAAGAGAGCGGTGCAGAAACAGATGCTCGCAAACATTAATGAACTGAAGAACAGAACAGCGGGCCAAAACTCCTCCAGAACGATGCGAGAGACTGATACTCTCATACAGAAAACTACAAGCTATTGAATCATACTTAGTTTTTCACACATGACTTCATTTTGGCCTAGTTTTTGTTAAATACATAATGACATGTTGTAATATGTCATGTGTTGTTCATCTGAGGTTGTATTTACCTACGTTTAAGACCTGCTAATGATCAGATTATTTGATTTATTATGTCCTGATACGTAAAACCATACAATTCAAAGGTGTAATTTCTTTTTCACATGACTTATTGTATATTTTATCAAGAATCAACTGATATTAAAGACTTAATTTCTGCTCAAAACACAATCATGCAAGTAATGAGTTTAAATAAAGATATCTAGATCACTGCTAGACTTTAGTTTGAGTGTGTTTGTGTCATAAACGAGTCCTTTGTGTCGGTTTGTGCTGGTGATAAACATGTTTCCTCTTCCTGCTCATAACTTCATTAGCAGAATCTCTATTGGGTTACAGCTTTACATCAGCGCCAGCGGCCAATCAGAAGACAGAGCAAAATGACACTGCAAAAAGAAAAAGCTAGAACATGAGCAGGACAAGATATAGTAGGGGAAGAGGTCATTTAAATAAAATAGGGGATGTGTGCACGATTTAAATTATATTGATTTTAAGATCAATAAAATGAGATTTGAAAGACTAGTGAAGCTTGCTGTATTTATAACGGTCTGTTGTTTTTCAGTTTAACATTATTTATAAGACATGAGCTGAATGAACTGTGTCTATTTATAAAAGAACAGACACACACACACACACACACACACATTTATACATTCCCATTCAGGATCAAACTGTAACAATACAATCCAGCACTGAATGAACTCAAACAGACATTCAAGACATAAAGCCGAGCTGCTAGAGGCCTAAAGTCCTGCCGGCTGCAGATTCTTGGCATTCTTTCACCAAACTGCACCGGCTGAGCGTTCGACACCGGAATGAGGAGAGAGAGAGAGAGAGAGAGAGAGAGAGAGAGAGAGATCAAAAGAAACCATGGAGGAACTGGGACTGGATCTCAAGAGACACGCTATAAAATTCCACAGATTACAACAAAATATCATCTCAAATCCCAGAGACTGCAGCATCTGGATTCAATCGGCAGGAGAGTGAATTCCAGATGTGTTTGAGGGATTCCAAGGCATTCTGTGAACGGCAAAGAAAACACAGCCCGTGGAAAGGTGAGGCCGGGACGATCCGCGAGACGCTCACACGTCTCTGTCATGGAGAATATTTTCAAAGGCGTGTAGAATGAAACTTCATTAGGGTTTGGCAACTGTGCTGAGGCTGTATGAACACAAAAATAACACTGTCCAATAATTTCCAATGGATCCCCTCACAGAATACACACATTTCAGTGCAGGAGACGAGAAGAGCGAGTGAAGTAAAGTCTTTAACTCTTAAAAATAAAGGTTCTTTACTGGCATTGATGGTTCCATGAAGAACCTTTAACATCCATTCCACAAAATATTCTTTATAAGATTTTTAGGTAACACTTTATTTTACAGTGTCCTTGTTACATATGTTACATGTACTTACCATAGTAATAACAGTAAATTATGCATAATTACATGCAACTAACCCTAAACCAAATCCTAACCTATCCTAACTCTATAGTAAGTACATGTAGTTAATTAATATTACTCCGTACTTAAATATATAACTACACTGTAACATTGACACCTTAAAATAAAGGGTTACACTTTATTTTAAGGTGTCTTTGTTACACTGAGTAAAATTAAGCAACTACATGTACTTACTATAGGGTTAGGAATAGGGTTTGGTTTGGTTAAGGGGTTAGTTGCATGTAATTATACATAATTAATAGTTATTAGGCTACTATAGTAACTACTACATGTAACAATGACACTGTAAAATAAAGTGTTACCAAATAAAGTGTAACCGATTATTTTTTTTAAATGTTCATCACACTAAGAAAGAAAATGGCTCTTTTCAGAACTGATCACTGAAAAGTTCTTTGAGGAACCAAAAATGTTTCTATGGCATCGCTGCAAACAACCTGTACTTTTAAGAGAAAGATGAATCACTGTCTCTTGACCAGAAAACAATAATCCTGCCATTCCCTTCTTTTCACACTCAAGTGGGAAACTAATGCCTGATATAACTAATATACATTACTGTGCAAAAGTCTTAGGCATGTTAATTATTATTATTATTAACTATTCATGAAGATATTAAGATAAACAAACACACACACACACACACAAAAACACACACACACACTCACTCAAACACAAACACACACACACACACACACACACACACACACACACAAACACACATACACTCACTCAAAAAAACACACACACACACACACACACACACACACACACACACACAAACACACACACAAACACACACACACACACACTCACACAAAAACACACACACTCACTCAAACACAAACACACACACACACACACACACACACACACACACACTCACACAAACACACACACACACACACTCACACAAACTCACACAAACACAAACACAAACACACATCAATATTAACATCGTGATTTTCTGTATATCTGCTTTGAAGCTGTGCATTGTGAAAAGCACGGTAACAATTTATTTTACAGTGTCATTGTTACATAATGTTACATGTACTATAGTAATAACTATACATTAAGCATAATTACATGCAGCTAACCCTAAACCAAATCAAACCCTAATCCTAACTCTATAATAAGTACATGTAGTTTACTCAATATTACTCAGTACTTCAATGTATAATTACACTGTAATAATGACACCTTAAAATAAAGTGTAACCAAAAGCACAATATAAATACATTTGAAACGTGGAAATTTTTCACGGCAGAGAACTGATTATCATCATAAATCACTATTATTGCTGATGATACTTATAAGGTTAAGGCTGGAATAACAGATTTTTGCCTTGATTTGCACAACAAAATAGCACTTTGTAACACTTTTAAACAGCACTGTGATGGTACGGTCCTTTCCGGAGTGTGTTTTAACACCGCACATGACAGCACTGTGCTGAATGTTGCATCTGTGAGGAAGGAATAGCGCATGACGGTGCAACACAGTTTCAGTACATCTGACTAATGCAGTATAGAGGAAAAAGAGACACAGACAGTGTTAATACGTCAGCATTAAAAGCTCAATGAAATCTGTATTGGGAAATTAACAACTTAATAGTCAGATTCAACACTGGCAACAACCCACAATCAGGTTCCACCGACAACAACTTTCAGAAACTGTGAAATGATATAAACAACTGTGTAATTTCAATGCCTTGTCTTTTATAAAGCAAGACCTGGTTTCTATAAAGAGATATTAACAGTATTTCACTGTGCATACTGTACCTGCACTGACAAACATTGCATTGTGAGGAGTCAGGTCAGCCTAATTAGGGGCCAAGCACCGAAGGTGCGTAGGCACCTATTGTATCTGTTCCCGTTCTTATTATTATTATTCTTCCTTCTTCCAACTGGGAGTCTATGGCAGCCCATAGAACCGAATGCGGGAAAGTTGTTTTGGTTTGACATTCTGATAGAGGACAGTCCCAACATTAAATACACCAATTTTGGTGTGTCTAAGTCATTCCCTCTAGCGCCACCACCTGTCCAAAGTTTCACTTTTATTTTGCTAATAACTTTTGAACCGTAAGGCCAATCAACACAATTATTTTTCTCTCTGATTCCTGAGCTCATGCCAATTCGATTGCACCCTATGACATCATTTCTGTCATAACAATATGGCCGCCATTTTGAATTTATCTAAAAAGCTACTTTTTCGAACTCGTCCTAGACGGTTTGTCCGATTTGCACGAAAATTGAACCAGATCATCTACAGACCATGCTGACAAAAAGTTATGGAATTCAAGTTGATTCGCTTAACAGTTTTCGATAAACCCACGAATACATTTTACGTAGCGCTTGCGAAAACAGATGTAAGGCCGTATCTCCGCAACGCTTTATCGGATTCAGACCAAACTTGGTACATGTCATCACAAGCATGACCTGAGGCTACATGCTGTGTTTCGGCGCAGCGCCACCTACTGGTCCGGAGATATGAAAAATGGCTATTTTTGCTTATAACTTCTGAACAGTTTGTCCAAAAATCATAAAATTGGTCTCGTTAGATTCAGGGTAACATGCCGAGTCGACTGATATCCAATATTACCATATCGGCCATTTTGACTGTCGGCCATTTTGAATTTTGTGCTAAAATGCTGTATTTTAAGAACGCATGAACAGATTGTTACGAAACGTGGTATGGGTCATCAGCACAATGCCCTGAATGAGCCTGAGAAGTTTCGAAACAGCGCCACCTAGTGGTGAATTTTTTTTTTCAAATGCTTATAACTTTGGGTGTGGTCGACTTATTTTCACGAAACTCATCTTTTTAGACTCCTGAATCGTTGCCGAGTCCTATGATACCAAACATGCTAGGTTTCGCCTTACGGTTTGTGTAGCGTTGTGATTTAGCGCTTAAAAAACATTTGGCTATATCTTTGAAACCGCTAGTCCGATCGAGATGAAACCACCGTCAGAAGTTTGGAAACATAGGTCGATAGCTATACGCCAATGCCCAAATGCGAAAATATTGATGTTTAGGGGTAGTAAATTCCAAACAAAGTCATGTGTCAGTCATTTTTTACATGTTTTTTCATATAAATGTCTATAACTCCGAAGCGAATTGAGATATTTTCACCAAAATCGACACACATATGTATGAGCTCACTCTGAGGACATGTAAAAAAGATGGTGGGACTCAGCCTCTTGGTGGCGCTATAATAGAACAAAACATGAAATTCCCATTGACTTCAATGCAGTTTTGTGAAATAAAATGCTATACTAAACAAATGCATTGGTGTAATATTACGAAACTCAAAATGTGCCATCAGCACCATCCCCTGAAGGTACCCAAAATATTTCGAGACAGTGCCACCTAGTGGTCAAAAGTTATAACAAAATTGACAAAACTGCTAATAACTTTTGAATAAGTTGGCCTATTGTAATGCAACTGGTCTTAATAGATTCCTTGGGTCAAGACGAGAACATAGATACCAAGGTTTCCTTATTTGGCCTAGCTTCCTGTCCGCCATCTTGATTTTCAGTCAAAACCTACTTTTTCGAAGTCCTCCTAGACCGTTTGTCCGATTTTCACCAAAATCGAATCGTATCATCTCCAGACTGTGCTGACTAAAAGTTATGGATTTCGTGTCTATAGACGAAACCGTTTTCGTATAGCGTAGCAGCAAAGTTGAGGCATGATGCTAAAAGCACTATTCAGGCTTTATCTCTGCAATGCCTTGACATATTGACACCAAACTTTGTATGTGTCATTGTCACTTCACTCTGACCACATCACATCAGTTTTGTAACTGCGCCACAGATTGGTCGAAAGTGATAATCCATTAAATCATATTTCGAATGACTTTTTATATGATTTTTCAGCCATTTCGCCTAAAATCCTCTTTAAATGTATTTAATTGCTCATTGTTGCAGTTGGTCTGACACCTTCAGCCATGTTGGCATATCCTGTCGTCTGCTTGCGCTTGGCCCCGATAATTGCTGCTTGCAGCTATATTATTATTATTGAGTTTCATCATCTCTAAAACTCGCTTCAGTGACCCGCTTGTTTCACTACAGTAAGATATTATTTCGCATGCCATGAAACAACTGCAACATATGACTTTGTCACTGTGGCAATTTCCATCATGCAACTATTTACTGGCATAAAATGTCAAGCATTTTTGTACATGCTGTGTGATGATCTGAAACATTTCTACTTTGTGTATAATTATGAGTTCATATTACTGTACATGTAATATTATCTGTAATAATATTTAAAACACTGTAGGGCTATTGAAGTGGAATGCAAGACAGCAAAAATGTGATCAAATGCGGAAAACCTTTAAGGTAATATTGATCTGTCACAGCAGCTTGGCATATATTTAGCTGTACAATTTTTTATATTTAATCAAATCAAATAAAACTACATTCAACTACATTATTTTAAATGTTGGGCAAGTGCAAGTGTGTAACATTTCATCATTGCAATTTCAGGGGGGAAAAAAGCATTCCATGATCTTAACTGTATTCATTCAAATGTCATGCAACTCTGTAACAAATTCGAACACGTCATGCAACGATGTTACAATGTACCGGTTCGTTGCCCTCATTCTTTTACACGACAATGTAACATGTAACGCAACTCCATATTCTTTTAAATGTCACATATGTATCAAGTATGTAACTTGTGCGTGCATGAGCGCAGCGCGCGGGCGAGGCCGCTGATACATAGTTGCGTGTTTACAGTTTGACGGCTCGCGACGCGTCGAGCGGAAACACACGAATGTTGCGTGTGTTTGTGCGGTTTTACCTGCAGATGCTCCTGAAAGCGGATGGGTAAAATCTGCGCCATTCTCCAGGACCAACACTGAGAGGACAGGAGGAAGATGAGGAAGAGGAGGAGGAGGCGCAGATAAAGAGTTGTGTTTGTGTTCTGTTCCTCCGAGTTGTGTGTCCCGTTAGACACAGATATTCCGCGAATGCTCGTGAATCTCTTCTTTCTTCGGCCGGTCAGATTCACTCCAGGCAACTTCTCTGAGCGCTGCCGGACTCCTCCGCGTGAGAAAGTAGACCCGCGCGCACTGATACGAGCTGAATGAGGGAGAAACTCCAGCGCTGCGGCGCAGATGCTGTAAACACTCTCTCACAGAAGCTGAGTGAGGGATATAGCAGTGAAACACAGGAGTTTTACAGATGAAGGGACTGTGAAGGGGTTTCGTGTACCCCTCCGCTCGAGACAAACATGTGACAGCAGGAACTCCCCCCCACCACCCCCTAAAAATACTGGGGTCTATTTCTGCACACTCACTCAGAGCAGGAACAACAGCAACACACAGGGCATTAACCCAGTGTTATTTTAGTATCATTCATATAGTATTCGTTAACAATTTTATACAGTAGATTTCTATATATTTTTCAATGTCAGCTTTATTATGTCTGTTTCGTTTTTTATTTCCATTTTAATTTTAATTTTAAGTAATTTAAGTACTTCAACTTAAACTAAAATTATAAAATATTCCTTAGGCAAGTAGCTGAAATATTTACTAAAAGTATAACTGAAAGCTTTTTTATATATTTTACACATTACTGAGTGATGTTAATTAACTACATTTACTAAATATAGGGTTAGGGTTACGCTTTATTTGAAGGTGTCATTGTTACAGTGTAATTATATATTTAAGTACTGAGTAATATTAAGCAACTACATGTAGTTACTATAGGGTTAGGATAGGATTAGGATTTGGTTGAGGGTTAGTTGCATGTAATTAGGCATAATTTACTGTTATTACTATGTTAAGTACATGTAACATATGTAACAAGGACACTAAAATAAAGTGTTACCCTTTATTTTAAGGTGTCTTTGTTACAGTGTAATTATACATTTAAGTACTGAGAGTAATATTAATTAACTACATGTACTTACTAAAGGGTTTGGTTTGGTTTAGGGTTAGTTTCATATAATTATGCATAATTTATTGTTTTTACTATAATAACTACATGTAACATTATGTAAAAATGACACTGTAAAATAAAGTGTTACTGGGTTTGGGTCAGGGTTAGTTGCACGTAAATATGCATAATTTACTGTTATTACTACTGTGTACATGTAACATAACTAAAGTTTTACCTTTATTTTTTTTAAGTTAACATTTATTTCAATTACCAGAAATGTTTTAAGTTAACAATGACAGCACTGCATTAAACAAAACATAATAGAAAAGTACCATATTATTCCTTGACATATCCATAAATACCATGGTACATGAACAGTTCTATGATCTCTATATTAAAACAGTGTTATCGCCACAGTTTTGGATATGTACAGTAAGGCAAGGCAAGGCAAGGCAAGTTTATTTATATAGCACATTTCATACACAATGGCAATTCAAAGTGCTTTACAGAGAAGAAATTAAAATAATAACAAGAAATAAGAATAATTAAAACAGTTAAGAAGAATAAAAAATAAAATACAGTACAGTACAAACAGTCGGACGAACATTGGCACAGTGCTCATTCAGTAAATGCACAGCTAAACAGAAGTGTTTTGAGTCTGGATTTGAAAGTGACTACTGTAGGAGCACGTCTGATCTCCTCTGGAAGCTGTTCCAGCATAATAGCTAAAAGCGGACTCGCCATGCTTAGAGTGAACCCTTGGTATTTCTAGCTGATATGATCCTAGTGATCTGAGTGATCTGTTGGGTTTATATTCAGTGAGCATATCTGCAATGTATTTAGGTCCTGTACAATACCAGTAGTGTGGTATTGTTTGAAATATCCATCAATGTTTCAAAGATCTATCAAGTAAGAATTAATATGAAAATCATTTCAAAGTACCATTATATTGATAAATACTTTTTCAAACCACTTAACATTTACAATCATAGCTTGTCAGAATACGGATTCAAAGTAGCTTCACAACACTGCCACTGACGTGAAGTCATTTTGATTTTAATCAATGTTTGTGTGATTTAAAAAAAATGGTCAGAAAGGTCACGTTCCTTTATTCAAACTATTTAACACTAAGACAACAAATTGCTCTGTAAACATTACATATGGGAGTTTAGCTAAACTACATAGTCACCACATATAAAATCCCCAAACATGAAAGCCACTAAACACAAGACACTATCAACGTTTGACTGCATTACAAACACGATGGTATAAATAATTGAAGCTATATATGAGTGAGTGTTTCTATACGTAACATCAGGCTGACTGGAGCATTAGGGCCGTACGGCGTGAGACAGGAGCGTGCTGTGTTTAGCTTGACTCTTACGGTCGATCAGCAGAATCGGGTTCTTCATGTGATGCGAGATCATCTCCTGCAAACTGCCGAAGAGCTGGAAAACACAGACAGAGATGATCAGAACTATTGTATATTACTACTGTAATCCGTGTATATTTGCTCTGAAATTTGCATCGAAATATGTCAATATGTAGTAGTGGCCAAAAGTGATCTCTAGAGGTGATGTTTGTTTTTAATGACCGTAAAAAGTTTGATTAAACCATCAAAATATGAGGAAAATATTTAATATTTTTGAGAAGGGAAGAACAAAACACTAAACTTGGTTAAAGTATTTATCTGACAAAATCATTTGGCAAAAAAAAAGCTATAAAAAGCATACATTGACGACATAATCAGTTATTAATATTTCATTGGTTCTCTCTTGTTTTTGAATGCTTTGCATGACAGCCTGGCCACAAATTATGTCCACCCAATTTGGCATGTTTCATTGCATTATTATCACCAAACAATCGACTCCAAGCACAACTACGCAATATGCTCTCAAAATGTTTGAAGATAAAGGGTGAAGATGTGATCATAATGAACATATACTATAATGAACATGTATATATACTGCAATAATAATAATAAAACAATAATTATTATCACTATTATTATGATGATGAATTCGAAGAGAAAATGGATGACAGAAAAAATTCTTCACACAAAAAAATCTATAAAATATTTGGGGAAAAAAGCATTTTGTGAGTTTGCCAAAAGCATAAAATCATCCAGCTGTGATTTCATGGTCACATGAGACTGAGACAGAGCTTAAGCTTGAGCATTTAAACAGTGTATATGGAAATAATAATGTGAAACATAATTAAATAATACATTTTAAAATAATAAATTAGCGGGGGTATAATAAACGTCATTTTAAATGTCATGGGATCAATTCCCCGGGAATGCAATGCATGCATTGAAAAAAATGTAACTTCTGATAAAATGCCAAATGCATAAATGTAAACAACCAGGAAGCGAATGTAGGATGTATATTGTGTCATATATATATATATATATACACACACATACATACATATATATATATATATACACACACATACATACATATATATACACACACATACATATATATATATACACACACACACACACTCTACAGTTCCTCTTCTTATATTCATTGTGCGTTCATGCCATGTCGTAATTACCGTAACAATTCTGAACTGTAAAAAGCCTTCACGTGCTTGTAGAACTTGTAATTACAACGTGTAAACTCGTAATTTTCTGAGAGCTACAACTTGCTGTACCACCTGACCACCACAGATTGAAGGCGTGTTCGACTTCGACCGATCGGTGTATGACATCAAAGTAGCGCGAGAGCAATTCGAAAGCACACGGAGCTTTATTTACGGTGATTACGACAGCAACATGCACAGTTGCACCAAAACACTCCTGATCAGAGAACACAGAGACAGAACATGTGAAGGAAGCAGATCTTCCTCTCCTCCTCTACCTCTTCCGTCTTCTTGCCCTCTTTTCCCAGCGCGTAGTGTTGCGAGTCCTCTAGGAAGCGCACAGGGATGTTGTAAACGGTCTGATGGTAGAGAACGACCAGCGTGAAGGGCTGACGGCCATTCTGAGAGTTACTGTACCTGACCAGAAACGTGCCGTCCTGCGTGAACACAGGGCAGAAACACACAGCCATGAAATATAGACTTCTGAGCAAAACTGGAGAGAAATGGCTCTAAATGTTAAGATTAAAAAACCACAAAACTCCCTTACTCAAAATGAAAAATTACTCTTCAAGAGTCCAAATGTCTAAATTCATGACAAATGATAAACATTATGTGGTTAGGGTTTAGGCTAGTTGCTTAATTTCAGAACAATGACTCAGCTGAACATTCCCATTTAGATGATAAACATGAAGCATTTCAATAAAATACAAAATCACACAAACAGACACAACTTGTTAATCCTGAGCATAGTTTCCTCCATGTATATCTACATTTTGTATTATATATTTATGTATATTTTATTTGTAACATGTTATTTTATATTTAAGTTTTTGATTTTATCGCGTAATTTCAGAACAACTTATTTAAATAATAAAAAAAAAGTGAAAAATATATTATTTCTTTACGGTGTATTTTTTGTTATATTTTATTACTTAACTTCAGAACAACATTTCCCTTTAGATCAAAACAAATAAAATATAAAATAAGAATAATACAAATAAAAAAAATGTTAAAATATATACATTTTACATGTTATTTTATGGCTTAATTTCAGAACAACATTCCCATTTAGATGAAAATAAAATTAATTTATATATATATATATATATATATATATATATATATATATATATATATATATATATATATATATATATTATTTTTATTTATTTTTACTTGATATTTTATATTTTATTTAATTGTATTACTTCATTTCAGAACAAGATTCCCATTTAGATGAAAAACATGCAGCATTCAAAATAAAATACAAATCACACAAAAACACACACCTTGTTAATCCTGAACAAGGTTTCCTCGGAAGTCTTGCGGTCGCAAACTCCAGCAAACCACTCTCTGTCCTGAAGCCCCGCCCCCTGATCGTGATAAACACCACCAGCCAATCAGTTACTGAATAAAGAGGCAGTTTGCCACCAATCACATAAACAGCTGACTGTGTGTGTTGTGTTTACCTGTGCAACTGGTTTTACTTTTAGCGCTGTATGAGGAAAGAGCATCAATGAATTAGGGAAGGACCGATATGGAAATTATGACGGTAATTGTTTTTATGTGACAAACATATGACAACAGTAACAAAAAGTTCTAACAGGAGTCAGATGAATCCTGTGCATTAAAAAAGATTAAACTGTTAAATTCTTTTGACTCTTGTCGTGTGAAAAGATTATTAAATTTAGAAAATACAAGCCCGCATATTAATGACTTCTAATATCAGCCAAATCTTCTATACAAAATCACTATATACATCAATACTGATGTGGTCACTGCCTTTATTAACCCTAAGTGTTCATGTCAAGCAATGGAGACTGAACTCTGACGGACAGAGAATGACAAAAAATGAAAATAATAAATTTGCTCACCTGTGCTGTCCAGAGATGGTGGTGGAGGAGGACTGGAAACAACATATTTACAGAAATTTGAGTTTTACGACGGATGAGGACGAGGCGAATGTGACAATGAAATGTGCTTCTCATATTTCACATAAAAAAAAATAAAAGGAAAAAAATGTTTTGCATAAAGAAGGTGATGGGACTTTATTTTCATAACGATTACATATTGCCCTCAAATGCTCATGCGCTAATGCAAACAAAAACAAAACTGTACGACAGTAATGAAAAATCCAGGGTTATGATTGTTAACTAAATCTAAAACCATAAAAACATTTTCATTATTTGAAATAAAAAAACATGAAAAAAATTATTTTCTTTCAGCATATTGCCAAGTAACTTTTCTCATTTTCATTTGGTTTAAGTGGAAGTACCTAAAAAGGCAAAAACTAATAGTAATAGTATAAAAATAGTATATAAATGATACTAAAACAACACTTAATATTTAATATATATAAAATGTCTATATGTTTTGTTTTTTATTTTAAATTTTATAAAATTGTATTGCTTAATTATAGAGCAACACTCGATGGAAATAAATTTAGATGAAAATAAATAAAATATTAAATAAATATGTACACGTGTGTATATATATATATATATATATATACTGTATGTATATATATATATATATATATATATATATATATATATATATATATATTAATATATATATATAGTCTAAATTCAAAATGTTAGCAAAAGCTATAAATTATACTAAAATAACATACTAAAATAATCCAATATTTTAAAAATAAATTCAGCATGAATAGAAAGCTATGTAAAAAAAAGAAGAAAATAAAACCATGTTGTACACTAACATTTGTAATGGACATTTTACATGTTAAATGTTATTTTTTCACATTAGACTTATGAAAATTAAAATTTTGCTTTACATTGGACAACTGAGAATTGGGCGAGTTTGGAGGAATTTTCATGAAAAATTTTGTCACAATGCAAATATTCTTACTGGACCCATAGGCTGAATATTTTATGCACAATATAATTTCGTATTTTTTTCTTTTGATTTTAGTGTGAAATATATCTGGAGGCTCACCTGGGTTTGACTTCTTTGGGGACGATGATGGGAGGAATGGGTTTGCTGGTTAGTGCGGGTGGATGCGACTGGCCAGAAAAAGTGATACTTCTGAGCTTCACATCTGGAGGCGGAGCTAAACAACCAGACAAGATGTCAAGTGAAGCTTTACGTGTGGCTCATACGGTCTACATCATCATGCATGAGTTAAACTCACTAACCTTTCTCACTGATCAGGAGCGAACTCTGAGGAAACCAACAAATAAATCAGATCTCAAGAGAAGAACATGCGTGTGCATGCGTGTGAAACTAGTGCAGTACTCACAGAATGGGCTCTGGGAACTGGTGGTTTCATTCTGTAAGACAAGAAGAAATAGTATTACCAAACTAGATTTTGCTAACTAGATGCTCACCTGTGCAAAAGTCCCTACCAGGTGCCAGATGTGATCCGAGTAGTTGCCATACAGTTGCAAAAGAGTGATTTTTAACACGTTGTGTGGTGGTTACTAAGGTGTTGCTAGGCAGATTCTTACTGGCCTAATTGAAGAGATTCCGCCTCAAGTCTCTGATATTCTGGTCTCTACTGTAGACTCGGGTCCCTCCTTTAATGTAAATTTGTTACATTTTTTAAAATATTTTGAATTATTCTTTATGTTTGTATTTCACGTTTTCATTTTAATTTTAGTTAAATTTTTAGTGTTTTTGTCATTAGTTATATTTTTAAATGTATAGTTTATGTAGGTATATTTATAATTTTAATCAATATAATTTATTGCTGTCAAATCGGTTAATCGTGATTAATCACATCTAACATAAAAATGTATATACACATATATATATATATAAATTTTTATGTTAGATGCGATTAATCAATTCGACAGCACTGATATAATTTTATTCATTTTTATTTCACTACATCATTCAAGTTAAAATAAATGACAAAGAGAAATTTTGCTTTGGCAACTAGCTGAAACAGTTTTTTTTATATATATATTTTGTTTTATTTCAGTTTTATTTCAGATGATTTTTATGCTTTTAGCAATATTATTAAGCCTGATTTGGACATACGTACAGTGGTGATGGAGGGTCTCGAAGGCCTACACTTTTAGGGGGCATCGGCATACGGATCGGGTTTCGGGGTGTAGGAGGTTCTGGAAAAAAATAAAACAATGAATTGTAAATATGATTTAAGTCACCTTATCATTCTATAAAATAATTTTCAGCTATTAATTCATGGAGAACTGACCTGCTACAGGATCTAGATAGGTATCATCATCATCCTGACAGAAACAAAAATAGAGTAATATTAAAATGATCACAAGGTATCCGGCTTAATTTTTTTCTTCAACATTTCTGATGCTCAGTCAAGCTTACCTGCCCTTCATTTGGGTCCAAGTAAACGTCTAAAAGGTCAGAGAGTACAGTAACTAAAAGTGCAGTGTGTCATCAACTAATAAAATCCAATATGAAAATATGAGTTAGATGAACATAGTCTTGAAGTGACCTTCGTCGTTCTGAGGGGCCGGTGGAGGTCTCATCGGGGGTCTCTTAGGCGGGGCTTTTTTACCAGGTTTATCTTTACGGATCACCTCAGGGGCTGGAGACAGAGAATATAAAGTTTATTGTATATACGCCATCCATCTATCTCTGCATTACACTACCATTCAAATCTCTGGGGTCAGCAAGACTGCATTAATTTGATCAAAAGTGACAGTAAAAATGTATAATGTTACAAACACATTTCAAATAAATGCTGTTCTTTTTAACTTTCTTTTCATTAAAGAATCCTGAAAAATAAAATGTATCACGGTTTCCACAAACATACGAACTGCTTTCAACATTGATAATAATCTGAAATGTTTCTTGAGCAAATCATCATATTAGAGTGATTTCTGAAGGATCATGTGACACTGAAGACTGGAGTAATGATGCTGAAAATTCAGCTTTGATCACAGGAATAAATTACATTTTAACATATAGTAACATAGAAAACATCTATTTTAAATTGTAAAAATATTTCACAATATTACTGTTTTTACTGCGTTTTTAATCAAATAAATGCAGCCTTGGTGAGACTTTCAAAGCATTACAAAATCTTACTGACCCCAGGCTTTTGAGTGGTAGTGTGCATGAAGCTCAAGACTAGGATGTGTTCACACAAGCTTCTTTTAAAACAACCTTGATGCACATTTTTTAAAGTTGAAATACTTTTAATTTAACAAAGTGTGTGCCTAAAAAACAATGCTGATGGTCTTGTTTTGCCTACATATTCCGACAGTTAAAGTCCCCCTGTGGTGAAAATCCAGCTTTTAATGTTGTTTATGTGTCTATGTTGTGTTTTTAATTTGCTTTAAGTCAAACCATGTGTAAATTCATAAGTCGACACCATTGCTGAGTATTTCCTCCTTAAAACTGCAGTGAACCAAAGACAGTCTCAAAAACACGCTTTGAAATCGCTGGTGTTTCTGACGTCACAAACTACCTTGTAACCAATCAGATCAACGTGTGATCGTCAACCAGTGGATCTCTGAGCTGAGTGAGTGAGTGGAGGCAGGGCTCATTTGCATATTCATAGAACCGCGAATACTAAATAAAGCAAGGCTGTCGAGTTACATTCAAGCAAATTTAAGGCATAAATAATATTTTTTCAAGGAAAAAACTTTTAAATAATATGTCATTTTGGAGATCAAAGATGAGTTTTAATGGATAAAATCATTGACTACAGGGGGACTTTAAAGGTCCCGTATTATGCCCCTTTTCACAAGATGTAAAATAAGTCTCTGATGTCCCCAGAGTGTGTATGTGAAGTTTCAGCTCAAAATACCCAACAGATCATTTTTTACAGCATGTTTAATTTGTCATTTTTTGGGGCTCAGAAAAACGCGCTGTTTTAGTGTGTGCCCTTTAAATGCAAATAAGCTGCTGCTGGACGACCCAGGGGGCGGAGCTTCATGAGCTCGCGCTCAGTCTCTCAGGACAATTTCATCTCACGGAATGATGATAATATCAGAAACTCTCAGTAACGGTGTTCATTTCGAGTCGGACAATAATGCCTACAGAGTCAGAGTGCTGTATAGTTTAGTAGTTTAATTACGGTTATTATAACGTATTTGTCATCTGCTTGTATGTATCCATTATTTATTAATAGCCTACAAGCCTGCTGTTTCGGACCAGGTCCGCATGATGATCAAACATATACTGATGAGTTTAATAAAGTTTATTGTACATCACACAAAAGATGAAGCGTCAGTTTTACTTCAGAAAATCACCATAAGAGCTGAGTAGGGGTGTAACGGTACACAAAAATCACGGTTCGGTACGTACCTCGGTTTTAAAGTCACGGTTCGGTTTATTTTCGGTACAGTAAGGGAAAGAAATGCAAACATTAAACTGCAGGTTGTTTATTACTATAAACTTTTTTTAACAAGTTGTTTACACTTTTTTAAACACTTTTTAATAAAATATAATAAAATAGATATAAAATAAAAAAAGAATAAGAAATAAAATACTGCTGCAAAGTTCTCCACTAAATAAAATACTCTCAGTCTCAAACCAATATCACATAATAAAATATAATGAAAAATATAAATAAATAACTATGATTACAGTGCAGGAACAGAAAATAGCCCTATATTAAAATAATATTAAACAAATATATTAATGTATTATTATTTTTCAATAATCAATCAACAATCAATTTACGATTTTTTTCCCACTTTTTTAATAATTATCAAAATAAAATATAGTCCAAAGCTATAGTACAAAGCTATTATTACCAGAGCATGTGATCAGAGCAGGTCATTTTACCATTGTTGCCAGCATGACTATACCAGCTCAGCAAACAGAAATCTAAGTTACTACTGAGAAATTTCACCTTATTTGAGCGGACTTTGCTTTTCCAGTGCGTGATCGGTACATGATTGGAGTGTTTGGGCCGTTAACGACAGAGCAGAACGCGCAGCGCAAACACGGACTCGAACATTGAGCAGAGAGCGCAGCGGGCCGACACACACACACACACACACACACGCGCGCGCGCGCGCACGCGCCACGGAACGGAGAGTGCGGCGGCGCACACGAAGCGGAAAAGCTTTTTTTCGCCCTGCAGTCCATTTCATTGTTACAGTGACGACGGGTAAAACACGGGTAAAACCAGAGAATGTCTAATAGGAAAAAACATTAGAATCAGCTGCAGGGCGGGATTTGCGCTGAACGCGGAGACTTCCGCCACTTAATGTTCGTGTGGAAACACGAAAATGTACCTATGTTCCGCACACAAAATATTGCATTCAGTCATTCGGTACACACGTGCACCGAACCGAAAGCCCTGTACCGAAACGGTTCGGTACGAATACACGTACCGTTACACCCCTAGAGCTGAGTAAACACAGTAAGTTATAAGAAGTGCACAAGTACATAAACGAATTTCGGTAGAGTTGAGGGAGCATTCCTGTGGGCGGAGGTTAGTCAAAAAACGGTTCTAGTGACGTCATTAAAGAAGGAAGTAGAGGGATGTAGTCCAAACGGGCCGTTCGATGTAGGCGACTTCTGTTAAATAAAATATCTCGCTTGGCATTGAACTTTGAGCTTTATAATTTTACAGATATTATTTATACTCTAACAACAA
Source organism: Abramis brama (assembly GCF_963993115.1). Lineage (NCBI taxonomy): Eukaryota > Metazoa > Chordata > Actinopteri > Cypriniformes > Leuciscidae > Abramis > Abramis brama. The sequence continues at coordinate 35,578,658 of NC_139978.1, read as the reverse complement.
CATTACACACTAACTAAAGTTTGAAACATGGGATCACGAAGAACGGGACCTTTAAGAAAGCCAAGAAAATGAGGGGGAAATGTAAGTATGTAAACTATGTACTCTACACTGCACCAAAGCCCCAACAACAACAAACTCTTCTATAATTTTTTTTAATATCATCATGCAGCACAGACACATGAGAGGATAGAGACTGATAGAAACAGGCCGTCGAATGAACATCATTGATCAGAGTTCAAAGTGACTCACGTTTTCCATCATTGGGGTCGAGGTAAAACTCTTCTGCATCGTGAGGCGGCTCTGGCTTCTAGAAGCAAAACAAACACTGAATCTAAAAGTTGCACGTGCCTCTTTTGTTAAATTAAATCATATTAAAGACCGATATTGCAATAATTTGAGCACAAAGATGTTTTACTGTGCTTTTCCCGATCGGGAGGATCTTGGCTGGTCGTGGCGGCGGTGCTGCCTGTCTTTTGGGAATACCAGGGTTTGGGCTTCTGTCTGGATAACCTAAGGTAAGCAAACGCTATATTAGAAACTAAATAAAAAATATTAGCACATTAAATATAAATCACATTAATCAGAAGCATAATTAATTCCTATTAAAAATAGAAATATAAAATAAAATACATGTGACATTTTTAACAATCCATGCTGACATAATGAAGTAAGCCATTTGTATGGTAATTTAGATAGATAGAATGAGTGAATGATGGATGGATGAATGAATGAATGATGGATGGATGGATGGATGAATGAATGAATGAATGAATGAATGAATGATGGATGAATGATGGACGGACGGACGGACGGACGGACGGATTGATGGATGAATGATGGATGGATGGATGGATGGATGGATGAATGAATGAATGAATGAATGAATGAATGAATGAATGAATGAATGATGGACGGACGGACGGATTGATGGATGGATGAATGGATGGATGAATGATGGATGGATGAATGAATGATGGATGGATGGATGAATGATGGATGGATGGATGGATGGATGAATGAATGGATGAATGAATGAATGAATGAATGAATGAATGAATGAATGAATGATGGACGGACGGATTGATGGATGGATGAATGATGGATGGATGGATGGATGATGGATAGATGAATGAATGATGGATGGATGAATGGATGAATGAATGAATGAATGAATGAATGAATGATGGATGGATGGATGGATGGATGGATGGATGATGGATGGATGGATGGATGGATGGACGGATGGATGGATGAATGATGGATGGATGGATGGATGGATGGATGGATGGATGGATGGATGGATGGATGGATGGACGGATGGATGGATGAATGATGGATGGATGGATGGATGGATGGATTGATGGACCTACCAAGGTAAACGTTCTCCTCTACTTGGCGAGGCTGGACTTTGATGGTGGGACGCTCACATGGTGGGGCTTCATATGTATCACCATCTTCCTCATCCTCCTGTAAATGCACAGATTAAAGTAAACAACGGTCTTTTTCAGATGTGTCTACAATAAAAATCTGTCAAATAATATAATATAACAGCTCAGATGCATCACAGGTCACAAGTGGTAAATAGTAATAATGAATGATGCCTTTATGGCAAAAAAAAAAAAAAAAAAACGAAGAAAAAAAATAAGGAGAAAAGAGAAAAGGGGGGAATAAAGGGAATAAAAACGGCATTTCACTGAAAAAAAGGAAATACTCAGAAGATTGACAGTAGATGCATGTATCAGGATGATGTCATGAAAGCGTTTCACAAAAATCAGCAATTATCTATTGGTAGGGGAAGTGATACCTTGTGGTGACAAAAGCAACAGGAAGAAAGATAAACACGCTGTTCCCACACTTTTTAACCTGTGTGTGTGTGCGTGTTTTAGACAGGTGATCTTTGCACAGTAACGTTACTTACAAATTCCCCTTCTGGCCAGCCGTATGCAGAGCTGGTATCTGTGTTTGAGAGTTGGAATGAGATCACACAAAGTTTGAAGAAACAAAAATACATTTATAAATCATTACAATACTGCATTTCGTTCTTTCCTGTGTGTGTGGCGGCTGGCAAACCGAGTGCATTTGCGCCACTTTTATGAAGCGATGGCAGACAATCAAATAGACGAAAAGAAACATTAACGGTCGGTATCTCGGTGACAAAAATAAATAAGTAAATATATCCGAACTCTGAATAATCGTCACGCGAAGTAACTAGTAGTGACTGGATATACAACGGCAGCAAAAAAAAAAAAAAAAAAAAACGATAAACCGTAAAACAAAATAAAACAAGTAACCCTGTATAATTTGCCGCGGTGCTTGCTGGGAACTTGAGTTGTTGTTAGAATCCCTCAAAACGCTCACGTTCGACAGAAACGCAGGAAATAAGACATACAAAGCAAAAACGCTTGCTTTTGATTATTTAAGTCTTTGGTGCTCTTGTTTCTTTTCTCTTTTTTACTGTTTAAAGCACTCAGGACGCGCACGTCGAGACCGAGACGTCAAAAAAATAAAAAAAATAAAAAAATAAAATCGCCACAAAGAATACAAATAACGTGAGCCGTTTATTTGCAAACTAACCAACCTCTGCCTTTTGAAAGGTCTGTATGTGTTCACATTGTAGCTGATATTCACTGCGGTTTTGTTTATAGTTCTGCCAAACTTCTTGTATTATTCATATATACAGTTGATATAATAATAATGATTAAAAGTAAAAATGTAGCTTGTTAATATGAGGTTAAATTAAAATATTGCCTACGTGAACGGTGATTCAATCAAACTGATTGAATAAAATAAATAGTGATTGAAAGACTGATTAATAGAAGTAAACTTTTTTTATTACTATTATCCCCAATAGCTTAATTTTAACCTAAAGTCTAAGGGAATGTTTTAATCTTTTGACTGTTTTTACACAGGTAAGGCCTATTGTCATGAATGCACCTGTTCTCCTGGGAGGGGCGGGTGGTCCACCATGTCTGTACAGAAGAAAAATAACAGGTACATTACAGTGATGGAAGGTGTACATGAGAAAAATTTAATGTTTGATGAAAAAAACACACTTACAGTACAGATGTTTTCAACTTCTCAAAGAAACTCTAAAAATAAAGAAATCACCATTTTCTGAGCAATAAAACTTTTCTCTGGTGACCAAAACACGTACACATTTCGATTGAAGACCTTTATATACAGTCAGGTAATGTTTAACAAGAACATTATGTATCAATCTTTACTAGTTGTTTTTGTGAAACAGTTCCCGGATGGTAAAAGATTGTGTAAATGTATATGGATGAAGCATGCATAAAGGCAATATACAAGTAATATTATAAATATAAACAATGTCAGAGAAAAACACAGCACATCACTTTTTCTTTCACAACTATTCAATACATAAAAAGCTGTTTTACTTTAGAGGAATAAAAAAAGGTTCAGTAATGTTTTGACTGAAGGTGAGGGAAATTAAATTAAATTAGATTAAATATCACAGAAATAAATAAGCATACTGTACTGTACATTGACAGCACAAAGCGCCGTAACTGGTGTGACTAGGTAAGGGGAAGCTGAAACATTGCTATTTTCCGGTTTTTATCAGATCAGTGGTTTAACTGCATCATGCAGAGAACAATGCAATGCTTTATTTAATGCGAATGAGGAGCTGAAACATTTTAAAGCAGAAAATAACAAACCTTTCTAAAATATACATGATACGTACAGTATCTGACATCAGTTACAGGTAATAAATGAAACTACTGCCTGGATGTTGCCACACCATTTTATGATTACGTTGATGTTCACATATAAAACAGCATCTGAAACCAACTCAAAATGCCCATAACATGTCAATTTTGTCTGGAATCCTAAATGTAGAACATGCAACTCATTTTATAAATATGAATAATTGTACTTTACCATGATGTATGAGGTGTTCAGTTCATCAGGAAGCTCTCTCCTGTAAGGTTTGGATGCAAATATCCTAGAACTTTGTATAAGAGGACAGTAAGTAGCGTGCTAAAAGTGTGTGTGTGAGTTTGAGTATTTGCATAGCAGGTGGATGATTTAGCAGGTAACTGATTATCCCTGTTAATAACAGAAAGTCCTTCGACCGGCTCTAAGTTCACTAAAGCACTTTGTTCTCTCTCTCGTCTGATGTTTAGATGCATCTGACCACAGACGGAGCGCTGTCAGAAAGAAGAAGTGTTATCAAGCCTTTCAGAGGAACAGTGTTTGGTGACATAAGACAGAACATCACAAGAGACGGTCTGTGTCTGTGCAGCACGACACCTGTGAACGTCTCCAAACCCTGGTGATCATCATCAGTTCCTGATCTTAACCTGCTGATGGCAGTGTGAACGCATCTAACAACATTCATACACACAAATGGACCATGATGTGGCCCAATTTTCACTGCATGAAGTTTAAAGGAAACAAATCATTTTAATGTGGGGAACAGCAGTTTCTCTCTGATAATTATTGATAAAACTAGCCATTGAAATGTTGATTTTGGTTTTGATGGAGCAGGTAAAACAACATATGAAGGTAGCTTTACAAACATTGCAAGTATCCAGTAAATATGTACTTGCTTTATCTCCCTCTGGAAACATATCTGATAAAAATTCTGTCTAACATTCTACTAATCTAACACTAGCAACTCTATAACTTCCCGTCTGCCTGCCTGCATACCAATCAACATTTGTGGTCGATAAGATTTATAAAAAATTTTTTAAAGAAGTCTCTTCTGCTCCCCAAGACTGCATTTATTTGATCAAAAATACCGTAAGAAACAGTAATATTGTGAAATATTATTAGAATTTTAAATAACACTTTTTTTATGTGAATGTATAGTAAAGTGTAATTTATTCCTGTGATCAAAGCTGAATTTTCAGCATCAATACTCCAGTCTTCAGTGTCACATGATCCTTCAGAAATCATTCTAATATGCTGATTGGCTGCTCAAGAAACATTTATGATTATTATCAATGTTGAAAACAGTTTATATGTTTGTGGAAACCGTGATACATTCTATTTTTTCAGGATTCTTTGATGAATAGAAAGTTTAAAAGAACAAAATGACCACATGTTCCAACAAAATTCACACACACAAATGGACCATGATTTGGCCTGGTTTGCACTGCATCAAGATTAAATTAAACAGATTATTTTAATGCAGAGGACAACTCTTTCTCTCTGATAATAGTTGGTTAAACTTGTTGGTTGTTTTTGATGGAGGACGTGAAACAAGATATGTAGCTTACAAACATTGCAAACATATGTACTTCCCTCTGAAAACTGATCATATCTGATCAAAAATCTTTCTAACTTCCTGGAAACCGTAATACATTTTATTTTTCAGGATTCTTTGATGAATAGAAAGTTCAAAAGAACTTGGCCTGGTTTGCACTACAACATCAAGCTATTAAAATATTATTTAAGCACAGATAATATAACAGTATATTAGTCAGTCATTTTTATTAAGTTAAACAGTGATTTGATAACGTTTTTAATTTAAGGCCCACCCACAATCCACCCCCATCCAAAACTGGAATCCTCGGCTGCGTTCAGCCCCGACAAAACGTTGCACAACGTTTTTTAAACAGAAACGGTGATGCGTTGAACACTGTTCTGATGACGCAAGAGTTGCAACTATGGCAGCTGAGAAGGCCATTCTTTGTGAAGAATTTTCGGAGCCTGATGAAGTCGGTATAAATATGTGTTTAATACTACAAAATATGCCCGATGTTACAGTTACTGCACTTGCCGCCCAGAACAGAAGAGAACATCCCAATCGAGTGAAGGGATTGCTGAAACTGAAATGGAAGCACACATCTTACCTAATTCAGACTAAAACGCATCTATTTAGCCTCACATACTGACTTTATTTGTAGTTCATACTGTTTTAATACCCTGTATTTTCTTTCTCCTTTTTAGGAAAAGCACTTAATTACCATTGTTTATTTCTATACCAAATGTCATACACTTGCAATGAAGCTAAAAATATAAGCAACTACATCATTATGTTGATAACCTATATTTTTACAATAAAACAAACATCTTCTAATATCCTCAGTTGTTGTGTATACCGAGCTGCATCGAAAACATTTGTAAATTACTTTCCTTGAACCCATTGTGCGAGTTCACTTTAATACCGCGTGCTTTATATACATGTTGCTGCTGATTGGACTGCAGTTCTGACACACCCACCAAACAAGAGAAAACGTATCTCAAACCCCGTTGCACACCGGTGCACGCCGTTTCCAGGAAACATGACGTTCAACCCGGAAACCGTAGCAAAACGTTGCGCACCGTTTTGAACTTGAACGTGCCCCTCCATTCAACTGCACTTCAAACCGTCCAATCAACTCCACTGCAAACCGACCTATCAACTCCACTGCAAAACCTTCATTCAACTCCACTGCAAACCGACCTATCAACTCCACTGCAAAACCTTCATTCAACTCCACTGCAAACCGTCAAATCAACTCCACTGCAAACCGTCTTATCAACTCCGCTGCAAAACTTCCATTCAACATCCCATATCCTAGAACTTTGTATATGAGGACAGTAAATCCCAATTTATACTTCTGTGTCAAACTCACGAATAAGAGGTCAGCATGGCAAGGCTGCAGATTAAGTAAGTAAATAGGAGTAAATGAAGAGATGTTGTATCGATCAAAAGTTAAGTATGGTGTACCACAATGCTCAGTACTAGGACCGTTGTTGTTCACTCTGTACATACTACCCTTAGGAGATATCATTAGGAAGCATGGCATTAGTTTTCACTGTTATGCTGATGATACTCAGCTCTATATTTGTTCACGCCCTGATGAAACTTACCAATTCACAAAATTAACGGAATGCATAGCTGATATAAAAAACTGGATGACTAGTAATTTCCTACTACTTAATTCTGAAAAAAATTAGATTCTAAAGATACTAATTATTGGACAAAAAACTTCCTCATGTAATAACCTAGAATACTGTCTAACACTTGATGGCTGCTCTGTCAAGTCTTTGTCATCAGTTAGGAACCTGGGTGTGCTCTTTGATATCAAGCTTTCATTTGAAAGTCATGTGTCTAGTATCTGTAAAACTGCATTTTTCCATCTTAAAAATATATATAAATTATGTCATATGCTCTCAATGACAAATGCAGAACAATTAGTTAATGCGTTCATGACATCAAGGCTAGATTATTGTAATGCTATTATGGGTGGTTGCCCTGCATGCTTAATAAATAAACTACAGCTGGTCCAAAATGCACAAGCTTGAGTTCTTACCAGAACCAGGAAGTATTTTAAAATATTGCTGATTACTTACAAAGCACTAAATGGTTTATCTCCGCAGTACTTGAGCGAGCTCTTAACGCATTATAGTCCTTCACGTCTATTGCGATCTCAAATTTCCGGCCAGTTGATAATACCTAGAATATCTAAATCGACTGCTGGCGGTAGATCCTTTTCCTGTTTAGCACCAAAACTTTGGAACAGTCTTCCTACCATTGTCCGGGAAGCAGACACACTCTGTCAGTTCAAATCTAGACTAAAAACACATATCTTTGGCCTAGTGTACACATAATACATTACAGACTTCTATAATTCAATGTTAGGCTGCATAGTTTAGGTCAGCCGGAACCGGGAACACTTCCCATTAATCCTGATGTACTTGTTATGTCATAAGAAGGATGGCGTCTACGCTAATATTAGTCTCTCTGTTTATCCCGAGGTTTACCGCAGTCCACCGGATCCAGACCGTATCCAGATCTGATGAAGGACCTGCGCCTGGACACAACGACAACGCAGTCCTGAAGTCGGTGTTTGCGCAGAGGTTTACGTAGAGGTTGCGTAGGTTTGCGCAGAGATAACTGATAATCGTTTGCACCCTGGAACCTATTTCTGGGAGTGCTTTCTCGAGCCACCAAGCACTGTTTTGTGTGGATGGGTGGCCGGAGCGCGTTGAGGGTTTTCTGTAAGAACAGTGTCGTGTTAGCAGCCCCTAAGTTAATAACTAATGATCTTCGCAACGGAAGTGAATCAATCAATCAAAACTAACTTTAGCTGGACAATAACTTTATCCTAGAGCTGCTGTAAAGCCAAAACAATCTGTAAAGCTGCTTTGAAACAATATTTTTAAAAGTATTTTAACAAGTAAAATAATAAAATGTTGTTTATATTGTTAAAAGCGCTATATACTGTAAGTGAATGTGACTTGACTTGACATGACACATGATAAGGGAAGTTTCACATGATGAGGGAAAAACTCTTGTGAACCAAAACATTTTGAAAACGAAATGAAACAAATTAGTAAAACTTGGATCATGTGATCATCCAGAGCAACAGCTTCTCTGAGTTTTCCTGCGAAATATGATTCTGTTTGGATCAATACAGCTAGACTGACTATAAAATAAATGTCTCTGTGACCCAGCAGATGCGTAGTGTTAAAAATAGGTAAAACAATTATGATCTAACTTAAATATGTGAAGTTATTTATTTCAATAAGTAAATTATTATTCAACTATTTCACTAAATAACTAAGTTATTTAAATCAGTAAGTGGTACAAATTGCCAAAGTGTCATCGCTTTACTTGTATATGTTCACTATTAAAAAGAAAATATAAATTTGGATGGTTTTGTGCGGGTGTAACACTGTCGGTGCGATAGAAAGAACAGGAAAGAAATTCCTGAAAACTGTCACTAACAGCCAGGTAATCTTTTGACAGTTACCTTCATCAGGGTATTTTAATAGCATCTTAAAAGAATCCAGTATTTCAGGATCTCTGTACACTATCCGATAAAAGAATACTGACTTTTATTTATCGGTCTCTGACATCAGTGTAGGTTACCATTGGATTCAAGTACCTCATCATCACCAACTACAGTCCATCCAATTTTTAAACATTATATTACAATGCTAATTTTAAACTTCTCAAACTATTCTAATCTGTTATACTGTACACATTCCTATACCTTTAAGAAGGAGTTTACAAATGTGTGCAATTAAATTCTATTAGTGTTAAACCATATACTGTACATGCACGGAAATATTTCCTTTTCTTCTTAAGAGGTGTAACTGCATCTTGCTTTAGACAGAGCTCTGTGGCTCCATACTGATCTGTTCATTAGTGAGAGATTTAAGTTTAGCAATTCTGATTTTTTTTTATCTTATTCTATCTTAATCTTATTTATCTGAGCTCTCTGCTAGGGCTGAGTATTAATACAGATGATGTCATGATTCGATTCCGATTCACAAATGTATGGAAGTGGTTTTTTTCCGCCATGGAACAACTTCCTTTAAAGTCCCTGTAAAGTCAAAATTAAGTATGTGTTCTGAGTTTGTCACACCACAGAAAAATGTGTTATTAGCCACCCAGCCAAATTTGAATGATAAAAAAAGCAGCCAAGTAAATAAAATAAGCTATCAAAATCTTGAAAAAATGATCAGTGGTCTCTGCTCTCAAACGCTGGGTGCGTGTCCGCTGGCTGCGTTGAAACCACGCCCACTCGCGGGAAAGTTGACTCGCGGGCACGCACTGCCGGCTGAGGCGGGAGATAGTCGGTTCGGCCCAAGCGTGCCGCACAAGCCCTGAAAAGTGAAGCCAAAATGTCTCGATCGCCCCCCGGTGACTGGTCCTAGTATAGGTCATAAGCCCCGCCTCCCCGTGTTATTGTACGTGAGACCAACTAAACAATTAAATTACACTTCAAATATCTTTTTTCCAAAGGTGGTTTCTTTCATTTGCTGTCGTTTTTATCACACTGATGTAAGTTCAAGTGTCTGTTTCAAAAATAAGTTGGTTTTTAGTTAGTTACGTTGATGCTATAAAAATGGTGGTGTAATGTCATGATTGACAGCTGTGATTGACAGGTTCTCTGAGCGAAGTAGTCACTGAAGCACCAACGGACATTTTTTTTCGGGATCTTCGGAGGACTGAGGAGATTGTATTCACTTTATTTTAACAAGCCTCTTGTCGTACTGCAATCAATTTTTAAAAAAGTGCACTAGAGTGAGGGCGGAGTGTTGATTTCGCGGCTTTACTCCCTGCTCACTACTGCGCAGGTCTGGTCCCGAGATCGCCACTGCGCAGACTCAAGTTCCAAGATGTCAACGCCATATCGGGACACTGGCGGCTTCACTTCTCACCAATGGAAGAGAGCGAAAGGGTGTCGGCCATCTTTTTTTACAGTCTATGTTTCAGCCCCATTCACCAGTAACAGCGGATTATCAGTGAATCCCAGTTGTCTCCGATGAAAGTTTATAAAACTATCCTGTGTAAAATGATCTACAGAGGCGGGTGTTGGTGGTGATCCTCAGCTCTCCATCAAGGTGGCTCTTCACAAAATTAATCCACCTCTTGTTGATATGATCGTTGTTCGGAAGTTTAAATAAGGACACCGATCTGTTTTGTAAGTGATCGCATCCAGGTAATACGCATTTCCGTGACGAAGGCATAGCTAGCTAGCAAACTGTAGGCTGTAGTAAATAGTACTGACAGTAACTCGCGATTGAGCGGCGAACTATTAGGGAATAGGGGCAGTCTCGGTGGCTCCAGTGCGTCATCGACAGTAGGCTCCAGTGCGTCATCGACAGTAGGCTCCAGTGTGTCATCGAGCCACCGTTTTAGTCCCGCCCAAAAAATCCTGAACACAGCAACGGTGAAAATCTGTTTAACGGTCTAACTCCACAATTCAGTACTTCAGAGTTCACAGTCTTTGTAATGTGTTTTAGCAATACATTTCTAACATTTATAATGTGTTTAGATTTTTTTTTTTAGAATTGCCTTTACAGGGACTTTAAGAATCCGGCTATCAGTAGCCTATTGATTTAAATATAAGAAATCAATATTGTCAATCCAGCATAGCACAGACGCAGCAGTTGCCATTTTGCAAACCATACATAATTACAAGGAAAAATATTCCACATGAGGGGAATCATTGTGGTGTCCATGAAGATGTGAAAAAATAGGCATAAATCTAGCTTACACATTTACCCAAATTATTATATGCCTGTTTAATCGAAGCTTATTTGGGTGGGTTTCTCCATCCCCATACAATGTCACTTCTCTGTCTTTTACGGCCCTGACGAGAACGTCAGGCTCCTCGGCTGTGAACCGCTCCTGCTGTGCGCCTGGCAAATCCGGCGTTATAATAGCAATACACCATGGAACAAGCGCGTCTGCTCTTAAAGGGAATGTGAGATGTTGCTCTGATTGGTTTATTTCACGTTATGCCCAAACCACACCTATGAGTAATAGGTCATCTCCAACCCTAATCAAACACACCTGAAGCAACCAATTAAGGTCTTCAGGATCACTTGAAAATTAAAGGCAGGTGTGTTTGATTAGGGTTGGAGATGAACTGTGCAGGACAATCGATCGGCAGGAGCAGGGTTGGGCACCCCTGTATTAGATAGTCCTTCCTACGTGGCACGTTGTGGTAAGCTTAGATATTATTCTTTTTAATGGTGACTGCTAGGTCTGCAAGCAGTGGACTGAAAGCAGAAACTTTGTGTCCGTGCATGTGCGGGTCAATGATCTCCGACAAGGATCCTCATTCTTTGTGCATCGCATGCCTGGGACTGAGACATGCTCAGGCAGCCCTCTCCACCCTGAGTGCTGTCCTCACTATTCTCTCTTCCCATCAAGGGTGCTAGAGAGAAGAGTGCGGATCAGGGCTGGTAACAAAGGACTAAACAAACTAAACAGCCCCCTGCATAATGCAGCTGTGGCGAATTTGTTATTAGTCTCCCCCGAACTTCCTCCCCTCTTTGGGTTCTTAACGGATGAAAGAGAGGATGACGATGACAAAGCTATCACTCGTCTGTTGGAAGAGAAAGGAGAGGATGGCGACAACGTGCCGAATCCCTCCTAGCCAGGAAGCATGTTAAGCGAAGGGTCCCCCTCCCAGCTAAGGCGGAGCTTGACCTACTGGAAATGTGCCGTAGGGCAGTGGTGAAACTCTCCATTGACTGCCCATCGCAACAGACATGCCAGGGAATGGAGAGAGATCTCTATGATGTCAAGAGACTGCTGTCATATGTCCTAACCGTTAAACAGTTCATTCCAGTGGTCCCCGTGTGCGTTTCAGAAATGAAACATTTCTGGGTTAAGCTCTTAAGGATTTTCTAGGCTGGATGTTAAGTTAGGGAGTTAGGGATGTCAAATCCCCCTCCTGTTGAGCTGTCAGTGGCACATCATCTCAATCCTAACCGCAGAGCAGCCTTTCCTCTGCCTCAGCCTCACTGCTAGGACGCACTGAGCGCTTAGTGGCCTCAGTTTTTCAGATCTATTGTTCTTCCTCCCCAGCAGTGAGGGCTCTTAATGCCACCTCTCACCTCACTACTTATCAGGCAGAGCTTATGGATGAGATGGGGAGGTAATTAGATGCTGGGACACCAAATCTAGTCCTCTGGGAAGAGATATGCATTATTGCAGATCTCAGCCTGAGAACTTCCAGGGGTGTGGTGCAAAGCTGTAGTCGCACCATGGGCCTGGCAGTGCTGGGTGAGCGAGCTCTCTGGCTGGGACTGTCAGGGCTGTCAGACAGAGAAAAGTGGACTTCTTGGATGCTCCATTTGAACCCAAAGCCCTTGCCCACTGCTATGCGACAACGTTGTGATCTGAGGAAACCGGAGGGTGAGGCTTTCCCAACTTGCCTCCCTCCCAGACCCACTGCTAAGGCTCTTCAACCACCACACTCTGGGTTTGAAGCCCCCAAGAGCAGTGGTTAGTCAGCCTTCAGGGACCCCAGACCTTCTCAGCCTCAGCAGGCTGAGCCAGAGTCTAAGCCAGCTCAGCGGTTTCTGTCCCATTCTGGATTTGCGGAACCTCAACAAACACTTCAGAAAGAGAACCTTGAATGAGAGCATTTTGAATTTGTATTGTCATTTTGTTCATTCCAAAGACTAGTGCACTTCAGTCGATCTGAAAGATGCGTATTTTCACATAGGCATCTACCCGGCACACAGAAAATTTCACAAGTTTGCCTATCTGGGCATAGCCTGTGTTTTTGACAGTTCCTTTCGGGCTCTCATTAGCCCCGAGAGTTTTCAGCAAATGTGTCAAAGCAGCCCTGACACTGCTGAGAAAAGTGGGTCTCAGGGTGTCGGCTTATTTGGACGATCTGCTTCTGTGTGCTTCGTCAGAGAAGCAGGCAGAGAGAGATAAAAATTATTGTCTCATTTGGAGAGCTTAGGCTTTAAGATAAACAAGACAGAAAGCTGTTTGGTGCCCGCACAGGAGATAATTTACCTTGGTCTCAGACTGAACTCAGACCTGTATCAAGCTGAGGAGTGCATCAGGTCAATTTGTGGAAAGGAAAAGTTCCATTCAGACTGTTTATGTCTACTGGGGCTGATGGCCTCGACAGTTTCTATCATTCCACTGGGACTATTGTGAATGAAAGTGTTTCAGCACTGGACAGCGATGTAGCGCTTGTGTCCAAAGCACCATCTCAACCGCAAAGTGATACTCTGCACGCGCACTCTCTTTCAGTGGAGAGATGGCTCTTTCTCGGGTCAGGGACTCTGCTGGGGGCAGTTTCTCTGAGGAAGGTGGTGACGACAGATGCGCCACTCACTGGTTGGGGTGCATGCGACTGAGTATGCGAGAGCAGGATAGCAAAAGGGAAATGGCCCGTCTCGCTACAGAATGCACACAAACTTCCTGGAACTGATAACAGTGTTTCTGGCATTGAAACATTTTGTGCTGTTCCTAAGGAACCACAACGTTTTGATCAGATCAGACAACACAACGGCCGTGGCATACATAAATCGCCAGGGAGGCACACACTACCCTCAGCTTCACTGAGTCCAGCACGAAAACTGATCGCGTGGGGCAAAGCATTTTCATTCACTGCGGGGCAACACATGTCCCGAGAATAATGAATGTAGGGGCGGATCTCCTATCCAGAGGAAATCCTCTATATGGAGAATGGTCTCTCCACCCTCAGATAGTGAGCCAGTTATGGGAGAGTTTTGGCCGAGCTGCCGTTGATCTCTTCATCTCGCACGAAAAACACTCATTGCCCTCTATTCTTCACTCTAGCGAGAGATGGTGTGCCTATGGGTGTGAATGCTCTGGCACACCCGTGGCCAAATGCACTACTGTACACGTTTCCTTCACTGAGTCTGATCATGCCAATTCTAAGAAGGGAAAGAGAGTACAGTCATTCAGTAATACTGATCGCCTCGAACTGGCCAGGGAAGTTGTGGCTGATGGAGATAATTCAACTCCTAACCGCCCAGCCTTGGCCTCTCCCATTGCGCAGGGCGCAAGGGGATATTTTTCACCCAGCCCCAGACAAAGTGGCTCTCTGGGCCTGGCCTGTGAGAGGTTGAACACAAGCATTACGGGTGTAACTCAGAGGGTGATTGAACAAGGGCAGATCCTTTTCTACAATAAAGGTATATGTTGCCGCAATTTCTGCGTGCCATGTAGAGATTGACAAATGCTATAGGTCAACACCCGCTTGTATGCAGGTTTTTGAGAGGTGCGTTGGGCTTAAATAGGGTTTCAAAGCCACTGATCCCGCCGTGGGATCTGTCTGTGGTCCTTAATGCTCCTTTTGAAAAAAAAAATCTCCTTTTGAGCCTATAGAGCAGTGGTTCTCAAACCTGTCCTGCACATATTCTATGTCTTCCTATATCTGACACACCCATTTCAGATCTTGCAGTCTCTATTAATGAGCTCATGAGTTGAATCAGGTATGATAGATGAGGGAGACATACAAAACGTGCAGGGTTGGTGGGATTCCAGGACAGGTTTGAGAATCACTCCTATAGAGTATTGATTTAAAGCTCCTTTCGTTAAAAGGTTGATTTATTATTTGCTATTTCGTCCACGAAATGGGTTAGTGAACTTCATGCTTTGTCGGTTCATAACTCCTGTATGCGGTTCGCAATGGATTTCTTCGAGGTTGACTCAAAACTAATCCAGCGTTTGTGCCTAAAGTAAGCAAGTCAGCTCTCGCATGTAAGCAGGTGGATTTACTGGCTTTTCATCCGCTGCCTTTTTCCTCATCGGTAGAAGAACGGCTTCACTGTTTGTCAAAAACAACCTTATTTAGATTGCGAATTGGTAGCCTAAGTAAGTTTTCCCATATGCTTGGTCAGGTCTTATCCTTCATTGCTGTTTGTTGGCATCCTTTATTCTTGTTTTCTGAGTTCATAGATGTTCTACTTGTGTTTTTGGTTATTTTGTTTCATGCTATTACTGCAATTGGATCCTACTCTCCTGCATTTTTAAAGCTGTCCAGCGTTACATTTGAGTTGGTTCACACGATTTATGCTTTGCGCTTAAGAATTTCAGTTAAGAGAGCTTTTTTTTTTAAGAGACTTTTTTGAGACCAAACATTTCAGTGCACTGGAAGGATTTTGCAACTGAGACGGCCCTTAAAATGTCCGACTGGACAAGGGAGCTGATTGAGATGCACCCTAACTGTATTGAGGATGGATTCAGCATCTAACATGTCATGTGCACTTCTATAGGAACGTGTTCAAAGCCGACTCTGTGCTGCAGAGGCGTAAACTTCGACTGTTTCAGAGGCTGTTTTTGTGACGAGGCCTGTAAACAGCTCAATGACTGCTATCCCAACCTCAACAGCACATGCAGTAAGAACCCACATTTATTGCAAGAATATCACTGAATCATCTCAGATACAACAATCATGACATCTGTCACTTTCTTTATAGTTTTCAATACCACAACTGCAGCCCCTCCAGTCACTTCCACTGCAAAGCCTCCATTCATCTACAACTACAGCTCCACCCAAAGGTAATTTATCTGTGTGTTTGTGTGTATGAATGTGTAGGTCAAGTTTTATCATCACTGCTGCAACTGAGAGGCAGTGAAACCTGAAATCACTGCTAAGTGTTTTGGTATTTGGCAGATGTTCTCTCATTACTCACTAATCTGGAGGTTGAGGTTTTGGCGGAGGAGTCGTCCACTGAAGAAGAGCGTCAGGCTGCACTGCGTCAGGTGAGAGGAGCATCCAGTTCACATACTTACACTGCACTCTTAATGTACGTAAGTGTGCTGGTGATGGGAAAGTACTTAGTTTTTAAGTATTTCAAACCAAAGTATGCCAGTATTTTAACAGAATCAATAGCTTTAGCATCAAGCTAAATTCATAAAACTTTTTACAATAAACGGTTGCAGCTTCATCCCCACAGTCGCTCTACAATCGAGTTGATAGTGAACAGGTGTGACATCACGTCCCTTTAGGCCCCAAAGTGATTCTATTGGCTGAAATAACTTTTATAGGGTTACCATTTTGTGCCTGATCAGAAATCCACTATTGCTTGTTGTTTTTGTCCTGAACCATAAAAGTACATACTTTCCAAATGTAAATTGGGACGCAGCTTTATTGTGCTCTTCTTCTCCACCTGCTGTTTTCTCACTTGCTGTCATCTTGTTTCTCAGGTTGCCGCTTTGCTGGAGAGTTACTTGAGAGCGTATAATAATGACATCTACTCTTTTGAGGTCACGAGAATTGAGCCGGTATCATCATCATCATCATCATCATCACCATGTGACTGAGTCAGAAATCAGCTGAGAGGAACAGACATGAATAAATCCTCATCAAAAACAATGCATTTGCTAACACTTGCAGGGCTGCCAACTCTCACGCATTGAGCGTGAGACTCACGCAATTGACACTTTTCACACGCTCTCACGCCACACATCCATTTTCTCACGCACAGAAAAATTACGGAGCAAAGAGGTACTTTTAATATTAATCTAATTCTCAGCTCTTAGATTCCGTCAATTTTATTACAAAATTCAGACGTTTGGCGCTTGTAAATGTGACGTGACAGATCGCTGAGCGCCTCAGTTCAAGTGCACGTGAACCGATCATCTGTTACTTTTTTATTTAAAGATGCAGTACAACTTACCGAAAGTATACATAATATCGACCAATTAGTGTTTTTCAACCACGGAAAGAGGTCAATATAACAGCAGGAGAACAATTATGTCACATAACGTTACATTTACCTCAGGAAAGCCATTTAATGACCATGTTAATTGAATAGAAAAAATAGCTAGAGAGGAGATTTTGCTGAGCACTATATTACATATAATTATATTTTTACTTATGTCATTAAATAATTGTTATTATAACAAAAACTGCATTATATTTAATTTAATTTGTTATTTTTAACCTTTAATAATACCAGCAGATTGGGCCCTCTATGTTTACAGCATTAGGTGAGATTATTTTTTAAAATAAAATTTGAAATAATCATGTATCCAAATTAGTCAATATTGAATCAAAATCGGAATCAAATCACAAGAATGGAATTGAAATCTTGAAATTTTTGTCAAGCAATAATAAAAACTGTATCCTACCAGTCATTGTACAATGTAAACATTGTAACATGTTGTCACTAAACTTCATAAAATTCTATTTAGTTACCAAATGTTTTGACAATCAAAATTACACTTATTGTGATGCAATATTTGTTTTTACATAACCCCGAAAAAAAGAAAAAAAAATCACTCCAAGCTAAACTCAAAAGTTGGCAGCCCTGCACTTGCATTAAAACATGTTTTAATCTTAAACACAAAAGCATTGTATTTGTGTCAATCAAACTATGGAAACAAATTGTGAGGAAACTTAATTCAAATTATGTTTTTGTTCCTCCTTCATTTGCATAGACGGGAATCCTGCCATTTTACTATTGCCTGCTACTGTAATAAAACTTGATTATAATTGTCATTCTTGTGTATTTCCTGGTCATCCAGTAGTCAGTGTGTTTCCTGTGGCTTTGTTCTGTAGATGTTGCATGGATATCTCTCACCGCCCTCTGCAACTATTCTATTGCTACCATAATAACACATTTCACATTTTTGCCATTGGCGTCAATGGGGATACTCAGATATCAACTATCCAGTTTTGAAAAGTAAGTATTCCAGTATGTATTCCAGTTGTGACCAGGGACGGACTGGGGCTAAAAAACAGCCCTGGACTTTCTCCCAAATAGGCCCATCATCCGGCCATTCGCCTCTAGCCGTGTGCGACAGACACTAGCCAGGATGTCCTGATACTATATGCCACAATACTGTAGCCTATCAGACAAGGTATTCACAGCAAGTAACATCTCAAAACAAATGATGACAATTGGGGTTGTGTTTATTAATGAAGCCTCAGCCTTCAAATAAAAACAAAAAATGTACAATGCCATAAAATACAAATAATGAAATGTCACTGGCTACAGTAACCCCAAATTACACAAACGTGTAATTATAAAACATTACTATATACCAGGGTCCAACCTTTTTGTGTGCGAGGGCTACCTCAAGGGATAAAATAATCTAGAAGGAATTTTTATTTCTTATACTCCAATATTTATTATACGATTACATGGTGAAGCTTTTTTACTTTTCACCATCATATGGGAAATAATAAAATATCTTGATATTCTGGTTCAGACTTACAAGCGTTTAAAAAAAAAAACAATTCCTGAAAAATTATGAAAATATTTATTGATTTTTTTGTTGATTTACTATAAACCTATTGTATGTGTTATCAAAAACAGTAGCCCAAACATTTAGTATAAATATAAATAAAAAAAAAATAAAAAAATAAAAAAAAAACTGCCATAACTAAACAAAACATTACTGCATTAGGCTACATTTTACATGACTATATTAATATAACAGCATTTTTAATATGAATACAGGCACATTTCTGCCAAAAAAGTTTGTTTTACTAAAGTTAATTCATAAGTTTTGGTGTGAAATGTCTTCTAACTGGTTTGTTGGAACAATGTTTCGCCTGTTTGTTTGTTTTTTTTTTTGTTTGTTTTTGCGTCAATATGTTGAGAATATCAGCGCTGTTTCATCTGGCTTTTTACAAGCTTAAATCACATAGTCATTTGTGGGTTTATATAGAGAATTCTGCGCTGAATTTAAATGCTTCTCAGTGGATCGCGCAGCTCTGTGTAATAATGTTCGCGTGATCGAGATCAGCTTAACGTGCTTTGGCCGCGATCGCTGTTTTTTGGGCCGAGCTGATAATGCGCTGCTCAGATCAAACAAGTTTTGTTCCGCTTTTTGAGCGTTTGCCATTTGATGTTTCTCATACGCAACGCAAATGACAGCGTATAATCAAAGAGAGTTGGGTAATTTTGTAGAGGCAAAAGTTCAAATTGAAACGTTTAGTTGAAAAGGTCGCAAAAATTATACCATTTAGGCCTATTCGAAGTCTGGAGCCCCGACGACAAGTTGGGGCTATTTATAGAATGTGTTTAGCGGGCAACTCACAGGCACCACGTTGGAGACCACTGCTATTCAAATATAATGTAAGCAAATTTAAAAGTGCAGCCTTATAAAACTAACTTTCTGTCAGTGGCTATAGGCCGACTCTTCTTCCTCAGTTGTTTTTTACACGTAGCATAATAAGTGATCGTATTAGTGCCCCTGCTGTTGGCTGTTCATGCTTTATTAGACTTTTTTTTTCTTTTTTTTTTCTTTTTCTTTTTTTGTTTGTGCCGACGGCCCGCGGTTGGACGGCCGTTCTGGACTTTTCCAGAACGCACAGATTGTCAGTCCGTCCCTGGTTGTGACTATAGTCTACATATTTATATACTAGGAGTTAGTCATTATGCACTTGTACTTATTTTTCAGATAGAAGTACCAATTATTACATACTAGTATTTATTTATAGATACTAGTTATTATTCATTAGATACACATATCAGTTAAATAGATAGTACTTCTTGATTAGATGCTAGTACTTATTACAACCGTTACTTGTTAGACTTTTTATTTTACTAGTAAGATTTTTAAATTGAACTCAGTGGCCATTCTGACTAGTCATAACGAGTAAAAAAGCAGTTGTGACTGGTATAAGAAATGGTAACAATTACAAAAGATAGTGTCTCATAAATAAGTACAAGTACCTAATGAATAACAACTAGTATCTATTAAGTAGGTCCTAGTAGGCTATCTAATTAGTGTTTAATAAATAAGTACCAGTATCTAATGCATACTTAAGTATGCATACTTCTAATATTAAAATATATAATATCAAGTCAAAAATTAATAGACTACTATATATTAAGTTGGAGATGTTTTCAACCTCATAAGGAACTAGTGAGAATGTTTTTGGAGATAACTTCTTTCAAACACATCATTACATAAACATGAGTAGCCTACCTCTCTATCATCCAATCAGAGTTCACATGGTAATAAAATAGATTAACATATTGAATGAAATTGATGGTAAATAACTGGCTTTGTATGTTAGCTTATCTTGTTAACTGGTTAGCATGAAAACACATGGAAATATATATGTTTAATATGACATTTATTGTTTTTGAGATACTGTACAATATTTTAAAGACTTGATTGTTTGGATTTGATTATTGGCAGTTAAGTAGATCCAGAAACCAGTTCATCCACAAAACCCACCAAACAACTACAATACACAGGACATCCACCACAGGAGATTGTGCCTATTTGGAGAGTATTTATAAATCCTTAAAATAAAAGAACTATGGATATTAATCTGCATCTGAGAATGCAAAATAAGAGTCCTATCTGTGAAAAAGGCCTACTCAAAATACGTTTCAGCTATTTGAAGACTAGAAATTGCTACAGTTTGTGAATTTATATTTATGAGTAGCCTATAGCTCTTTGATAATAAAAAAAGGTTTATGTTGCCCTTATAATGTTAATAAAATGCAACACACTGTCTATGCTTTCCTTCTTTTCTAACATCAAATATAACAAAGAAACTCACCATCCTGTACAAAAGAGAAGAATTGGCATTACAGTACAGATTGGCTCTTTCGGCATTATTTTGAACATTGTATAAGGATTAATTTCATGTGTCGTCATAGAACGGAAGCGAGGCTCTCGGGAGCGCGTAACTGTCACATCCGTTTGATTTTCCCGGCAAAAACGTCCCGAGTCCTTCACATATAAATCAGTCTACGGGCTTTCATAGACAACCTTGGAAGTCGAGGAAGGTCTAATTTAATTAATTATTTAAATAATTTTTTTTTTTAAGGAGTCATCGGATGCAAAATTCACTTTTATGGTGTTTGCATATAAATGTCTATTTGCAGTGTGTGGACACAACCACCATACAATGAAACGAAATTACTTTTATTTTGTAACTGTTTCTCAGTTATTCCTGAAATGACTAACCCATTATTCAGTATGACTAATTAATCTTTCAAATTCAAACAATTATAGTGTGAATTCACAAAACACTTAAAAAAATTAAATAAAATAATCTACAATTTAAAATGAATAATTGTTACACAGAAGTCAATGAACTGTTTCAATTTAATGTTTTATAAAAAGTGAAAATGAAATGAAAAATAATGTACAAGCATTTACTGTATAAAACAAACAAACAATAATTTAGCACTAGCTGCTCATGTCTATAAAAGTTTATAAAATAGTTAAATATTAACTTAATACGCGTCCCAGCATCTAAAGTCTGTGATCATATTAGATCTGGTTTGATAAAGAAATTTTTCATTCAAACATCCAGTTAACAAGGACCTGAAGTCGTATTAAATACAGTCAAATGAACTTATTTGGACTCTCTGACCCAGCAGAAGTTTAGTGTTAAAAATCTGTACAATTATTATGATCTAATAAGAGCAGAAGCATCACGTAACATTCAAAAGTGCCATCACTTGTATCTTCACTATATAAAAGCAAAGCAAAAGTGCCTCTAAATCTATTATTTTAAAATATGAAGTACTTTTAATGGATCCCGTGCATCAGTTTGCACTTTAGCACCCACAAGTCTTTATCATGTATTTTTCATGCCATCCTTATGCAGAAGTTTCGGTTTGGAAGCTCAAATTTAAGGCCACATTGTTTGGTGTCTTTGGATTCAGATTTCTTGTCCCGTGTGCAACATGATCTAGAACGATCGACTCGCAGCATCAGTGTCACATTCCCACGTCCTCCTCAAACTCAACAGGAGAGTCCAGTAGATGTGAAGGTCAGCGAATGAGGAGACGTTTTCCCCATCACCTTATTTCCCGTACCCAACAGTCTCTGTATTCTGTGCTAATGATGTTCGCCTGTGTCTCAGTTCCCTCTCGTCTTGCTGGAGATCCAGTTTAAGTATTTTGTGACACGTGTGTAAACGCCAGGTGTGTCTTTCTTCCCGCAACCGTCGCCCCAGCTGATCAAACCCATCAGAGTCATTCTGCCGTTCTTCGGACACACGAGAGGACCTCCGGAATCTCCCTAAAGAAACACCAGGAGAAACTGATCAATCAACATGCACAAACATTTCACACACTGAGGAGGAAAATTAGCCTTTGGCTATAAATCTGGTACAATTACATACAATGCATGTAAAAATTGTACATGGTCCCTTTATAAAAAAAAAAAAAAAACCTGTTTAGGATGACTAGTAGGGGTGTGCAATACTGACAAAAAAACACATCTCTATATTTTCATGGATTTTATCGATATTTTGCTGAGTGTGTTCATTGTGTTGGTACTTTGACAGGTTTATGACTGCCGTTGACAGCCGACTCCCAAAGCTTTTGATATTCTTAATATTCTATGTGTTGGTCAGTTCGCAGCAGCGACACTAATTATCTTTTCCAATATACGTTTAAATTGATTTGTACCTTTTATGGGCATTTTTACCTATATAAAGCCATTTTAAAAGTATGCATCATCATCAAATGTATGCATAATTAAAGCCATTTTAACCTAATTAAATCTAAGGATCATCTTTTGTGTCAAATTATTATATTTAATGGATAAATTCAATTATAACAATAAGACACAATAGGGCTGTTACCAATCAAATGAGATCAGTATCAACAAAATTCATCTTTGCAATGCAGAGGAAACACAGAAGTGGCATTTAGATGCATTTACACAGACTGTTACTAATGCATGCATTGCATAGTGTTTTGATGTTTTAAACATAAAACGGTGAATATTGTTATTTGAAATGATTAAAAAAATGTAAAGATACCGCAGTATTTAAAATTAAATTAAAACCGCCAGTAGGTGGCAGCAAGTGTCTGTTAATGAGTGAGCCATTGAGATTCAACCGAATCATTTTAATGGCTGATTCATTATTATGTCTTAATGAGTGACTCATTGAATCATTCATTCAGTGATGAAACACTGTGTGTTGCTCAGAGATGCAAAACAGTCCTGTGGTTTTGTCTGGAACTATTTTCATTGGTGAAATAGAGCAAAAACAGGCAATATTGTGTCTAAAATGTAGGTCACTATATATTAACTTCTTGTTTATTGAACTGTTGTATAAAATCAAAATCACATTTGTATTCATGCTGATGTTTGGAGAGAAAAAATGCGCACTACTCTAACCGGCTAGACTACATCACGTATTGTAAGTGTGTTTTTGTAAAGTGAGGGACGTAACTCGATAATGTCAGATCGCACATCATTAAAACAACAAGCACGAGATTATCGTAGACCATGTAAACTGCACAGCCCTAATGACTAGCATGTGCTGAGTGTGGCGTTACCTTGCAGGCGTCGTCCAGGCCGCGCGTGTCTCCGGCACACAGCATGTTTGAGGTGACCAGACGACCGGCCAGCTTCTCCGGCACACACTGATCCTGCGGCCACAACCGCACCATGCCACGCTTAATTCTCTCAGAGTAAAACGGAGAAACTGAGAGAGACAACCACAGAAGGAAAGAGGACAATTATTATACAATACCTCAGTGTAACTTGGACCATCAAAAAGCATCTAAAGTCATCAAAAATCCTTCAAGCGAGATAAATTTACTTGAGAAGCAGCACTTGATACAGTATTAAGACTATATGTGACGTAATAATGTGACAAAATCCGAAACGAGTCGCTTTCTGAGCTTGGTTTCAATTGCTGTTTTTGGACTAACAAGGAAGTTTTGAGTTCTGAAACTTATATTTTTATAGTACAATGATCTCTTATTTATCAAAAGTTTGATTTCTTAATTCATGACCCCTTTAATGTATTAACTAACATTAACTAACATTGAACAATACATTTGTGACGGGGGGATATTTGTTTTTAATGACTCTACAAGTTAGATTAAACCATCAAAATATAAGGAAAAATATTGTACATTTTTTAAATATTTTAAATGTGAGGGAAGAACAAAACATTAAACTTGGTTAAGGTTTTTATCTGACAAAATTACTTGGCAAAATCTAAGCTACAGTTTTATTTTACTATGCAAAAAAATGCATAGAAAAACAAAAAGCTCTAAAGAAAAAGCATACATTGACTACAACACAATCTGTTATTAATATTTCATTGGTTCTCTTGTTTTTGCATGTGTTCATAATTTCTTTGTATGACAGCCTGGCAAAAAATGATGTCCCACAATGTGTCATGTTTCATTGCATTATTACCACAAATAAAACAATCCACTCCAAGCACAACTATGAAATATGATTACACAATCAAATTTTTACAAATTTTTCATAATATTTGAATAAAGGATGAAGATTTCCTAGGTCGGACATCACTTTTGGCCACTACTGTACTCTTTTTTTTTATTTTAATAGTATATTGAAATTAACATTAACTAGGATTAATGCTAGTATTTTTCATTGATAGTTCTAATGTAGTTAATCTGCCAGTGAATTAAGACAAAATACACTTGTATTGAAGACACAATCTATGACCACAAGTCGTAATATTGTGTGCAGTGTTGCTTCTCAAGTAAATTCATCTCGTTTGAGGGATTTTTAGATGGACAAGAAGTCTAGACCATTATTAAGAAGTTATTTCATGCAGTGAGATATGTAACTCTGGCTGGTAGGGAATCTTACACTCTTCCTCTTTCCCGTATCCAGAGATCTCGCACTCCGTCCAATCCGGTAAAACCAAGTTAGGTTCTGGTAAACATGCCGGCAGAACTTCAGGAGAGTGGATCGCACAGATGCCGAACTCGCTCTTCAACTTGAGCAGAGCTAAAGACACAAAGTCAAAATCACTTACAATTGAAATGAACTGTTTAAAACCTTATAAATACGGAACTGATGATAAAGTTGCATGATATGATAGTATGTTCTACCGTTTCTTATATTCTACTGTTGCAAAGCATGTCAGGGAAATAAATAAAAACTATTACCAAAACTTTTTAAAATTAGACAATAGATTATAGACAATAAATATTTCTATTTCAAATAAATGCTGTTTTTTTTAAACTTTCTATTCATAAAAGAATCCTGAAAAATAAAATGTATCACGGTTTCCACAAACATATAAACTGTTTTCAACATTGATAATAATGAGAAATGTTTCTTGAGCATCAAATCATCATATTAGAGTGATTTCTGAAGGATCATGTGACACTGAAGACTGGAGTAATGATGCTGAAAATTCAGCTTTGATCACAGGATATAAATCACACTTTACTATATATTCACATAGAAAACAGTTATTTAAAATTGCAATAATATTTCACAATATTACTGTTTTTCCTGTATTTTTGACTAAATAAATGCAGCCTTGGTGAGCAGAAGAGACTCTTTCAGCAATGTTTTAAAAATCTTACCGAACGGTAGTGTATTAAACTAAACTTGATGGTCTGTTTATTAAATCAGTCTAAAAACTTCTATTTGTTACTACTTTTGTATTTGTTTCATTCTATATGTTCATCCAGTAGCCTAATTTGATTACAGTATTGTTGTAGGAAGAAAACAGCCCTTAACAAATAGTGAAGTAGTGAAATAGTGATTATTTAATATAAATGATTTGAAATAGTGAAATTTCCAGCGTCACAGCGACACCAGCTGACCGTGGGCTGATGAGAATGAGAATGTTTGTGTAAGTCTCACCGATATCATTGTCATACGTCTCGTCGTCGTACTGCTCGTGGATCCAGTATTTCTCCACATCGAAGATCTGCTCGCTGCTGGAGTTCTGGAGCCTGAAGGTTCGACCCAGAACCACCCGGAGACGCTTCTCCTCAAACCTGAACACAGATGACACAAGTCAAGCTAGAACACCCAAACTACACCATGCAAAAAAATGTTTTTACTTGTTTTCAGCTAAAATATTTAAATGTCTTTAAAGCAAAATACAATCAAATTTAAGGCTTTTAAAGACCTTTTTTTAAGAAAGGGGGAGAGATCTCTCTACACTGATCTCACTATATACACTATCTCACTATGTGTGTGTAAGAGTGTGTAGTCACGCCTTCATTTGCTAGGCTTGGTAAATGTTTTTATACATGTATGTTTTTGATTATAACTGTGAAGCACTTTGGGCGACAACGTTGCTATTAAATGTGCTATATAAATAAATAGAAGTTGAAATTGAAGTTGAAAATAACTTGACAGCAGTAAAACAGAACCACACACACACACACACACCAGGGACGGCGCCAGGATTCCAGTTTTGGATGGGCCAGACCAATTGTGAGTGGGCCTTAAATTAAAAACGTTATCAAATCACTGTTTAACCTAATAAAAATGACCGACTAATATACTGTTATATTATCTGTGCTTAAATAATAGAGATTTTAATAGCTTGGTGCTCTTTAAATATTTTGTTGCATTGTAAAAAGTTTCGGTGCATAGGACGGACCCATCCGCGATCGCTCTCCTTGGTTCTGAAGCTTATAGATCAAAAAGAGGTGTAGAGGATGCAACGGTCACCCTGATACATCTGCTTTTGAAACATCTGGAGGGGAAGGGGTCTAATGCAAGGCTTCTATTTTCCTCTGCGTTTAATACAATTCAACCTCACATCCTAGTACGTAGACTTTTAGAACAGTTCAAACTGAGTAATAATTTAGTCGGATGTATTTTAGATTTTTTAACTGAGAGAACACAAAGAGTGAAAATAAATAAATAATCTCTGCACAGGTTACTTCCTCCACTGGTTCACCACAGGAATGTGTACTTTCTCCACTACTGTTTATTCTTTACACAAATATGTGCCAAAGTCATTTGGAAAATCGTGTTGTTTTGAAGTACGCAGACGATACTGTAATTGTGATTTAAGTGTTTGTCCAGTGACACACACACACACACACACCTCTGCTGGAAGCAGTGAGCAGCGGAGAGGATCCAGCAGGAGTCGATGAGGACGCCTCCACACAGAAAGTTGTAGGACTGAGCGCGTGGAAGATACACCGTGATGGCGGCCTGCCACGGCTGCTCCCGGATATCACTGGCCTGACCTCCACGGATCCTGAACATGGGCAGAGAGTTTGAAGGAGCTTCGAGGCGCTGACCGCAGGAACCTGAGCGGGAAAGTGTGGGAAAACTCTTAGGCCACATAAACACACACTGCAGCAAAATTCAGCTGTCCCGTTCTGAACACTCATAGATCAGTCATTTACTGGAGTCAGTTTCTGTACAACTGCTTGTTAATGCCATGTTTAAACGTGTCTCTCTTCTGTGTGCGCATTTGTGTTGCCAGATCTTGTTAAGGAAAAAACAAGAACAAGCCTATAATAAAACGAAATAAATTCAAATGCTACAATTTTCTGTCATAATCATTTGTTAACAAACAAGTATTCATTACTTCAATGAGCTCATTGCTTGTGCCTTAAATTATTGCATCGTTTAAATGCATTTTTTGCATAAATTATTGCATTGTTTAAATGCATTTTTTGCATAAATTATTGAATTGTTTAAATGCCTTTTTTGCATAAATTATTGAATTGTTTAATACATTTTTAGCTAACTGTGATTTGTATATGTATACATTTCTGAAATGCATAACTTAGACAGTTACCTCTGATAACACATCACTCTAAATGGTAATGTGGACTCTAATGTGGATGTGCATTTTCTGTAAAGCTGCTTTGAAATGATGTGTATTATGATGCTGTACAAATAAATGTGAATTCAATTAAATTGAAGAATCCCCAAAATGCTTAAAATAAGTGGACATGGCAACACTTCAAGAGAACGCTCTGAAGAAGCCTTACAAACATAAAACTCAGGAGCGAGACGTGTCCTGTACACACACAATGATTGTTTTCACGTGAGACGGTAAAATACCACCCAGAACACCCTAGTGTCACTTTAGCATGAGCAAACAGCACTCGTTTTCTTTATAAAACTGTATTAGTTTAGTTATCTTTCACCATCTCACCTTGATTGTTGGGTGTTGCAGGGGCTCGTGGTCCCAGTGTGGTGATTGACGGAGTTTTCCTCGCTGTGAAGGAACACAAACATGGTTCACAACACACATGGGGAACAGCGCTCTCAGACAAAAACGTTTCGTCAGGTAGTCAAAAATATATCAAACTTGAAAGTCTTTCATTGCATTCACACAGGATTCTCCAAAAGGAATCCAATCAAACTGAATAATAATAATAATTATTGTATTGTTAATAATTATAATTATTTATTGTTATTTTAACTCTGAATATAAAAATTAAGACATTAAGAAATATATTGCTGTTATAAATTGCAATTGTCCTGTAAAAAAAAAAAAAAAAAAAATCATGATTATAATACATTTTATGTACACTACTAATATTTATGAGCTTTAAACACTTAAAATCCTCAAGCTTCAAACTTCTGTCCACAAAAATATTCAAAATTATACAAATGCAAACCCTGAAATACTCTAAAGGCTCGTTCACACCAAGAACGATCACAATAACTATGATGATAAATATATAGTTCTAAAAATATAAAAGAATAGCAGTCTGAACCACAACTATGATGACAACGACACACTAAAATCATATATGTGACCCTGGACCACAAAACCAGTCACATGGGTCAATTTTTTTTTAGATTTATACATGAATAAATAATCTTTCCATTGATGTATGGTTTGTTAGGATAGGACAATATTTGGCTGAGATACAACTATTGAAAATCTGGAATCTGAGGGTGCAAAAAAATTGAAATATTGAGAAAATCTCCTTTAAAGTTGTTCATTTATGTTGGCGATTGTGCTGCATTCACTCACAAAAATACATGTTTTATATATTTACGGTAGGAAATTTACTAAATATCCCCGTGCGACTCGAGACTGGTGACGTGATCCAGGGACACATGGAATCACTTTCAGAATAATTTATTCCAGCTGATGAATGATTAAAACATCGACAGCCAATTAGAATCCATCCTGATTTAATGAGCTCGAGCATTTAAAGCGACAGACGACAAAACTGCAGCGCTACAGAACGATGTCGTCCGCTAGTGTGGACGCTAATATAGCTGTCGTCATTCTTGTGTGAACGGGCCTTAAGACTAAACACTGAACCGCATCTGTTAGTCATGTGCTGTAGATCAGTGTCTAATGTACAGATGTCAGACTTACGGCACTTGGGGACGTCACAGAGCTCCCAGGTCAACTTAGAGCCTTTATACACGTGACACCAGGGGCCGAGGTCACCGTCCGGGTTCCTGCGTGTGAAAACAGAGTTAGAGTTAGAGTAGAGTTAGAGATAGAGTAGAGTTAGAGATAGAGTAGAGTTAGAGATAGAGTAGAGTTAGAGTAGAGTTAGAGTTAGAGATAGAGTAGAGTTAGAGTAGAGTTAGAGATAGAGATAGAGTAGAGTTAGAGTAGAGTTAGAGTTAGAGTAGAGTTAGAGATAGAGATAGAGTAGAGTTAGAGATAGAGTAGAGTTAGAGTAGAGTCAGAGATAGAGATAGAGTAGAGTTAGAGTAGAGTTAGAGTTAGAGTAGAGTTAGAGATAGAGTAGAGTTAGAGTAGAGTTAGAGTTAGAGTTAGAGTAGAGTTAGAGATAGAGTAGAGTTAGAGATAGAGTAGAGTTAGAGTAGAGAGAGTAGAGTAGAGTAGAGTTAGAGATAGAGTAGAGTAGAGTAGAGTTAGAGTTAGAGTTAGAGTAGAGTTAGAGATAGAGTAGAGTTAGAGATAGAGTAGAGTTAGAGTAGAGAGAGTAGAGTAGAGTAGAGTTAGAGTAGAGTTAGAGTAGAGTAGAGTTAGAGTAGAGTAGAGTTAGAGTAGAGTAGAGTAGAGTAGAGTTAGAGTTAGAGTTAAACCAATGCAACTCTCGTAAAACAAATACTGTGATTAGTTCATGATACAGTAATAGTAGTTTAATATATAATACTATGGTTCTAAATGACTCCTATGTCAGTGTATTTACGATACTCTGGGGTACAGGAATAAAGAAAACCACAGAATTAGCATGGTACATCTCTAATAAAACTAAAACAGCAGTAAGATAAAATGCACCAATGTTCAATAAATAATGACATTTATTACTAATAAAAGTAATCATAATAAACAATTCATCCAAGTAGTATAGGGACGATTAGCATAATCAACAATAAAACATTTTTCAACATTTTTATCGTCAGATATTGAGTTACAAAGGATTGCTTTTGATTATCACGTCATTAAATTTGGTGGTTTTATGCAAAAATGTGTGTGTAACAATATTTTCATTATAGGTAGGTTATATTTACATTACTTGCTGCTTGAACTTACTGTTTTTTTTTTTTTTGGTTATTTAAAGAGGTTTATTAGATGAAAAAAAAGTAAAAAAAAAAAAAAAAAAAGGTTTAACAAAAATTGTGTGAAAGTTTTAGGAAATTACAAACAATCCTGTCATGTGTAATACATGCAACATGAAAGCTTCAGGTGTGTGTTGTGCAGGTGTGTGTTGTGCAGGTGTGTGTTGTTGGAACTCCTCGTACCTGCAGAAGCTGTGGCTGCCGATGTCCGTCTCTCTGGCGTCGGATCTCCACGCGTTGTAGATCTTATGAGACACTGCGGGCGAATCCCACGGCAGACACTTCAGGCCACTGCGTGTGACGGCTTTCGTCCCTCTGTAGGACCGTCCTGATCCCCGAGCGCACTCCAGATACGGGTCTGACGCCAAAACAAGGACAGTCATTTATTTATATAGTGCGTTTTACAATACAGATTCAGTTTCAAAGCAGCTTTACAGCGATAACAGGAAAATAATGCAACAAAGTTTGTTTCTAGAAAATAGCGTCACAGTCCAGCTTACGTAAGTTCAGTGATGGTTCATTTTTGTTATAAAAAAGTTATTAATTTAGTTCATTTATTTATATAGCCGCTCTGGAGAAATCAAAAATATGAGGGTATGTCCAGCTGTCAGATCAAAAATATTGTTGAATATTTAATTTAAATAACACAGCACATGACATTAGTACACACTATATGGGTGTGTGTGTGTGTGTGTGTGCTTGTGTGTGTGTGTGTGTGTGTGTGCGTGCGTGCGTGCGTGCGTGTGTGTGTGCGTGTGTGTGTACCTTTGATGCAGGACGGAACGGAGCAGAACTCCCATGAGATCTGAGCCTTTTTATAAACATAACACCAGGGTTTAGTGTCTCCGTCTGGATTCCTGAGGAAGAAAACACAACCCAAACACTGTTATTACACACCAGGACACAATGCAGCAAAATGCAATACGTCATTGATTTTAGTTTTGGACTTAAAAGCATGGTGACATCTATCTGCGAACTGCACAGAAGAGCAATAAGATGAAATCCAGTAATGTTTGCCACTGATGAGTGAGTGAAGAGCATGTGGACCTGCAGTGGTTGTGGTTTCCCAGTCCCAGTGTGTTCGCCTCCACTCTCCTGGCTGTGAACTTCTTTCCTCGGAGTGAGCTGGAGTTCCAGTTAATACACTCCAGTCCTGACAGGCTGATGCTCCAGGTGCCACGGTAACCTGACCCCTGACCCTTCGAACATCGCTCACCTGTGTCTGAACACATGCAGAGCTTCAGCTACAGCAACAGCGTCTGGTCAAACTACTTTGAAACTGTTTCTGTCAAGTTAACAAGACCTTAATAAGAGATGAGCGTTTAGTTAAACTGCGCTAGGTACCTTTATGTTTACATGCACTAATTTTATTTAGTGATTTAGAAATTTAATTTGGATCGAACTCAATCAGATCCATTGAGGTGTTGCGTTTCAGTCTGACTGAACCATCAATTCGACGTAAACTAGTGTCTAGTCTAGTGCAAACGTTGAACAGAACGAGCTAACTCTATTGATTTGTAGAAATATCTCTTCATATGACTAGCACATGCTTTTTCATGTACAAGATCAAAATGTGTTTATTGATGGATTTACACAGAAATTAATTCAGCTTATATTTCATATATACGGTCCAAAGAGAATCTCAATCGTTTAGTTACACTATTAGTTATAATTTTACTAGAAACTAACAATAATAGTAACATTAAGTTATATTAGGTATACTAATTGTACTAGAAACTAATAATACTAAAAATAGTATGTTATACTAGTATATATATATATATATATATATATATATATATATATATATGTATATATATATATATATGTATATATACAATAATTATAATATTTGTACTAGTAACTAACAATATTTTAAAAATACTAATTTAAACTAGTTATACTAATTGTACTAGCAACTAACAATACTAAAAGGTTATAATAATTTTACAAATAACTCACAATACTAAAAAATAAAAATAAAAGTTATACTAGTTATACTAATTGTACTAGCAAGTAATAATTCAAAAATAGCAAGTTATACTAGTTACACTAATTTTAATAACAACTAACAATACTAGAAAGATAAACTAGTTACAACTCATAATAATAATAGGTTACACTTTATTTTAAGCTGTCAATGTTACAGTGTAATTATATATTTAAGTACTGTGTAATAATAATTAACTACATGTACTTACTATAAGGTTAGGATAGGATTGGGATTTGGTTGAGGGTTAGTTGCATGTAATTATGCCTAATTTACTGTTATTACTATAGTAAGAACATGTAACATATGTTACAAGGACACTGTAAAATAAAGTGTTACCTAATAATAATAGCAACTAACAATACTAAAAATAGTAAGTTATACTAGTTATATTAATTTTACTTATATAAATGAAAGCATGTAAATGCAGCCACAAACATCAGTATTAATAGTAAATATGTATTTTGCTACAAGATCAAATGCTGATGATGTGTTTTATTATGTGATATACAATGTGGTTGTACAGTGTTGTCTAATGGATCTGTTTTTAATGCCAGTGTTAAAGATGCATTTCTGTCCAGTAAATCTGAACAGACAATAAAGTCAAACAAACAAACAAACAAACAAACAAACAAACAAACAAACAAACAGACTTACTGATTTGACACTGTGTTCCTGTAAAGCCCGGCGGACACTGGCAGATGAAGTCACTGGAGTAAACGGCTTCTTTACACGTGCCTCCGTTATAACACTTCGACACGAAACACGCTGAGAAACAGAATAATAAATATATCTGTGTGCACATTCATATCCTGTGGAATATTTCTGACTTCAATGATATTTGCTGCTCTGTGTGACATTTCTGAAGTAAAATGCTATTTTAAGTGAGCTACGCATGTTTTTGGTCTTTCCAAAGTATTCGTAATGAATTGGGTGTAAAGTGGTTTTTACATTATGATTACATCATTTTATGTTTAGAAACAAATTTTAAAACATACGGACCAATAAATTATGGTCAAGTCGTAATACTAATAATACCGTGCCATAATTCAGAACGACACATGTTTTTAATTCCAGTGATTTTTCCGTGATTTCAGAACACAGGATGAGAAGATCTTCTGGATCTGCTTGAGCGAGTGACTCACGCTGTGTGTGTGTGTGTGTGTGTGAGAGTGTGTGTGTGTGACTCTACACTCAAATTTAAATCATTTGAAATAATAAAAATAGGTGGTGCTGCAGAAATGCTGTGTTTTTTATCCAGTGCACACACACACACACACACACACACACACGTCACACACACACTCTCACACACACTCACTCTCTCACACTCACTCACACACTCTCTCACTCACTCACACACACACACACAAACACACACGCACACTCACACACTAACACACACTCACTCACACACGCACACTCACACACACACACGGAAATACAAATATTTTATACTTTATATACACTTATATATAAACAACTGTTTCTTGTCTTTAAAAAATTTAGTTTATAATAATCAGTGTACAGAATGATAGTGTGTGTGTGCGTGCGTGCGTGCGTGTGTGTGTGTGTGTGTGAGCGTGTGCGTGTGTGTGCGTGCGTGCGTGTGTGTGTGTGTGTGTGTGTGTGAACACTCACTGGTCACTGGGATTGTGTGTGTGTGTGTGTGTGTGTGTGTGTGTGAACACTCACTGGTCACTGGGATTGTGTGTGTGTGTGTGTGTGTGTGTGTGTGTGTGTGTGTGAACACTCACTGGTCACTGGGATTGTGTGTGTGTGTGTGTGTGTGTGTGAACACTCACTGGTCACTGGGATTGTGTGTGTGTGTGTGTGTGTGAACACTCACTGGTCACTGGGATCTCGTGACACCGGACTCTTCCTCGAGCGGCGCAGCGGCAGAACTCGACTCTAGAGCCTTTCCATCTCAGCCACGACACACCAACATCTCTGACCGCGGCCGAATCAGCGTCCACACAAGCTTCTGATACACACACACACACACACACACACAATGAAACGGAAACAGACACATAATGACTGTGGTCAGGCATAGATGCAAATTAAATGACTCATGCTTTCTACTTCACATTAGAAACCCAGATTGGGGAAGGAAAGAGAGGACAAAAGTGAGTCTGCGTTGCTTCACTGTGTTTGACCTAAACGCTGAACTTCTGCTTTTGAATATGTGACAGTGTTTTCTCTGCTTACATTGCGCCCCCTAGTGGACAACATGCACAACAACACACTGAGGACATGTTTGGAACAGCAGACTAACATACGCTCTGCAGAATGGTGCATCAATTTCTTGTATCGTCAATGCAAGAGTCCAGCTCTCTGTAAAGTCTCCTCCAGAACATCACAAACACTTTCAGAGAATCTAGAGGACGATTCGTTTGTGAAAATGATTCTTCATGCTTCTCACAAACATTCTTTCACAATCTGAATCTGATAAATTTTGACACTGTCATCCTGGAATATGGCCATCATGTGTCTTCATACACGGGTGTTTAAGAAATGAAATGTTACACACACCATCAATGAGGGTTACAGTAGAAGAACTGTTGTCATACATATAACACAGAAACACAATAATCACTGCAATAACGACCCAATCTTGCCTATATAAATCCAAACAGCAAATTGTTTTTTATTTATTTATTTTTTTGGCCAGGCAAAGTACCAACTCAATAGAGTATGCATTTTCGGACGCAGCCAGGAGACAGAATTGGAAGTTGAAAGGGATTGAATGAAAATACATAAATATGATTTAAAGGAAAGTGATTTATTTATTTATATTTATTGGCGTGTGACACCAGCAGAAGTGTTGGCCGTGTGAGTTCACTGCTGTATGACATGCACACAGGGAATCAGCACGCTAAACAGACTATATACTGCACACACTATATGAGTAGTATATGTTTGTGTGTTATTTTGAATGAAGCCAGAGAGGTTGAGAGGTCTGAATAAAACTCACCTCTGTAAGTGCGTGTTCCTCTCTTCTGCCTGTGATGCTCCTGTCAGGGATACAGAATGATGATCAGTACAGATACATGCATTAACATCTCTCTCTCACACACACACACTTACACACTCACACACACACACACACACACACACATACACACTCATTCTTGTACATCTATCTTTATGAGGACATTCATTGACATAATGCAATCTGTAGCCGCTTACTCTAACCTTACCCATCACAACTAAGTGCCTAACCCGACCCCTGACCCTAAACCGACCCTTAACCTCATTATAACCTGATCCCTAAAACCAAGTCTTGACCCTCAAACAAGCCTTTAAAGACTCTCAGAAACTGAGGACTGGCCAAAATGTCCTCACTTTACTCTCTTCGTCCTCACTCCAATGGTCTAAAACTCAAACTGGTCCTCACAAAGATAGTTGTACAAGTACACACACACACACACACACACACACACACACACTTACAGTGGGATCTGCAGCACTGCACAGAGGTAGAAGCAGCAGCAGGTTCAGTAATAATTTCATCTTTTCCTGAAGGTCTGTAAACTCCTGCAAAACAAACAGAAAGGATTGTTACACACACGCATGATGTTTTTGCTCTTACAAAGTTTAATGGAAATTTCAGATGTGCTTCATTTAAATATTCTCTGATAATTATCTTAGTTGACGTACAGTAAGAGTACAGAGCACATTAATGTGGACACTGATGAAAAACAAATGAGTTAACTAACACTAAAACCTTAAAACACTTGAAATAAACATTAACTGAAATAAAATATATAGAACGTAAACTTATTTTATTTCAGCTAGTTGTTTTAAACTGAAATTAAATACAATGAATACAAGACATATTTTTTTTTACAAATTACAATTTCTGAAACTTTAACTTTGATCTTTCAGGTGTAATTAAAGTATTAAAAATGTAAATAAAAAAAAAAAAATACTAAATTCTAAATATTAATAAAAACTATAATAGTACTGTATTTCCAATGACACAAAACAGGCATCATGTATTATGGCTTCGGTGGAAATGCAATGAAATCTGTCTCCATTTATAAACACAGTTCTGCGGTGACGCGTGGGCATTCGAGTCTAAAACAGAACGAGTTTAATGTCATTATGATCTGTGTTTTTCCTTTTGTCTGACAATGTGAATGTCCTGTGTGGAACTACAATAAAGACTTTAACATTTACCACAAAACAGAGAAAACACACACACACACACACACACATACACATACACAGAGATACATACACCATACACTGTCTGTGTGTGTGTGTGTGTGTGTGTGTGTGTGTGTGTGTGTGTGTGTGTGTGTGTGTGTGTGTGTGTGTGTGTGTGTGTGTGTGTGTGTGTGTGCGTGTGTGTGAGTGAGTGCGTGTGCGTGCGTGTGTGTACGTGTGTGTGTGCGCGTGTTTTTGTGTGTGTGTGTGTGTTTTTGTGTGAGTGTGTTTGTAGTTTCTGTGTGTGTGTGTGTGTGTGTGTGTGTGTATGTGATGAAGCTGGACAGGACGTTTACAGGTCTCTTCCTGTTGCTGCAGTGTCTTGTAAACACAGATGATGATATTTGTGTGTGACTTCAGAAAACAAGAGCATTTCTGAGAATGTCTGTGATAATCACAATGAATCTAAAAAAAACTGAAATACTTGATAACAATACATATTTAGATTTTTTTTTAAAAGTCAATGCAATTAAGTAATAAAGTCTCTGATTAAATTATCTGATAATATTCAAACATTTCAAGGGCAAAATCTCAAAACAGTGTCTAGAATACAAATGACTGAGTTTAACCAGCATTCCTCAGGGCAACATTCATAATTTTGTTTTTACAATAATAGTTCAGTGCTGACTGATTACAGTGGGAAAATCCCTGAAGTCTGAATAACAGGAACACACCTGTAGATCTCTATACTCTATCACAGCTGTTTCTCCTACACCACACAGAGAATGAAGATCAGTGATCTCACATGCGTCTCCTCGAGAGTTTCAGGAGAGAAACTATGTCTCAAATCATGCTCAGATATCTCAGTATTATCACTGACTCACTTGCATCTGTTTATTTCTCAGAAGAAGCAAAAAAAACATTTGCAACAAATTTGGCATGAAATGCAAGCACAAAAACACATGCATGCGTCACCCTGGATCATGTCACCAGTCTCGAGTCGTGTTTGTAGCAATAGCCAACAATACATTGTATGGGTCAAAATTATCGGTCTTTCTTTTATGCCAAAAATCATGAGGATATTAAGTAAAGATCATGTTCCATGAAGATATTTTGTAAATTTCCTACCGTAAATATATAAAACATGTATTTTTGTGAGTGAATGCTGCACAATCGCCAACATAAATGAACAACTTTAAAGGAGATTTTCTCAATGTTTCGATTTTTTTTGCACCGTCAGATTCCAGATTTTCAATAGTCGTATCTCAGCCAAATATTGTCCTATCCTAACAAAACCATACATCAATGGAAAGCTTATTTATTCAGCTTTCAGATGATGTATAAATCTCAATAAATAAATAAAAAAGACCCATGTGACTGGTTTTGTGGTCCAGGGTCACATATAAAGTCAGCTCTCCTGCAGAATAATGCAGCGTTTAGTGAAACGGCTTACATGTTCATTACAGGCGTGAGACATTCAGCCACCATGTTGTGCAGGAAACATATGGACCCAGCTGACATGAGAGAAAACACACACACACACACACACACACACACACACAGAGAAACTACAAACACACTCACATGCACAGAAAAACACACACACACACACACACGCACGCACACACACACACACACACACACACACACACACACACACAAGACAGAAGCCCATTCACAACACACAAACAGACTCAGAAACAACACAAGCGGATCTGTGTGACCTGATGTGAGTCGGTTTCTCTGGTTTTCTTTCTAACGGCTCTTCCTTCCGTTCTCCTGTCTGGCTTCTTCATTACTCGACCTCATTCAGAATGTGCAGCGGCTCGTAGTGACTCAGGGTGAACTCTGTCTTTCTGAGTCACACTCATATAAAACCACAGCCCGGCTTTTTAGTCTAGTTTCCAGTCGAGATCCTTTCATCTGAGTGCTAACACTGCACAACATATAAAGATGAATCTTAAATATAAGCAGAGTTTGTCTTGTTTTTACTGCATTTTAGCATAAAACTCTCTACATTTAGACAACATGTGCACCGAAACAGATGTCACTATCTCACAACTGAACAAAACAAATCACACTGTTCTTAGAAAATGGGAAACCATGCAACATTTAATATGCACCTACATTAGTCTCTGTGTGTGTGTGTGTGTGTGTGTGTGTTTTTGTGTGAGTGTGTTTGTAGTTTCTGTGTGTGTGTGTGTGTGTGTGTGTGTGTGTGTGTGTGTGTGTGTGTGTGTGTGTGTTTTTGTGTGAGTGTGTTTGTAGTTTCTGTGTGTGTGTGTGTGTGTGTGTGTGTGTGTGCATGTGTGTTTTTGTGTGCGTGTGTTTGTAGTTTCTCTGTGTGTGTGTGTGTTTTTCTATGTTTTTCTGTGCGTGTGAGTGTGTTTGTAGTTTCTCTCTCTCTCTCTCTCTATGTGTGTGTGTGTGTGTGTGTGTGTGTGTGTGTGTGTGTGTGTGTGTGTGTGTGTGTTTTTCTGTGCGTGTGAGTGTGTTTGTAGTTTCTGTGTGTGAGTGTGTGGGTTTGTTTTTCTGTGCATGTGAGTGTGTTTGTAGTTTCTCTCTGTGTGTGTGTGTGTGTGTGTGTGTGTGTTTCTGTGCGTGAGTGTGTTTGTAGTTTCTCTGTGTGTGTGTGTGTGTGTGTGTGTGTGTGTGTTTTTCTGTGTGTGTGAGTGTGTTTGTAGTTTCTCTGTGTGTGTGTGTGTGTGTGTTTTTCTGTGCGTGTGAGTGTGTTTGTAGTTTCTCTCTCTCTGTGTGTGTGTGTGTGTGTTTTTTTCTGTGTGTGTGTGAGTGTGTTTGTAGTTTCTCTGTGTGTGTGTGTGTGTGTCTGTGTGTGTGTGTGTTTTTCTGTGCGTGTGAGTGTGTTTGTAGTTTCTGTGTGTGAGTGTGTGGGTTTGTTTTTCTGTGCGTGTGAGTGTGTTTGTAGTTTCTGTGTGTGAGTGTGTGTGTGTGTTTTTCTGTGCGTGTGAGTGTGTTTGTAGTTTCTCTGTGTGTGTGTGTGTGTGGGTTAGTTAGTTTTTCTGTGCATGTGAGTGTGTTTGTAGTTTCTCTTTTTCTCTCTCTCTCTGTGTGTGTGTGTGTGTGTGTGTGTGTGTGTGTGTGTGTGTGTGTGTGTGTGTGTGTGTGTTTGTGTGTGTGTGTGCGTGAAACCCAATCTCCGGCCCCAAACGCGGAACAGAGCGCTATTGTCCTGCAGACAGAAGACACGCGGGAGGGAAGAATGGAGGAATAGATTACAGCAAACGTGATGAGTGAGTCGAAAAGCTTGTAAAGGAGTGAAGCTGAGTCACCGCATGCAGAGAGAAAGAAAAAGACGCACACAGAGTTCACATTACGAGAGTGTACGTATATCTGCCCTGCATCTGTCCATCTGCAAGCGCTCGATAAACACCAGGGCTAAGGATAAGAGAAGCTGCCTGCCATTTAAAGCAGAAAACAACTCTTACTAGCAACATTTTAACATCAGCTCAACCAAACCGGACGAGTTATGAGCAGCCTTTAAGGAATCTGACTTAAACCAACAAGGTCCTGCCAACACAGCAGTGTCTGTAATGCATTGAGCATGGTTTAAATGTGCTGACTAGCCGACTGCAAACACACACGCATTACCCTGACCTTAATAAAAGCCACAGGCCGCTAGTTTGGCCAAACTAGCTTAGTTTGGCAACTTAAAACCAGCTGTAAAGTCTCGGTATTTTTCATACTAATGGCGTTAGACAAGCCGCGCTGGATGTTCACGGTACAAGCGTGTTGTTTGGTAATCCTGCAGATAAGAGCAGCTTTACACACAGCAGAATGTTATATGGGGAATATTGAATTCCTGAGCGTCAACGTCACACGAGCTGGAAGGACTTTATTATACAGCCGACATGAATTATAGCCTTATTACTGTAAACACTGGATGAACGACTGCAGAGTAACAGCACAGTTTCACACAGATCTGAACACTGTCTGATTTATTAGAGAGAAGCCTACCTAATGTGCAAATACTAAGTGCTTCTTGTGGTTTTATTCAAGCCAAAACGGATCAACCTGATCAACCACACTGCAAATATTTACACTATATAAAAATTAACTGACATATCCTTACAATAACATCCTTTTATACTAGATCTACATATAATATTCTGTAAAAGATTTTACTTAAGGAAACAACTGTACATGTTTAC
Organism: Abramis brama; assembly: GCF_963993115.1. Taxonomy (NCBI): domain Eukaryota; kingdom Metazoa; phylum Chordata; class Actinopteri; order Cypriniformes; family Leuciscidae; genus Abramis; species Abramis brama. Next base: position 35,537,944 of record NC_139978.1, on the reverse strand, counting down.
TGTATTACTATATATACATATATATATATATATATATATATACATATATATATATATACATACATATATATATATATATATATACATATATACATATATATATATATATATATCAAAACACTATACAAGTTTGTAGTCTATATAAGTAACAAGGATATAAGTAACTATTTAAGTGTCTCAAATCCCAGTTTGTACCACAGAAAGTCAAAAATCACATAATTTTTATGATACTATTATGTCTACATAATGTTTTCTATAATATGTTCTAAATCCTGCTTATATTATGGCTATGTATTATATATGCACCGTCCAAAATGCTAAAACATAATACACAATTTTAATAAATGCAAAAATGTCAAAATGATTATTATATATGACTGAACCTGACTAAAGGTATAAAGTATAATGTATACAATAATTAATCAATTTTAAGAGTCACATCAAAATATAACTAACAACCTAAGAAAACAATTGCACATGTTAATGATTACAGTGTAGCCTACTGTTAGGCTATATATTATTTTCAAACACGATGCAATTTTGTAGTCTAGCTAGTCTATAACATATATATAATAAACGCATAACTATACTAGTGTCTCAAATCCCAAATCCTACGAAAGCATTTCGGGCACCATCGGTGCGTTCCTGCATCAGCTGTGCTTATATGATGTATATAAGCTCTGTGTGTTTCGAGGCACAGCCCTGGTCTGCATTCTGCAAACGAAACCTGTTCAGGCAATAAATTAATAAAGCGTGTGTGTTCACGTCTTACCTCCAGAAACAAGTGCGCTTTACGCTTCCTCTCCAATGCGCGCAAATGCGTCTTAATCCAAAGTGTCTCTGATAAAGTGTCCGTCTGGGTCTCCTCTGGGTCTCTGGGTCTGAGCTGGTGAATCTCAGGATATTTATTCCGGAGGTGATGATGCTGATGCGGGGCGGGGAGAGAAACAGTCCCCCACACACACACACACAGACACACACACACCGGCGGAACGAGTCCGGTAATGACACATATCAGTGATGTAATGCTGACCCCAAGAAGTATGTGTACACTTACAAAACGTATACATAAGACAACATCCAAGAAACTTTCAGATATATTGTATATGTAAGATAGCAAAAACACTTTACAATCATATCAGACAAAAAAAAAGTGATAAAACAATATAGTGTTAAAGACAAAAACGTTTAGAATGTTGATAGTTAATGTGCGGAACAACTTCATACATAGTACAAATATTATAGCAAAAGAAATGTGAGCTTAAGGGAAGGATGTTTCTGAAGACAATAAAATATTCTTGATTCCTGTTTCCCCAGCTGTGTGCGTCTGTCAGTCTGTTCATTAAAGACTCTGCTTTACTCGGCAGAAAATTAAGACAACAAATTAGAAGACTAAATCACCTCGGGCGCCTGTGCTGTTAACCACTAACACTGGTGTATATTTAGCTTATTCCACTATAATGTGGGTGTATATTAAGTGTGTTTTGAGGGAAAAATATGTGTGACGTCTCAACTTCCATCATGGAACCAGGAGGGTTTTAAAAACACGGGTCTGGGTTTCCTCGGGTGTGGAGATGACAAGAACTGAGAACGTAAAAGTTTTAGTTCAAAAGAGGCTCGTGTTAACTCGCGAGGACGGCTTGATCGCTATTATTAACAGAGCGGCAGCGCGACTGTGTGATATTGCTTTCACAGTTCAAAAAACTAAGAGTAACTTACGTTTTGGCACAATATTGCCCGCTTCTTGGTTGTTTTTGCTCTCCCAAACGAAAATAGATCCAAACAAAGCCACTGCAGAACCTGATCCGTGTTTCTTGATGCTGTTGTTTAACGAATTGGTTCAGTGAATAATTCAATGACTCACTCATTTGTTTCCTTCATCATAAAACATAAAAAGTATCTGTGTGAACTACTTCTATGATGGACACTTACTATCCCATGAGGCCATGGGAGAGGATTTATGAATGGTAGTGTAATGGTGCGTTCAAGTCATCTCATATAGATCGTATTTACGAGTTGAACACACTTGAATGCCACCACAATGTTGTAAATACCAGTGGGGAGCTCGGGGTTTTCTCTAAGCTCCGATCTTTACGAGTTGGGGGCGTGTCAGTGATTAACATGGCGGAATACACAATATGTAAAGGTATTTAGCTGTGATACTGTCAGGCTTTTCTATTAACAGCTCAGTTAGCTAATCGCCAACACAGAATATGATAGTATTATAATATAACAATGCAACATGTAACGATGTGTTGACAGTGGCTTCATAAATTAATTAAAAACATAAAAATACAAAGTACACCTGATGCACATTTCTTTTTTCTTTATTTTCTAGAACAAGAGTTTAAGAACCTTACTGTATTTTTGTTTAATTAATTAAGAGAAAGTACTCCGCCATTTTGCTCCGACGAAAGTGACTTGAACGCACATGCCGTTATAAGCACGACTTCCCACCTCGTACGTACGAACTTCCCAGGAGGACTTGAACGCACCATAACCACACTGAAGGTCACATGATAATGACAATATGGCGGATGTAGAAGCCTATGTCTGGAATACATTCATACTAAACCAATTCATACTATATAGAATATACTTTTTTAGTGTTCATAAGTAATTACTTATTCAAAATAAGCACCTACTCAAGAGAGTATGCGATTTGGGATACAGCCCGTTGTTGAGCGAATCGACTGTGTGGATGATTCAATGACTCACTCACTTGTTTCGTTCCTGCATAAAAACATTTGCTGAATTCGGAACCACATACTTGTAAGAGTAGTAGTATACTAGCATACTCTTACTAGTATGTGGTTCCAAATTCAGCAATTGTTGTTGAGCGAATCGATTGTGTGTATAATTCAATGACTCACTCACTTGTTTCATTCATGAACGGATCAGATGAATGAATGATTCAAAACCCACTTAATTGTCGCCACCTACTGGTGTAAAGATGTAATCCCACTAACAAACCAGCCTGACAAAAATAGGGAAATCAGTTGTTATGTAGTCATATGTTTGTGATTAAAGCGTAGTGAATTTATGTCACGCAATGTTATTGTAATTCACATTGATTCATGTATCATGTATTGATTCAATGCAGAACATTAGAGAAAGATAATTTTTATATATTATACAGCATGGATAGTGCTCTTCGTGACAGTCTTTGTGTGACTCAAGCATGTTTATTATCTGTGTAATGTTACACACAGATTATCTCGTATCATCAAGTATTATACACGAGAACAGGAAACTTCTGTGTAAACACACACAGAGAGAGCAGCTGGAGCGGTTCAGGACGTCACATCTACACCATCTTCGTCACTCACACCAGAACATCAGCCAGTGACCAGAATGGACCGTCACCAAAGTGCCGTACGCAAATCACAGTAGAATTTCTTAAATGTGGCAACATGCGATTCATAAGAGGATCTGATTAAAAAGATTTATCAGCTGTTTACCCTCCTTCTGTTTATTTACTCACCAATGACATGTGTAGGCCGAAAGTTTCTTAGATTCACTTTCAGTCTTTCAGAGATCAGATTATTCATAATGACGCAGGACATCATCATGTTACTGTGGCTATTTAGGAACACGATAGTTCTTGTAAAATGAACATCTCTGAGGAACAAATCCATAAAATCAACCTTTTATTTGGACATTTAAAGAGAAAACGGGTCATGGCCGTGATGAGAGGAGTCCTGAAAGCACTGAGACCCAGTCAAATGATTATTTATCTGATATTATTAAGTTATTTCTTAAAAACTTGATACGTTGCTTTTTATGCATTAGATATTACTTGACCTTTTTTTTAAATCGCATTGCTCCCAATAGATTTTAAAACAATTCAGTCTGAATTCTTTCAGATTTACACATCAATCCTTTGACAGAAAAAAAGAAACAAATGAAGGAAACTCTATCTTTCAAGGCTGAGAGAGGTTATATCTGTAAATCTGTCCTCTCGGAGGGTGGCACCACAGGAAATCATCATTAACAACTCACTTTTTGAGGAAATGATCACACATGCATCAGTGATTCAAAAGGAAATGGATACACCTTTATATATAAAGGTTATATTATATTATATTATATATAATGCACATCATTTCTGCAATTTATGCATTCAGCTTAGCCCATATGAAAATATATTTTAAAAGGTTGCTATTCTATGATGTTATAGCGATATAATTCACATTAACAACTTTTTTTATGAAACCATGAGAAAGATGTGAATAAAGACTGAGAGTCAATGTTCAGAATTTATTAATTATTATTGTTTTGAGGAATGTTTGTTGTCAAACTTAAAAATTTGATTATTTTTTTTAATGATTAAAAAAGACATTACTTTATATGAAAAGGTTAATAATTATATTTTGTTGACACAATATTTTAGTCTGTCTTTATTTTAAGCTGTAATATGTTACAATGTGCCCCAACTATGGGGCATGTTGTCCCATTTCTCTTCCATTCTTTCAGGGGGAAAATAAGGAAAAAAGTAACAGTATTAATAAAACAAAACCACATAATTATGCTAAACATGTGGGAAATGAATGTGGAAAAAATAAACACTCTGAACATTAAGTGGATTTACACACACAAAAAACTCATAAAACTTTGAGAAAGTCAAAAACTGTTGTTATTATACAGAATATTCTGTACAGTTATTGTACAGAAATGTAAGTATGATCATTTGATCTATGTTTAGTGTAGTAGCCTATTGTAAGTACGGATGTTAGCTACTTTGCGAGTCTGCTCTATTACAATATTTACGGGAAAGGAAAGTTTCAGGAAGTAGAGAAACTCAATGCTCTTCTGCTTTCAAACATAATCACAAACATTTTACTGACTGATTACGAAAAAGAAATCCGTAGATGTGTAAAGATTGCAGGAATCGTCCGTTTTGAGAAGTGTTTTGGAGTAAATCAGATCAAATCTGACAGCGGCAGGTAAAATCACTTCACATTAACGAGCTACTTTACTGAACATATACAATATACTGCGAATAAACAGCTTTAAACATCTGGACTTTAGTTAGTATTGTTATATTATTAGGCTAGGTGATAGGCCAAAGCAGTTTTATGGACGCTTGATAAACTGACCTGATCTTGTGTACAAAAATGCGCTGATTAGAACAAAACAGTGTTTCATAACATCAAATTCACACAATAGCCTATATATGTGTATATATAGAGAGAGAGAGTTCAAAAGTTTGGGTTCAATAAGATATTTATTCATGTTTTTGAAAGAAGTCTCTTCTGCTCACCAAAGCTGCATTTATCTGATCAAATACAGTAAAAACAGCACTCGTTTTCTATGTGAATGTACTGTAAACTGTAATTTATATCCTCTGAATTTCCAGCATCATTACTCCAGTCTTCAGTGTCACATGATCCTTCAGAAATCACTCTAATATGATGATTTGCTGCTCAAGAAACATTTCGGATTATCATCAGTGTTGTGCTGCTTCTTATTCAGAGTCTTTAAATGTCTATAGACTAACCAAAACCCTCACATATATATTAATAATAATCTAAACATTGTTACTAAATAATAATAAACAAAAAACTAAATAATTGTCATAAAACACTTAGTTTATGCATCATTTTTACAATTGAGGACCTCCTCAGATGCCATATTCAGCTCCTGTATTTTCACACACACATATATGATCCTAGTACACATGTATATCTGTTTTTAACATTAAGATTAATCATTGTGATCGTGTTCCTCTCTCTCTCCAGGGTTTGAGGGTCCGTCATGAGCCGTCCTCCATCCATGCAGCCGCAGATGTGCGGCCCCTGGGAACTGAAAGAGCGACTGGGAACCGGAGGCTTCGGGAATGTCACTCTCTGGCAGAACAAGGTAAAATATTATTCCTAACAAAGATACAGTCAAGCATAGCACGTCAGTGGCGTAGGTTTGATTTTGAAATTGGTGGGGACGGGGACATCAATATAAATATATTTTAAGTTTTGATCGAAATTATTGCTAAGGATATATCAGTGTCACTGGATATTGGTAGGGACACGTCCCTAGCGTCCCTACTAAATTCTACGCCCCTGTAGCACGTCATAAACATTCCCTCAACGTGATTTACACTAGAACCTTTTCCTGGATCAACATCCTTGTGGCTCCTGGAATAATATTCCTTTTATCAGTCAGATTAGTTTTAGGGTTTTAACAACTATATCTTATCAACTTCTCATGTTCCTCAGATGTTTAGGGCTGAGTTATAATTTAGATTGGGATGCTTTAAAAACAGGACTAAAGTCACATTAATCTAAAGTGTTGTGTTATACATGAATCAGGCTGGTTAGACAAACAGAAGTAGATGACTGTGTCAGTATGCATGTACTGTCTGCTGTGCATTAGCATCATGAGGAGCAGCGGATGCTTTCAATTGATTTATTGTTTCCTGTTTAAATACATTGTGAAATGCATATTTGTATAGTATATATTGGAGTAACTGCAGATGCTCAGTGTGGAGAAAGGCACACTATAATTATATTAATTTATGATAGGTGATTCATGATCTGAGTCGATCCAGATTTAAATCTCAAACATTTTTTTGCTTTAATTTAGAAAATTGCTTTAACTTTCTGCTCTATTTCTATGTTACTATTCAAATAAGCAAGTTGGGGTTACAGTTTATTTTAAGGTGTCCTTACATTTAAGTACTGAGTAATATTAAGTAACTACATGTACTTACTAGAGGGTTAGGTTTGGTTTAGTGTTAGTTGCATGTAATTATGCATAATTTATAGTTATTACTATAGTAACTGCATGTAACATGTAACAATGACACTGTAAAATAAAGTCTTACCCATGTTTGTGATTGATCATGTTATGCTGGAATAACACGGGTCATCAGGCTGGTTCAGGTTTCAACTGAAATTTGTTGATTGTTAACTTTTTTGAAAATGGTTATTATACAAAATATTATGGAATCTTGTTTCCGCCACAGCAATTGTGACTTTTTTTTCTCAGAATTGCGTGATATAAACTTGCAATTGCGTGTTATAAAGTCAGATTGTGAGTTATAAACTCGTAATTGCGTTATAAAGTCAGAACTGTGAGATGTAAAGTCGCAATTGCGTGTTATAAAGTCAGATTGTGAATTAAAAACTCGTAATTGCGTGTTATAAAGTCAGAATTGTGAGATGTAAACTCGCAATTGCGTTATAAAGTCAGAATTGTGAGTTATAAACTCTCAATTGCGTGTTATAAAGTCAGAATTGTGAATTAAAAACTCGTAATTGCGTGTTATAAAGTCAGAATTGTGAGTTATAAACTCTCAATTGCGTGTTATAAAGTCAGAATTGTGAATTAAAAACTCGTAATTGCGTGTTATAAAGTCAGAATTGTGAGATGTAAACTCGCAATTGCGTTATAAAGTCAGAATTGTGAGTTATAAACTCTCAATTGCGTGTTATAAAGTCAGAATTGTAAAGTCGCAATTATCTTTTAATGAAAAATGGCACTTCATGACACACGTTGCCGATCACTGGTTTAGGATAATAATAGGAATTCTATTCCAGGATGATGATCCAATAACATGTACTCAATAGCTAAATCTCATATCATGTTAATTTGTTCCTTAAATTGGAGTCGCTGTCTTTTTTCGGGTGGTCTGCTGGTAAACGGTCGTCGCACCCCATCCTGCTACAGCAAATCAGGATAAAGGTGTTTGAACATCCTAAAATAGAGGCACTTCAGATTCCCATGAATTAACCTTCACTGCACTGGGACTATAACAATGAGATGAAGGGAGGAAATGCATCTATACCTGCTTTGTCCCACTTCCTGTCACGATTACATCATGATCACTCATTGCCTGTTGTAGTTACACTGAAACACACACATCCTTAAAGAGGTTTACTGAGCATGACGGTCATATAGTCTTCAAGGAATGCTGAAGAAGATTAAACATTAATGATTCCTGTTGTTTGCTGTTACCAGGGTTATTTTAATAAGTCTTCATGTTACTTTATTAATTAGTGATCAGATGCACCATTTTCACGCGCCGGCTGGAAAAAACGTATCTAAAGAGCATATCTAGTCATATATAAGAGTCATATCTAAAGAGAAAATCCCATTTTAGTGTCTTTATATCCTGTCCAGCACAGTTTGTGTTCAGACTCACACCCTGTGTGGTCAGTGGTGACATCGTGTCATGTCACCAATAATAATCAGGGTGTTGGTGAAGCGGATGTTGATGAAACCAGTGTGAAAATGCTGGTTTTGTGTGTCAGTGGCTGCTCTGTATGTGCAAACGTCTCAGACCACATTGAATGATCACATAAAATAAATGCAAAATAGAAGCATCTTCAACCATAGATTTGTGCCATTGCAGTTAAAGACTCCTGAATCCTGTCATGATGTCATCGAGCTCACTAAATGAACAATGCGTCATGTTTGCTTACTCACCTTGATTGTATTGGTTTCTCTCTCTTTCTGCCATTTCCGGCGGTCGTCATAATTCCTGTCACGAGAAGTGGACTAAAAGGAAGTACCGTAGGAAATGGACATGATGGAATTCAAGTGCCGCCTAAAAGATTTCCTCCCTGAATTTCACTATAATATGACATAAGTCTTTACTCGTCACAGAGACACTCATTATTTATCATTCATTTATTATGCTTGTAGACTCACATTAGGCTCCAAAGGTCAACATTTCACCGTCATGACACTTTAGAGTTTCCAAAAACTAACGTGCATAAATATGGTATAAAGTGGCTTTCAATAGTATATGGACACTTATAAAATGTCTGAATGGCATTACATTATACATGTATACAATATTTTGGGAAAAAATGCCCAAAACACACCTTTTAGTATAGGTTTAATATGTAATTATTTGTTTATATGTATTATGTTTAAAAAAAGCATTATAAATAAAATGTGTTATTATTGTTATTATTAAAGCAAGGGTCATGTATTGTAAAGAAAATAGTTCTAATGGTGAAAATAAAGATCTATCGTGACTCGTGAGACATTGTGGTTGTGAAATGAAAGCGGATCACCATTGTTTGTGCCTGCTGTAAATTAAAGTCCCCCTGTGGTGAAATCCAGCTTTTAATGTTGTTTATATGTCTATGTGGTGTTTTTAATATGCTTTAAGACAAACCATGTGTAAATTCATAAGTCGACACCATTGCTGAGTATTTTCTCCTTAAAACTGCAGTGAACCAAAGACAGTCTCAAAAACACGCTTTGAAATCGCTGGTGTTTGTAACCAATCAGATCAACGTGTGATCGTCAACCAGTGGATCTCTGAGCTGAGTGAGTGAGTGGAGGCGGGGCTCATTTGCATATTCATAGAACTGCGCATACTAAATGAGGCAAGGGTGTCGAGTTACATTCAAGATATTTTAAGGCATGACAGAATTTTTTTCCAAGGCATGGTGAGTTTGAAGGGATATAATTATTGACTATAGGGGGACTTTAAACTACTATTGTATTACCATCTGATACCATCAATGCACTATGGTATTGTCACGGTAAATGTTTTCTAACATGTGTTGGTATATCTGTGTGTACAGGAAAGCAGCGTTCAGATCGCCATCAAACAGTGCCGGCAGGAGCTCAGCGCCAAGAACAAGGGAAGATGGAGTTTAGAGATTCAGATCATGAAGAGGTGAATATATATATCATGTCCAGAGTCGATTTCCTATTTCTCCCCCCTCAGTGCGGTTCACACACAGCTCTCCTCCTAACTTCAAAAGGCATTTACATAGAAGTCTGATCAGCATCAGAGAGAGAGGAACATGTTCATGACAAAAACAAATTAACTGTTTTTGGTGCGCAAACAATTCAGTGGAACTCAGGGTGAGTAAAAAATGAAAATAAAATATATATGCAATGACTCCTTTACAGTAATTCTGCTAATGACTACGCCCATCTTTTTTGGCTGACAACTTTAAGTTGGCTTTCACGTCATAGCAGATGTTTCTTTAAAGAGAAAACGCTCTTATTTTCATGGTATTTTTCCATCTTTTGCCCACTGAATCTCAGCTATGTTTACCATCTTCTAATGTGCAGTCCATTAAGCGACCACGCAAAGCCTTCTGTTGTTATTCGGCTATTTATAAGTGTTTTTATGAACAAAAGTTCTGAGCAAAACAAAGAGGGATGGATTTATGACACCACAGTAGTAAAAAGGGACCCAGTTTAACAGTCTCAGCATCGGTTTGTTCCGTCACAACACCTTCAGGCTCATCTTAAATTAGGAGCAAGTGCATCTCTGTTCGTGTCCGGAGGCTTTCTTCCTGTTATTGGTTTAGGGCTGATTTTGTTGTGGCTGTATTCATGTCCAGTTGTTTATTGGAAAGCTGCTTATTGTATTAAGTTTTTTTGGTGTGTGAACTAGAGCTGCACGACTCTGGCCAAATTGAGAATCACAATTTTTGTTGTTTCAAACAGAGATCACGATTCTAAAGAGACCACTAAAAAAATATAATGAAATTTACTAGAGGTTCGGACAAAATGATAATGGCTGCAGTCTATTTAAAATGTTTAATTAATCTGAATGAATTATTTTTTTAAAACAGATTGAATGAATGATTTTGTCAAAGTTTAATAGACACAGGCGAGTCGTTGTCATTTAGGAGTATTTGAATTGGGATCGCAATCTTTTAACGATTAATCGTGCAGCTCTAGGGCCCTATTTTAACGATCTGAAACGCAAGTATCAAACGCGAAACGCAAGTAACTTTGTGGGCGGATTTCAGATGCTGTTGCTATTATACCGGCGGGATAAATGACTCTTACGCTCGACGCAAATCTAAAATGTGTTGGTCTGAAGTAGCTTCATTATTCATAGGTGTGGTTTGGGCGTAACGTGAAATAAACCAATCAGAGCGTCATCTCACATTCCCTTTAAGAGCAGGCGCGCTTGTTCCATGGCGGATTGCTATTATAACGGCGGATTTGCCAGGAGCGGTTCACAGCCGAGGAGACAGACGTTCTCGTCAGGGCCGTAAAACACAGAGAAGTGACATTGGGGATGGAGAAACACACCCAGATTAGCTTCGGTTAAACAGGCGTATGATAATTTGGGTAAATGTGTAAGCTAGATTTATGCCTATTTTTTCACATCTTCATGGACACAACAATGATTTCCCTCGTGTGTTAATATTTTTCCTTGTAATAATGTAGCCTATGGTTTTCTAAAAATGAAAACTGCTGCTTCTGTGTGAATCAAAGTGCATGCGCACGCTACACTGATTATGGCCAAGCATGCGCCCTTAAAATAGCATATGAATAACATGCGCAACGCGCCACTGACTTTAGACTCGGTTTCTCCTGGTCTGTGACGGAATTGTTTTCTAAACCTGCAAAATAGCATCAGGGAACGTTTGCGCCGGAACACGCCTCCTCTTTTCGCTGAACCGCCCCCGGGAGCACAAGTTCATTCCCTAATTTACTGACGTGCGTCTGTGGAGGGAAAAGTCCGCTGTGCATCGGGTACAAAATAGGAATGATACATGCGTCGGTGTACAAAGTCAGTTGCGCTGGGTGCAAGATAGGGATCCAAACACATAACACATGCAAACTATATTGGTTACACTTTATTTTAAGGTGTCATTGTTACAGTGTAATTATATATTTAAGCACTGAGTAATATTAAGCAACTACATGTACTTACAATAGGGTTAAGGTATGATTTGGTTGAGGGTTAGTTGCATGTAATTATGCAGAATTCACTATAAAATAAAGTGTTACGACTACACAACATGTCTGCGACAACAGGACAAATTGTAGGCTACCGTCTGGGTGTCATCCAAATTCAACCTAGTCAAATTATGCATGCAACATGAATTTGAATGATGAAAACCACTGGTTGTGCGTTGAGTGTCACAGTGTGAGTGTTTCCGTGACGCTGCGGTGTGGTTGGATTGCTCTCGTTAACAGTGGTTGTGTGACGAGCGAGAGGGGTTGGGGGACGTACTGGTTTTCTCAGATTTATAGCAGATTGTCCCCAGACTTGGTCTGAGCCACAAACCTGGACTCAACCCTCTTGTAGACCTCAGTGTGTATATCGCCAAACCACAACCATCACACACGCAGATGTTTTGGGGAACACACCCAGGACTGAGTTTCTCAAGTTCACACACACATTCAATGATGATCAACCCTTAATGATGATATCAGTGTTCAATCTCAGAAATGTCCCTCTTTTGTGGAGGGAAAGGAATCCCGTCATGTTTTCCGAGGAAATAGATTGACGTCAAAACGGCATGAAGTCTGATTAAACTCACCCGTCATGAGAAATAACCCGTGATTTATGGAGCGTGCTGGACTCTGACGTGACCGTAACCCCAACTCAGTGTATCCGTGTGGGGCCTGTAATGATTAAAATACCGTTTGATGAATCTTTGCTGTCTGCTTCATAACTTCCAAACAAAGATTGTTTTTCTTCAGATTAAGATTCAGAGCGCTGATTTGTATAAGGTTTGGTCATCTTGGACACTGTTTATTTTTCAAACAAGAAGCAACACTGCATAAGATATTAGAACTTTTCAGAGACTGTAAAAGCTTGTCTTGTTATTTTAGGGAATTTTAAGGTTACACACATTAACTTTTTACTGAAGCTGTATAAAGCTGATAATACAGCAGTATTGGGACAATGTAGGGCGGAGACTTCGTTCGGTCCAACATTGTTGACTGTATATTGGCAGATCTGAATGCGAGCTTGTAGTCGATTGTAAGAAATTGGTGGGGTCCGGCATACGACACCAGAGAGAAACCTGTTGTTTCATCAGAGCAGATGGTTGAGTTTTTTTTTAAATGAATAAATTTAGAAAACGGGATGAATTTCCATTTAAGCCTACTTCAAAATTCATTATAACTTCACTTGGGTTCATACTTTTTTTTCCAGCTGAAAAAAGTAAAAGAAAAGTCGTAGTCGCCTCTTCAAGTCGAACACACCTAATGTCTTCCGAAGCACAAAGGGTTGTGGGTAATATTAGCTAAACATTTTTTTTTTTAAATTAGAAATCGTAAAGTTATCTTCGACTTATGATTTGAATTAAACTTAAACTTCAAGTCCCCATGAAATCAAAATTGAAGTTTTTTGGCTTTTACTATGAATATGTTAGCCTTACTGTTATCTATAAGCTTCAAAACGATGACAAAATTCACATTTAGAAGATACAAGCGTTCAAAACTTACAGTCTCTCACTTCCACCAATATGGATCAATGATTTTGATGACATCACTGCAGTTCAGCTTCTCATCAGTTTCCTGTCCAATCAAATGCTCTCTAGAATCTGAAGCCCCGCCCACTACACTATAAATAGTTGCTGAAGCTGCGGCTGAAAACGGTCACTTGTTCACACATTTACTATTTTCTACATGGTGAAAGACACACAGTGCACTATATAGGGGATAGGGAACGATTCAGACAGTGTAAATATGCTTTCCATTGAGGCGAATGAAGTTTCACGTTAGAGTCACACGAATCTCTGGTCCAGAGACACGATATACAGAGCAGATCATATGATTGAGTCGATGCAGAACACAAAAGGTATCAGACCCGTTTGAATTCGGCACAGAATGCTGTATTATAAAGCGATATGGAGGAGATCAGGAGGAGAAACGGTTAGAGATTAGGAGGAAACTGCAGCTTTACCGAGCTCAACGGCTCTGGCCAAGCTGTGATATAAACTATTCGATATGTCCCGCCTCATCTTCCCGTTTCAGTGGAAATTACATCAACACATTGAATAATGCTGTGCGTTTCAAGGCACTTCAGTGGGCTTTTAAGTTACTGAATTGACTCAACTGGTGAATTGTTTTGTTTTTAATGGTAAGGTTTAGGAGAGCCGTTTTGCTTTTGAAAATGATTTCAAGAACATTAAAGGTGATGATACACAGAGCAACTTTTTGAGCAATGTTTCCGTCAACAGGCAACCGGATGAGACACAGGGCCCACGACTGATCTAAATTATCCAGATAGAAATGTATTGCTTATTTTCAATGGGAAAGTGCCCAAGCAACAATCGCTTAGCAAGATTTTCAAAGTTAAGATGTTTAATCTTTCTCGAGAAAGATTAAGCATCTTAACTTTGAAAATGTCACACTTTTTGCTTTCCTTTTAGTTTAGATGCTTAATCTTTCTCGCTTAATTCTTTCTTTCTCGAGAAAAGCAAGAGATGTACGGAAACTCTTATGCAACTCACCCGTTGTTGCTCAAGGCCTAATTCTTGTTATTAAAGCAATTATGTCAGGATGGTTGCACGTGAAGGTTAAAACGAGCTGTTTATTTTCTCAGATGATAGTTTTAGGTGTTGCCGTTGCAGTTATCCTGTTATGGTGCCTGGAATCCATCTGTTTTTATTCCTCTTTGTCCTGAGCGTGTGTTTTATAGGAGGTTCGTGTAGGGCAGGGCCGGCCAGCCGTCTGAATATTACAAACACATTTTTTAATAACAACATGTTGTAACCTAGATTATAAGAGGGTTATATGTACGTTGTGTCCTTTAGTGTTTGCACGTAATAATGAAGCGTCTCTCTTCTGCAGGTTGAATCACATGAATGTGGTGGCGGCGAGAGACGTTCCAGAAGAACTCCAGAAACTGGCCACGAACGACCTGCCATTGCTGGCCATGGAGTACTGCCAGGGAGGAGACCTACGCAAGGTGTGGCACTTACAAAAAAGCTTTTTGGGCAAATACAATGGTGATGGCATGGGTTTTTGGACATGCAGCATGGTACAAACCATGGTATATGAATAGTCCAATGATTCAGTTGCAGGTTGCATTATGAAAATAACCTCTGTGCTTTCTGTATGTTCAGTACCTGAATCTGCTTGAGAACTGCTGTGGCATGAGAGAAGCTGCTGTTCTGACACTGATTCAAGATATATGTGAGTTTGCATACACCAGCCAATGGCGGTCCAAAGTTATTCCCACCACTAGGGTCCTATGATTTCCACAACGCGGAAAACGTGGACAGAATTGCGGAGTCCAGTTATAAAAATGTAATTTTCAGTGTAATGCTACAGAATTTGGCAAATTTAAAAGTAAGGGTTGTACACTTAAACTGCCTTATGGATTAGTGTCTGTGAAAATTAACGTGCAAAAAGACTATTGAAACTCAAAATCATAAATTTTCTTCCATGTTGTAATTTTAACTGTAAACCTGTGTTGTGCAGCACTTTGTTTGGCAAAAAACATTTGATTACACACCATTTCTGACAGTAAATTTGATAACAGAATTGTGTGGGGGGGAAAAAATAAAGCATTTTATTGGGCCCTGTTATTGTAAAAATGTTAATAAATTATTATATTGATAAAGTTTTATGAATTCAATTGATAAAGCATGCTTTTAGTTACTTAAAGATGTAATTAAACCATTAAAACTGAATCCAGAAAAATTTAAACAGAATTTCTGAAAAAAATAAAACGGCTGTAAAATTTTTAATTTTTGTTAAACTGGCAATAAGCTGTTGTTAAATTTAATTTAATTTAATTTGACATGCTTTTTGATTAATGAAATTTTATTTAACCATTAAAACGGAATCCAGAAAAATTAAAACAGGAAAAAAAGGGATTTGGGAAGAAATGAAACAGATTTCACAGGGCCCTACAACACAAATAACACAAGCAGCTGTTCAACTCAGTTTTTCCAGCACAGTCTTTAGTCCCAGCAGACGGCAAACCAGACTAGTTGACCTTTATCACGTGAGCACGTGAACATATGTGAGCCGTAAACAGAGGTCAGCCGAACTAGTCGGTTTACATTTCTGCTGAATCTGCGTTTGTGTCACATCAGGTCTTGTAAATGTCAGAACATGAACCGAATCAAATATTTAACCCAGATTTGCAGCTGAAAGTGGTGGAGAGTATGAATCAGACCAATCTGATGTCCACACACACACACACATTACCAGAGAGAAGTCGTTAGATGCATTATGCAGCTTAAGACTTTTTTAGCAAGAAAATGGTGGGGGCTCTACTAAAACTTGTGGACTTAAAAGGGAAAGTTTCTCCAAAAATGTATTTACTCACCCTCATGTCGTTCCAAACCTACAATCAAACCAAAATGTATTCAGAGTCAGACACCTTGCTGTCCTAACTTGCATAAATGAACTATAGTGTCCTGAAAATATATTAAAAATTATATATGGTGTCTGAATATTTTTTGGTTTGACTGTACATGACTTGATTTTGTATGTAGACCAGAAAAGGAGGTGTTCAGCTTAACTATAGCCGCTTTCCGACCGGAGGAACCTTTTCACAGTTCCTAGAACTATTGGCTAAAGTACCCGGATGTCGGCGTGTTCGCACCGCAGGAACTAGGAACGATTTTAGTTCTAGGAACTCCATTTGTAGGAACTAATTTAGGTCCTACTTCAGAGTAGGGTCTAAACTAGTCTCGCGTAGCCAGACCTTCAGACTGACGGCTGAAGGTCTGGAATTCATAGCAGCTTTCTTTGGCCAAGGCCCGCCCATAAGGCCGTTTGACCGACATATCAAACAACCAATTACAGTTCGTTTCGTTCAGCGTCACGTTTCGGGGCGTGGAAATGTCCCCACAACAACAGACCGGCGTGCAACAAGTCAGTCAGCACAGAAAATCAAAGAAGGAGAAGAAAACAAGCAGTAAGTCATTGATCTGTTCGTGCACGCATACTTTTGAGAATCCTACGTTTAGCTGATCTTGATAAATGCTCATTGTCACTCATGTAAACACAACAGTTTTTCGTCCGTAATCACACGTCTGCGCTTTGTTTCCCGGCGGACCGAAAATAAACGCGACACTTGCGCCCCCGGAAATCCGATAAAATTCAACCAATCAGATGACGACTTCGACATTCCTGAAGTGTTTCCAGTTAAGTGTACCATATGCATCAGACGTTTAGCCAACGTTCCGTGGGCGTGACGTCTGAGGCTGAGACTAGGTCTAAACCAGCACTATAGGAACTATCCGTGACGTTAGTGTACGCTGATTGACCGAACGCACGCGGAACACCAGCACCCGCCATTTTTAAAACAGCTAGAATGTAAACACACAGATTATAGCCTATATATTTACTCCAGAAACTATACAAACATGGAAAACAGTGATAGATGGGTCTCTAAACCTTTATGCTGAAGAGAAAATCCAACGCAACTTTGAGGGGACCAAGCCAAACATGATTATGTTTATCTGCCCAGCTAGCAACACTGGACATCAACCACACAGCATAGGCTAATAACCTTTTTTCATATACTGTCTAATTTCTATAACAGTTCTATCTAATAACATATTGAACAGTACTGTTAGACAGATTGCTAACTAATAAACACAGAGAATGCGAGCATTGTTTGCTCTGGCGTTCTCAGCGCCGCCAAAATAAAGGTCCGTCGCGCCGTCAAAATAAAAGTCGGCGTGCTTGCGTCACTCCCTTACCCCTCCTACCAGTTCCTATGGCCACTTGGCCAGTGCGAACGCAAACAGCAAAACCGAGTTTGGGGGAGAGTAGTTCTTAGAACTGTTTAGAAGTGGACAGTTCCTAGAACTAAGTTCCTGTAACTACTTGGTCGGAAAGCGGCTTATGATTCATTTAACTTTGTTTTAGACTTCCTCTTTTTTTAGAATCCCTAGAAATACAAACAGACCCAAATGAGTCAATAAGTAATGCAGTAAGAGTAAAGAGCTATAATTGAACGTGGAGCAGCTCAGATCGTTAGATGAGAAATGTTTGAGTATCTTGGCAAATGTGAGCACAGTTTGAGACATCTCTTGTGAAATACGTGTGAGAATACATGTGAGATTTCTGGGGTCATTTTTAAGAGAACTTGTTTTCTTCTGTCAAGCAGAACTAGGAATTGGTCTATTTTCATGTGTAACTTTCAGAACGTACGTAAAAAAAAAATCATACTGGTTTAAAGATGAGAAAATGAGTGACCTATAACCTTTAGTCACTATAGAGATAAGATATTGTGACCTGGATTGGGTTGATGAGTTACGTCTGCTGTTTATTTTCCATTGTGAGTAGATTCTCTTTGTTTACACTCGATCCACAACTAACAAAGATCTAATGATAGGCCACAAATGCCATTGTATACAACATGTCATCGTGCCGTATCTTATCGTCACTCTGTGGTCCAGCAGAGATTTTTCTGTTAAATCACCAACATGAACCTGGATTTAGTCACCGGCCTCATCCTGTTCAGTTTCCTCTCAAGAGAAAATACTGCGGTTTCCTAAAAGAAACATGTTGAGATGAACATGGCCATCAGTTGATGTGGAAGTCCTGTTTCCAGTAAAACCGGCTGGGTGTTAGACCCTGATCCTACGTGACCTTATCATTGAGGATTTATTGGGAAGACTTAAGAAAAATAATGTGGAAACATTATTTCTGGCGGTCAACTGGAGTGTTGGGTTTGATGTCTTAAAGTGATAGTCCACCCTCCTCAAACCCATATGAATACCCTCATCATTTACATTACTCAACCGTACGTCATTCCAAATCTGTATGACTATTTCTTCCCATTTTCTTCGCCACAGTAACACACAGTACATTCAAGACCAGTGAGCTGGCAGAGCATTGGTGTCTAAAGTTATATTGATGATTATCTCATTAAAATGTAAATATATCCAATAAATAAATAAATAAATAACCTGTCTCTCTCCAGCCTCGGCGCTGACGTACCTCCATGGGATGAGAATTATTCACAGAGACCTCAAGCCAGAAAACATTGTACTTCAACAGGGAGAAAAAAGGGTAAGTGTCGAGAGAACTGGCGCAAAAGATACAATTCACTAAATAATAATGTATAAAAAAATATATTTTTTTACATTTTGCAGTAATTCTGTTTTCTAAAAGCATTAAGACGGCACTATTTTCACTCTCATGTTTTATTGCTAAATTAAAGCAGCATGAATGTTTCCTGCATCTTGTAGCTGGTCCATAAGATCATAGACCTGGGTTATGCTAAAGAGCTGGACCAGAGCAGCCTGTGCACATCGTTTGTTGGGACGCTGCAGTATTTGGTGGGTACATCGACGAATTTATGCAAAATGCCAGACTTCTTGATTGATTAGCATCTCATCTTTACTGATATACAGTATTTTGTCTGTGTGTTGTACTGTCTGTCTCTCTCAGGCCCCTGAGCTGTTAGAGCAGCAGAAGTACACGGTGGCGGTGGATTACTGGAGTTTCGGGACGCTGGTTTTTGAGTGTATCACAGGATTCAGGCCTTTTCTACCGAACTGGCAACCCGTGCAATGGTAATTATTCCCACAGCTGTCTGAATTTTACACTGCAATGTCTGATGGTTGCACAGGTTCTCAACCTTTTTGACTCCAAGGCCTCTATTGACATGAGTATTCAATGCCCCATTTTTAGGCGAATAGGTTTTATCCTGTACATCTGCTGTAAATTACTTTTCTTTTCTTTTTTTTACATCTTTGGATACTCCTAGTTTCTGTATATTAAGTTTCCTTACTCCATAAGTTATAGGAGCTGAACGTTCTTCAGGGTTCCTACTCTTTTAAACTACCTAATTTTGTTTTGGAGTCTAAAGTATAATAGGGGCACTTTCAGATTTTATTCATTTCCATGAATGACTATTCCAGGTCTAGATATTACACTTTTAAAATGAGGCTTCCTCATATATTCATGTTTTTTTTCCAAGACTGTGGGAATCCTGGGTCTTCATAGAAACCAAAATCAGTGTTGATAGGGTGAATTGAAAGAAATATACTGTTTTTTTGTTGTTGTTTTAGCCTGTTTTAATTTAGCCTTTATCTTGCCAAATAAAGCAGGCTGTTTGATACGGAAGGTAAACTGTAAAAGCTGATGCAGATGTGTGGAAATGACACCATTTCAAAAAATAATTAGTAATAATTTATAAATAAATAGCTTTTTTCTGTTTTACATACTAGTGGTGGCATGTGTGTACTGGCTTCAGCTCTTCAGTTTAAATGCAGTGTAAAAGTGGTATGTGTTGGGTTCTGTATGTGAATGAACCCAATAGCGAGACTGAAAAACAAAAGTACAGTCGGTTTTTCATAAGTCATAACATGACAGCTGGAGCCAGAGTTCCTGTACTTCATGCAGAAAAGACCTTCATAAACACTATTGTTCTAACATCTTATGTTTGAGGAAAGATAATATTCCTGCTACAATAGTTTATTATTCCGGGGATTGCTGTACTGTGATTGGATGTGCTCCAGTATTCTCACCACATGGACTGTTTTTATATTATAACCTCTGAGAATATGAGAAAAATCAAGGGTGTGTCGCAAAATAAATCCAGGTTTGTTTGATTTCACATTTCTCTCTCTCTCTCTCTCCTCAGGCACGGGAAGCTGTTGCAAAAACAACTGGATGATATTGTGGTTTACGAGGATCTGACGGGAGAGGTTCGATTCTCCAAACACCTTCCGAACCCTCACAACCTCAACAAGTGAGTCCTGTGACTACGTAAACGGAGGAATCTGTTACTAACCATCATGTTGTGTTCGGGTCATTTTGAACCCGGAGAGGATTTTGAAGTTAATCACAAATTGTTTTTGATACTTTTTGTCAATTATTTTGTGTGTTCCCCCCCACACTGTAACACTTGTGATGTTCCTGGTCAAAAATTGACTGGCCTACAAAAAATTGCTTATAAATTTCTCATTATGCTACATCATCACAAAATATTCAATTTAATCTTTTTGTCAACTTGTTTTCTTTCAATTAGGACCGGTTATATATTTCTTTTTGGAATTGATCGATCGTAGGCCTTATTTATCTGAGCTTACATACCTCAGTTTTTGAGTGAAAAAAAAAAAAGCGTTATTTGTGGATAATTTTGTCAATTTTACATAAAATATGAAAACAAATTGCACCGTTTATCACACTAGTGTGCTTTGATGTTTAACCAAGAAATTTGTTTTGAAATGCTTTTATTTTGTATAAAATGGCACAAAGTCACACTTGTGGTGTTCCCGGTCAAAAATGATTGGCCTACAAAAAAATAGCTTATAAATCTCTTGTTATGCTATTTTATCAAAAAATATTAGAATCAATCTTTTTGTCAACTTGTTTTTTTAAAATTAGGACAGGTTTTGTATTTATTTTTGAAACTGATTGATCATAGGCCTCAAATTATTCAACAACAATTATTCATTCATTAGTTTCAAGTACAGCTAAATCGATAAATTTGACTGAAAAATACCACATTCAGAGTGAATATCTAGCTGGATTGGTTAATCTAACTCTAAATGTGTTTCAGACTGTTAGCTGGGAAGCTGGAGAGCTGGCTACAAATGATGCTGAGATGGTCACCGAAAGAGCGAGGCAAAGATTTAAAACAGCAGAGCAAAGACAGTCAGGAGGGGGTCAAAGATCAAGAGGAGGACAGTAAAGAAACCAGTCCAGAGAGTGTCAAAGACTCTCCGAAAAGTTCCTGTTTCTGCTTCGATGAATTACGGCGCATTCTGGATCTAAAGGTAAGCTGAAGCTCTCGATGATGAAATGTAGGGCGAATGTCATTATCGATTAGTTGCATCTGCCCAGCACTGAATAATGAATAACGCATTTGTATGGACAAAATGCATCTAAAAATAGTGTGAGAAACATACTGAGCTGTATTTCCATTTTGCATGAATGCTCGACCTGACAGTCTGCGTTAAACTTCAGACTTTACTGAATGAGCGCCGGCGCGTGCATGCATTACAGAGGAAGACTATTAATATTCATCGCAAAAATATTCATTTTGCTGAAATATCTGTTGTCGGCCATTAAATTTAGGTTTAAAAATCAACATTAAAGTATTTGTAATTCAAGTATCTTATGAGAGTGGTAACTGTAAAGGGATAACTGCGTGTAATTGAATATAAATGTAAGATTTTAACATTTACAGGATAAAGAAATGGACGTGGAGTAGTGTGTTTTGTCAATAAAAGAAAAGAAGAAGCTTTTTCATCCGATTAATCGAAGAAATAATCGACCAACTAATCGATTTATCAAAATAATCGTTAGTTGCAGCTCTAATGGAACGATTACAGCAGCAAATGGCCCCTCAGAATCATCCTAATCCTCCCGTTACGCCACAGTGTTGTGCATAAATATGCCTAATTTTATCGTCTTTCTTCTCAGCTGGTCCACGTACTCAACATGACCTCGGCTGAAATATTCACCTACTCCGTGCAGCCGCTGGAAGACGTGGCGTCCCTTCAGGAACGAATCGCGCAAGACGCTCGCATTCCTCCGGCCAATCAGGAGCTGCTGCTGGAGGCGGGACTTGCCCTCGAGCCGCAGAACAGCGTCATGCAGTGTGCCATCGATTATAGCGTATGTTTGACACCTTTTAGATGCTACAGCAACTTTTTAAAGTCAATTCCAACCCAGTTTAGCCTGATTGTGTTGTGTTTTTAGCTGATGGACGCCCGGCGCACGGATGAGCCGCTTGTTTTCCTGTTTGACCGTTCGTGCTGCAGTTACGAGCCTCATTTTACGCCTCGTGTCCTTCCTGAGAACGTCCGATTCGTCCGTGAGTTACTGTCCATTTCTTGCCCTCATTCACCTCAGTAGTCTAAAGACTTCATCACTATATTGACAGTATGTGTTGTCCTTTTAAAAACAAGATTAATAGCTTTTTTTTCCATTTAACAAAAACTTTGAAACATTTAAATGCTATAAAACAATACCAAAAATATATAAAGTAAACATATGTTTCAAACGTTTAAGTGCAGAAGAACTAGCCTATAATAAACAATCAAAACTTTTTTTTAGATATTGATTTGAGTCCAGATTAAAATTAGGGATGCACGATATATCGGCCACCATATCGGTATCGATATATATTTGGTAATTTTTAATGTTACCGTTATTAACATGATAAGAAAATTTGCTTGAAATATGATTGAAATCACTTAGAAAAGGAAAGTACAGTAAGTGCAATACAAGCAGTGCAAGTCTGTCATATAGGCTACATAAAATTATAATGAGAACACAACTGTAAAATGTTGTGAATTCTGTGAATTTAGATTTATCGGCCAATATATCAATTATAAAAAATTATCGGTTATCGGTATCGGCCAAAATGTTCATATCGGTTCATCCCTAATTAAAATTTAAAAAAAGTGTGTCTAAAAGTATTTGGTGTTGCTTAATAATCTGAACGGCTGTTTAAAAAAGTAACTGCTTGACTTCCTTTCTTCTCCATGACAAGTGAGTTAAAAACAGAAAGTTAATCAGGAAACCGATGCAACTTCATTATTTCTGGCTTTCTGTACAAAGCGCCACCTACTGTCAGAGAGTGAATCTGCATTTTCATTCAGCCGAACACTAACAGCTTTTCATCCATGTTTTGGTTGTTTAGATCCAAGTGCAGCACATACAGAGTGTTATTAAATTGCCTTGCCTTGCCTTGCCTTGCCTTGCCTAAAAAAGTTATCTAGAATAATTTATAGTAGGGGTGTAAAGAGACCCTCATGTCACAATTCGATACATATCATGATACTGAACTCACGATACTATGTTATTGCGATACTTCAAGACATGAGGTAAAAGGTTAACACATTTTTTTTACTGTTGATTAAAATGCTAAATTTGGTTTTACATTGGGATGTAAATGAATAGAGTTGGACTTGTAGTACTGACACTAAAACTCTGAAAACTTGAATTTTTTCCTCACAGTAATTTTTATTTTGGGTGAACTATTGACACTACATAGTCACTATCCACGATACATATTGTTGTATTTTTGTTTTGCGTTATTGTTATTGTGACACAATATATTGTTACACCCCTAATTTACAGTATTTTAAAGTGCCGACAATACCATGCAACACTGGTAGTGTCTACACCTCAGAGAAGGGTCACTAAACGGATCTGTCTTTTGTGATGTAGAGAACGAGCCGAAACGCTCACTCCAGTACAGTTCCCAGAGACGCACATGGGGTCAAGCGTGGCAAACCATCCGCGCGCTGAAGGAGGACTGGCAGAGGCTGCAGCAAGGACAGAAAGTAGCCATGTAAGACGAGAGCGATCTGTAAGAGCTGACGCTGATGTGAGAGGCTGTCAGTCTCAAAAATAAATACAAAACCTGTCTTGACTGAAAGAAAACAAGTTGACAAAAAGATTGAATCCAATATTTGGTTGATAAAATAGCGTAACAAGTGATTTATAAGCTGTTTTTTTGTAGGCCGGTCAAGTTTTATAGGGTTTTCAAAACAGCACATGGGTTAAGAATGTGGAATTTTGAGCTTTTTCTGATTTATTTACGATACATTTAGTTCTCTAATGTGAAACAGAATATTTGGCAGGAAAATAATGTAGGGCGAGACATGATTTTACCCATCAGTATTTGATTGGATCATGAAAGTGGTCTGTGATATTATTAGTTCATTTTATTTCCCCCCTCTCACTTGGTTACAACAACAGAAGATAATAAATATTTTACAATGTAATTACATTTACATTTAGCAGACGCCTTTGTCCAAATCGACTTACAAATTAGGACTAAATTAAAAGAGTCTTAAATTAAACTGAAAGAGTCATCGTGAAGAGACAAAAATAACACAAGAAGTGCTCAAAATACAAAGTTCAGGCATTGCTCAGAGTAGCATATGCCAGACAAGGTAGGATTAAAGGAAAAGGAAAGATAAAAAAAAAAAAAAAAATGTATGAGGTTAAGACAGGAACGAACGTAAAAATTATGATAATAAAGATTATGATTTTTTTCTTTAGAACCCCTAAATCACAAGACCAGTAATATTTATTGGGAACACTCTACAACAAGGTTGCTACTTTATTGTAAAGTCTTTACCCTTTAGTCTTTATTAAACAAGTAAACAAAAGTAGTCACATTTATTTATATAGAGCTTTAGTGAGAGGCTGTAAATGACTCGCTCACTCTCTCTCTGTTCCAGCATGAGTCTCCTCAGGCATAACGGCACATTGTCAAAGCAGAAGAACGAGATGGTGTCGATGCACCAGAGGTTAAAAGCCACGCTGGAGTTTTTCAGCACTAGTCTGCACATCGACATTGACAAATACCAGGAGCAGAGAGCCACGGGCATCGGTATGACACACCCTCACAATTAAAATATTAGTGTACCCAAACCGGCTCGCAGTTCTGTTTTTAGCATTACTTTCAGAGTGAGTGTTGATTGGCTCATGCTTTCCAGCTTCTGAAAAATTATTGAGTGTCTGGAGAGAAATGGAGCAAACCGCCCTCGACTGTGGACAGGTACATGCCTATCTGATGTTATGTTAATTAGGGGTGTGACGAGATCCCGCGATATCAAAATATTTCTAGTTAAGGTGAAAAGTTGTCTTGCTATTCGAGAATCCATGAACCGCATTATTAGTTTGTTTTCTTAAGGCTGCATGATATATTAAAACAATTTAAAAATCATAATATAGCATAGCATAGCATAGTGCTATCATTTATAAACCTACTCTTATCACAGGAGAATACATCAGTATGTTATTAATTATGTGAACTGTTCATTGCGATTTCAAAATAAAACCCTCGCTCTTGAGTTTGCATTTTTTGATGTCCACAAGTTCTTGTTCAAGAAATTACAGCATCTCTATCGTAAAGAAGTGGGCAAATATTAAAGATTAAGTGGTCATTTGAATTAAAAGTTGTTTGGACAATATTAAACAAGGATTTGAGCCATCTCTTAAAGCGCCCTCTGCAGGCATTAGTTATAATACATGTGCATAAGTTAATAACATTACATTATGTTGTTCAATAAAACCATAAAATTACTTTATTTTGATACTTTATTTATACTAATTATTTGTTGTTATTATATATGTATTTTATGTCATTTTAAAGGTTATTGTTCACTTGTTTGTTTGTTGTATTGTTATTACCTAATAATTATTCAAATAATTGAACAATTACTCGATTACCAAAATAATCGTTAGTGACTAGATTAGTTAAATGCGCCTGCATTGTTCTGCATTTTGTGACTTTAAGTTGAATATTTTTCTAGTTATATTTTGTCATTGAAGATTTCTTTAATATAGTGCTTCTTAAAAATATCATCTCGTCTCAACCCAATATCGTGTATCGTCACACCCCTATGTATTTGCTATCATAGTGAATGTTTGTGTGGTTGTAACCGTGTGTTTTGGTGTTGTAATTGTGTGTGCGTCAGACAGAAGACGTGAATAAACTGGAAGAGGAGATGATGACCCTTCAAACTGATATTGTTGAACTCCAGAGACAGCCGTGGAGGAGTGGAGAGGCTTTAGAGACACTGTAAACCAACACACACACACACACACACACATACTAGTCTCATGTAGTCATACTGATGATATAATGTTTGGTGTGAATCATATTTGATACATTGGGCTTTAGGAGCTCATATGGTATGATTTAGTAAGAATATGAAGCTTATACTCAATAAGGAAAAATATACCTCAGTTTAAGGTTAGGGTTTTTACATTTACTTTTTACAAATCATTAAAGATATCACGTGAACCCCGACCTGAAGGTGAATGTGTTTACAATGAAACTAAGAGGCCTTTACTTGATTAAAAATAGTGAACTATCAATCAGATGACAGAAGTAGATTGTGTGTGACAGGTTTTTTTGTGTGCAAAGTTTTGATCCTGGTGATAATTCAGAGGCCTATCAAATAGTGTTTCAAATAGTGTTGTCAAAAATATCGATATTTATCGATAATATCCTCATTTTCTCCAGTAGCAATACCTCTCTCTTCTGTCCGATGGTGAATTGACACACAAATTGCGAACTGAAAATACGCCCAATGGAAACAGTCAATTTCACAAAAACTCCCATTTATCGCAAAAAAGTTTTCACGCTCGCATGAGGAGGTTTTTCTGGCAATTCGAAAAAGAAATATTTCGCAAAACTGCAATGGAAACAGTTTTTGCGCATTTCCAGGTCAGCTGACGTAGACGGCGCGGTGTGTTTGGACAGAATACGAGACAGAGTTCTTTATTAAATTCATAAAAGACAATGAATTACAGGAATACTGGATTCTAAACCTCAAAGAAATGCCACAATCAAGACCTCGAAGCAGAAATGAGTGAGAAACACCCAGAAACACCTCATATGTGCCGCTCACAGTATAAGGGTGTTTCCTTGCCATTAATGATTGGATAACACACATACGTCTCCTTTGATTACTAATAATGGCCAGTGCAGTGGCTGGGATATACATAAACCTACCAACATCCATTGCCATGATTTTTGGAATAACTTTCGCGAGAGGAAATCGTTTTTTGTCGACATTTAGAAATCTGTAATTCAAATCTGTAACGGAAACGCGCCTACTGATAGTATATTATACTATATAAGCAGCGCGAGAACCAAAATTAAGTTATTTTCCGTGGCTTATTGCGCTTAAATGGTCAAACACACACAAAATTATGTCAAAATGCCCGTCTTGGTGCGTATAAACAGTCAGTTTTGGGATATAAATAGTTAACGCACGTTAAGCGCATAAGCTCTTAAAGTGACAGCAGCCTAATAAACCTGCTGTCTGTCATTAATGTTAATCAAAGAACAAAAGACAAAGAGAAAGTCACTCGCTGCTCTTGACTGAATAACCTTTGTAACTTTAATTGTAAGCATTTATATAGGGATTAGAAATACAGATCTGTATTTAATATTTAAAATGAAGACTATCTAGTGTTATTTTACATCTTTAATTTCTATAGTAGGCTATTTCTTACCCGAATACTACTGTTAGAGCCACCCGAGAACTTTAAGCTGGTTATTTCATGCCACTTTATTGTATTTATCATTTGCAATTTGTTTATTTATTCTTATTTTATTACTGG
Source organism: Abramis brama (assembly GCF_963993115.1). NCBI lineage: Eukaryota > Metazoa > Chordata > Actinopteri > Cypriniformes > Leuciscidae > Abramis > Abramis brama. The sequence continues at coordinate 35,510,188 of NC_139978.1, read as the reverse complement.
CTGTTTACTGTTTTTGTGTGTGTGTGTGTGTGTGTGTGTGTGTAAATTTAGTTCAAAGATTCAAATAAAGCCTCCCTGTGCAGTGTGAAAGCTATTTCAACAAAATTAAGAGATAATAATAAAATCATCTGTACGGCAGTTTTCCCCATGGTATCGAATATCGATATTTTTCAGAATCGAATATCGAAAATCCAGTATCGTGACAACACTACTATCAAATACGATTATCAGAGATAATCAGAGATTAGATGTCTTGAACCCCACTAACTTTATCAAATCCAGTGATTTGTTCTTCCTCAGAAGTGTTACTGTAATCTGATACATAATAAACATGACTTGTTTCCCAGCAGACTGGTGTAATCCAGTGTCTGACTCCCTGAAATACCATGAGTGTGTGTGTGTGTTTGCATACGCTCCCACTCACCTGTGTTGTGTTTTTGCAGTGAGGTGAAGGCAATGGAGCTCTTCCGTAAACTGAGAGAGAAACCCAGAGGTAAGATACGCTTGTCAACATCCTCAGACTGAATGAGCCTCTCCATCATGTGATCTGAAGGTCTCTTTACTGTCTCCAGAGCAGCGCAGTAATGGCGACTGCCAAGAAGTCATCAAACTGGTGGTTCAAGCCGTACAGTTCTACGAGAGGAAGTTACGGGACTTTTACACACACCTGAGGTCTGTTCCTGTGAGACATTTAATCAGATTTCATTACACAACATTATTGACGGCTGTGATATAATAATATGAGCTCTGTTCCAATCCCTAAGTTTTCATGTCTGTTGTCTAACTTACATAGGCAGCATTCTAATATTGAACCTCTTACATAGTAAAACATTATCATGTTTAAAAACTAATAACTTAAAAAGCCCAAAAATTATACCACATAAATATAGAATAGTAATTTTTTTATTGAATTCAATTTTCAGTATTCATTCAACGAATGCATTCTGGGATTATTATCTTCACAGTGAACAACACATTTGATTTAAGTATCTTAGAAGTAATACTTTTATGCCTCCTACCTTTTGATTTACTTCATGTCAGGATAACATCAGTGTTGCTTGACAATTTCGTCTGGTCGTCATGTTTGTCAAAAGCACCTAACGTTATATTTCGATAGAGGAAATGTATGAAGCGGTGAACATTTTCATCCAATCATAAACATGACTGTTGAGCGCGAGAACGTAGTGGCAGATCAAAATGTCAAAAGCAATTGTATTTCGGTACAAAGTTGAGACTGAAATTGTAAAAAATACGGCCAAACTTTACTGAGATTAAAGTTTAAACCCTCCCGCGCGTGTGCGCGCTCTGTGACTGTGAAAAGCGTCAACGGTTTTCTGTGTACGCCGTGTTTTTGAAGTGGAGAAGTAAGCCAATCACAGACATGTTTGTTGAGCGCGAGAATGCACTGCCCAATCATAGACGTTTGGTCAGACAGACTCCACTCAAGGCGCTCGCGATGAGTCGCGAATCATTTCATAATGACCAACAAAAACACAATGTAAATAATTTTTTGAAGTGATTCATGGATTATAAAGTGCACTTTGCTCACTTTCAGTTTATTCAATGCTGCTCAAGTACATAATGCAAAATTTCAGGAGAGACAACCGTATTTAAATTTGAGATTGAATCTGAAATTGCGATATAACTTAGTGAAGATAACCCATAGCAACAAACGTTACAATAAACATCTGTCGAAATAGACCTACAACCTGTTCTATTACGTGTAGTGTTTCTTAAATATACACTTTAATATTAAATATACACTTAAATATAACGTTTACGTTTAACATTTAAAGGGTACATGCTAATGTTTTAATGTACTGTTTAGGCCTACTTATTAGCATTTATTTGTTTAATATTCAGTTGTAAACTGTTCTTCTGAAGAGCTGCTTTACAGCTGATATTGAAGTAATTTCATAAATCGACACTGTTTGTTGTTTATTACTTAAAGGGATAGTTCATCCAAAAATGAAATTTCTGTCATCATTTACTCACCCTCAAGTTGTTCCAAACCTGTACACCCAAAAGAAGAATATGGGTAACTAAACAAGTGTGGGACACAAAAGAAGATATTCTGAAGAATATGGGTTGATGGTATAGCAGGGCTGCCAACTCTCACGCATTGAGCGTGAGACTCACGCAATTGACACTTTTCACACGCTCGCCACACATCCATTTTCTCACGCACAGAAAAATTGTGGAGCAAAGAGGTATTTTTAATATTAAACTAATTCTCAGCTCTAGATTCCGTCAATTTTATTACGAAATTCAGACAAAAATACCTTTGGCGCTTGTAAATGTGACGTGACAGATCGCTGAGCGCCTCAGTTCAAGTGCACGTGAACCGATCACCTGTTACTTTTTTATTTAAAGATGCAGTACAACTTACCGAAAGTATACATAATATCGACCAATTAGTGTTTTTCAACCACAGAAAGAGGTCAATATAACAGCAGGAGAAAAATTATGTCACATAACCTTACATTTACCTCAGGAAAGCCATTTAACGACCATAGCATGTTAATTAAATAGAAAAAATAGCTAGAGAGGAGATTTTGCTGAGCACTATATTACATATTTATTATATTTTTACTTATGTCATTAAATAATTGTTATTATAACAAAAACTGCATTATATTTAATTTAATATTATTTTTAACCTTTAATAATACCAGCAGATTGGGCCCTCTATGTTTACAGCATTAGGTGAGATTATTTTTTTAAATAAAATTTAAAATAAACATGTATCCAAAATAGTCAATATTGAATCAAAATCGGAATCAAATCACAAGAATGGAATTGAAATCTTGACATTTTTGTCAAGCAATAATAAAAACTGTATCCTATACCAGTCATTGTACAATGTAAACATTGTAACATGTTGTCACTAAACTTCATAAAATTCTATTTAGTTACCAAATGTTTTGACAATCACAATTACACTTATTGTGATTCAATATCCCCCACCCCCCCCCACCCCAAAAAAAAAAAAATCTCACTCCAAGCTAAACTCAAAAGTTGGCAGCCCTGGTATAGCCATTGACTTCCATAGTAGGGGGGAAATACTATGGAATTCAATGGCTATACCATCAACCCATATTCTTCAGAATATCTTCTTTTGTGTTCAGTAGAAGAAGTAAATTCATACAGGTTTGGAACAACTTGAGGGTGAGTAAATGACAGAATTTTTTTGGGTGAACTATCCCTTTAAGATGCTTTGAAACAATCTGTATTTAATAAAGCGCTATTAAAGTGACTTGACTTGTTTTTGATAAGGTACAAAAATGGTTCAGAGAATTGCGAAACTGTACTGGTATATCGTGAAAACACTACTAGATGTTTTGAAAGACAGCTATTAATGTTCAGATCAATTAATTGTGTATCTGTATCTAGTTTGTATGGAATTTGGACCCCTTTCCTCTTTTGTATCTTTTGCATTTATTGTTTCCTTCATATTTTCCTTGCTCTATCTTGCATACAGTCACTTTCAAAGAGTGACTTGTTCAGTGTTTGTAATATTTAATTTAAACATATATAAGCTAAAGGTGTGTGTGTGTGTGTGTGTGTGTGTGTGTGTGTGTGTGTGTGTGTGTGTGTGCAGTAAGACGATGGTGTGCCGTCAGCGAGTGCTGGAGCTGCTGCCCCGTGTGGAGGGGATGGTGAGTGCGATGGCCCGGAGTGAGAAACGACTGCTTCATCTGCAGGAGAAGAGACAGAAGGAGCTGTGGAACCTGCTCAAAGTCGCCTGTGTACGTATACGGTATACTACTCATACTAGTCCTCCTGTGGGTCCATTGTGCACAGTACGGGAGTCAAACCAAAATGTATTCAGACACCATCAACATTTCTCACATTATCACAGTTTATTCGCTATAGTTTGAGTTATCAAATCAGTTGATATTTCACTGGTTTTGTCCGTCCTTCTGTTAGACTGTCTCACACATGAATTATGTTGAATATCTGTCAGCTGTTAAATTTAACTACACAATTAGATAATACCAGTTTAGCTCAACCAATCACCAAGCAATGCTTCATTTTGTTCAGTCTGTGTGTAAAAAGAGCATTAGCAATTAAAGAAAACACACTTCAGCAAAACATGATCAGCTCAAAGTGTCTGAATCGTTTTTGGTCCAAAAGTTTTATACATTTACTGGTAGTCACTGTATGAAGAATTTTTGGGTATAATATGTCACAGTTTACTTTATTTTGCTATCCTGACTTATATAAATGAACTATAGTGTCCTGCACACACTAGTAAAAAAATGTCAAAATTATATCTGGTGTCTTGATAATTTTTGGTTTGACTGTACTTATGGTTCAGAGTATTCATTTTTCCCCACATTAATTTCACACGTCTAGTACAATCATGTGGTTTTGTTTCATTCATACAGTGTATACTTTTTTCTTGATTTACCCCAAAAGAATGGAAGTGAAATGTGACAACATGCCCCATAGGTGAGGCACATTGTAACATGACCATATGACAAATTAACATTTTATCTGATCTAATCAAAAAAATATACAAGACAAACTCAAATATTTTGTCAATAAAATACAATTATTAACCTTTTCATATAAAATAATGTCATTTTTTAATAATTAAAAATAAACTAATTTTTGAGTTTGACAACTAACACACCGCAAAACACAGCTATACAGCATAGTTCAAAACATAATAATTATTAATAATTTCTGAACGTTGACTCCCAGTCTTTATTCAGCTTTTTCTCATGGTTTCTCAATAGAATTCATAAAAGTATAGAATAGAATTAAAATAGTCATAAAAGGGGCACGACGCAGTGTGACAACATGCCCCACCTGCGCATCTGGGATTTAAAACTGGCTAGTTAATAACTATCTCATCTGTTAAATAACAGATATAAAATTAAAATAACATCAGATTTGTCTAATTTGAAATAAACACAAAAAACAGAGATGAAAAATGTACTTGTGTAAGAAATGAACTTTTGCTATGGTTAAATAAATGTTCAGTGATATCTTCCAAAGATTTTTTTAATTTTGGCGCAATTTTTTCTCTATATAGTGTCAATATGGCAACTGTTAAATACACTTAAAGTTTTAAACCAAGTAAAGTCACATTTATTTATATAGTGCTTTTTACAATACAGATTCAAAAGCAGCTTTACAGAGATAACAGGAAAATAATGCAACAAAGTTTGTTTCTAGAATAAAATAGCGTCATATTTCATAAATAAGTTCAGTGATGGTTCATTTTTATTGTACAAAAGTTATTAATTTAGTTCATTTATCTATACAGCCGCTCTGGAGAAAACCGTGATGTCATCGTCCAGCTCAGTTCAGTTCTCATATAATGGTGTCGATGCAGGAGATCAATAATATTGTTGAATATTAAATGCATGTTTCCAACACAAACAATGTGTGTGACAACTAGCCCCGCTCACCCGTACACACGATTTCTGCATGCATAGAAATTTCTGTTAGAGCGGTGTCGCATAAGCGGGATCCTCAGTTAATACTAATGATCTTTGCAACGGAAGTGAATCAATCAATCAAAACTAACTTTAGCTGGACAATAACTTTATCCTAGAGCTGCTGTACAACCAGAACAATCTGTTAATTTAATTTAAAGCTGCTTTGAAACAATCTGTATTGTTAAAAGCGCTGTATAAATGAAGCTGACTTGACTTGACGTGACATAGAAAACCCAGATGGCCTGAACATGCAGCAGATCGCACTGTTCTTCCGGATGCTTGATTTGAGTGTGTGTGTTTTAGAGTAAGGTTCGCAGTCCCGTGAGTGGCAGTCCAGATGGAGGACGAACCCCACCGGCCCCCGGACACCCGCTGATGTCACACAGGTCTTCACATCCCAGCAGCCCTCCTGACACACCGGAGACGTGAGTCCAGCGCCAGTGTGTGTGTGTGTGTGTGACACACATGTACACGTTTCCATCTCAAACGTTTCTCTCTTGTATTTGATTTAGAGACGAGTCTCAGGTTGTGATCGAGGAGAGTAAGATGTTTGAGAGCCGTCTGCAGAGTTTAGTGCAAGACACCATTCAGGAAACTGAGACCAGCATGCAGGTAAATTCTGGTTACTAGTTTTGTCTCCCAAAGTAGGTTTATATATTTAATGTTTTATTTGTATAGGGACGGATACAATAAAAATAGATGAACATAGTGACAACAGCCATCCAATGCGTATCATAGTGCTTGTAGCTAATGCTAATTTGCAACACTTGTCCCTGGAACAAGTTTACATGCATCCAAGGTCAAACAACACTTTAATTTCCTCATAATCTCCACTGCAGCATCAGCTCTTTTCTCTCAGTGTCTGAAACGGTTTGATCAAGGATTCAGTCTCTCTAAGCTCCGCCTCTCTGAGAGCTGATCTGCTGTGATTGGTCAGAAACTAAACGCTCATTATCATATCTGAATCTCAGCTCTTGATCACAGTGATACGAACAGTAACGATGGCGTGTGTTTTACCGTATCAATCTCATCAAAGTGGATTTGATTTGTCAGCAGAAAACAGCGTCTTCTCGACATGAACAACACGAACCAAACTCTTCCAGTCTCAGATAAACTACAGTGTTTGAGGGCGGGGCTAAGAGACGCTGTTCAGCCAATCAAGACCAGAGGCTGGCATTATGCAAATTAGTTACAAACCTACGCAGGTTCAGCAGGAAGTGAGACTGAATTACTGACGACTCGTTTCAGTTCAGAATCACTTCTTTCTTTTAGGAGACAAAAACTCTATTTATCTGCACTTTGATCTGTGAAACTGCAGAACTATCCATTCACAAACCGCTCTGAAAGAAACTTCACTTTAAGAAATATAACTATTAGTCTCGAGTTGTAAATGAATTTCAAAATCAGCAAAAAGTCACGCCACGAATAACCATGACAATAATTGTTGATATTACCGATCAATGGAGAACTCGAGCAAATCCCTAGTAATCATAATAGATGCAACATGATATTTTGATGATTAATTGCAACAATTGATTTGAATAACTCAATAAACTCATTAAAACATCATACACATAAGGCCATCCTGATGTAGCAGGTTCATTTATGATTTCTGTGTTTATGAATTATGCATTCTTTAAGTTTTGTCTTCAGAGCAATATTAAGAAAGATAAGTACATTCTTAAGAAGTATTTTTGGAAAATACAAAATATTTGTAACTTTGTTCACAAGTAAGAAAATTTGAAAATGTAATTCTTAAGAATGTTTTGTGAATCCACGTTAAGAGATTATATTGATCATTATGATATTTCTCTTTTAGATCCTGAGGGAGTGGAAGTGGTTGAATGGAGGGCAGGATCTGGCTTGACGTCACTGTTACCTGTCAATCAAACTGCTCGGATGAGAGAACTGCTCATTACCTCAGAAGCAAACAGAAACGATGCTGTACCGCCACCAACTGGAGGAAACACGATACTGCAGGCAGTGTGTGCTGGCCACTCAATAATAGGGTTATAAACCCTTAAAACAGTTTTTTTTAATATAATTTGTTAATCAAAGTTTCTTGTATCAAAGTACTTGACTATTTTCCAGCCTTTCCGATGTTTTTGCTGCTGTCTTCTATGCAAACGCCTCTTCACATGTATTGGCTCTATGACAAATTGCTTGTGCCGTTCCTCATTTGTAAGTCGCTTTGGATAAAAGTGTCTGCTAAATGTAAATATGAATCTGTCCTAGTTCCTCATTACCTCACTGTGAGTAGAGGTTTATCTTTATGTCATGAAATCTTCACGAACACAATAACAAACATCCACATTTACACATCGAGTGATCAGACTGTCCGTGAGCATGTGAGCTTATGAAATATGCAAATTACAGCTTCAGTTGAGGAAATTATTTTTATATCCTGAAAAAAAACTTATTTAGTGAATTTTGTTATTTTTGTCTTTATAGGTTTTAATTAATTTGTTTTATTTTTAGTATGTCAAGTTAAACCAATTGAAAATGAGAAATGTGGCTGAAATAGTTTGTTTTTATATTTTATTTTATTTCAGGTCAAGTCTTTTATGGTTTTAGTTAACTATACTAACCCTAAATAAATTGGTGTATCCAAGAATTTTGTGTTTGTTTTTGATTTCTAGTGTAATTTCATTTTAAACATTACATTTTTTAATACTTCTAACAAGGATAAAAAGCAAATGAGAATAAAGTTAATTCAGTCAACGTTCCTCTTTATTAATTTCCACAACATCAGTTTCTTCTTCTAGTCCTCTGCTTTTAACATAATCAGTTTTTTTTTTATGGGAATAAAAACAAGAAATACAGAGAAGGTCATGGAGCGTCCTCTAATAACTCCAGCCCACAAACATAGACAACCATCTTGTGTGATAAATACGTGTTTGGCAATGAAAGTGGACGGATGTGAGTGAGAGGGGCTTGACATTCAGAGAGTACCATTAAACTCTTTCACTATAAGCACTACAGACACATCAGCTCCTGTGTGACGGTTCAGAAACTAAAAACAATTAGGATATTTATCTAGTTCAATTTAAAAACAACATGATATGGTGCCACGTGTGTAACGTTAATAATTGCCATGATATGTTGTCACATAGTGAGCTGGTGATGGAGGATTGGTGTGGACAAATCATGTGACTGGTGATCCTGTTTCTTATTGGTTGAGGTTCTAGAGGGTTTAAGGCCAGATTAGTTAACCAGGAATTACAGGGGGAAAGTGTGATTTTGCATGCGCTGAAGTCGTGCTGTCAGCTTCCCGTGTTTCTTTTCTTTCCGTTGATGCTTCTCTGCTTCTGTCCGTCCGTCGTTACACCTCCAGCTCGAAGCCCATGCCCACCTTGTGTCCTCCGGCGTTGAAGTTCTTGGCGTCGATCAGAGCAGATAGAGTGAGCTTCACACCTGCAGAAGATACAAGACACTCATTATGCTTCATTGGCACTTATTAAAGAGGACCTATTATGCTTTTTACATCTCTCTTTAGTGTGTAATGTTGCTGGATGAGCATGAAAAAGGTTTCAAAGTCCCTCCAGCGGGAGTTCTTCTCTATATCAGTGTCAGTATTAGTGTTCTTCACTCTTCCGCCTCCATTGTAGTCTTGAGTTTCTTCCGGGATTGAACACATCACAATATTCCTCATTTAAATAATTCATATGCAGAATAAAGGGCTGGGGCCTGGTTGAGTTAGTTAGTAGTGTGTTGAAACTGGTGGTTATGGTAAGGGGCGGGGCATTTCCCAAGCGCTCGACCAATCACAACACACTGATCCAGCTGACCAATCAGAGCACAGTGTGCTTTTGAGAAGGAGGGGCTTAATAGAGTTCAACAGTCGATTTCCGGAAATAAAAACTCATTTTCTCCATAATGAATTTGATTTTGAACGATAACTTATAAACCTTTAAAGACAGCCCTACTGTGAGCGACGAGGTTGTTAATCAGTGGTATTTGCTTCTGCTGAAGACGTCAGCCTGTTATTTCAGCTTATTTTTACAATAATAGTGTATAACAGTGGAACTTCTGGTGAAAACTACATTACCCATGATGCTGTAGAGAAAATTCCAAAAAGTCGAAAAAGCAACAACAAAAAAATAGCTCTTTAGCTCCGCCCACTCCCATCAAGCACTGCGAATGACAAAGTCGATCTCCCTACGCTCTTAAAATCTGAAATGTTTATATAGCGTACACATATATATATATATAAAATCAACATTTGGAAATGAGTAGTTTTTAAATGAGTAGTACTCCATCGTTTTTAATTCGATCATGCTGTTCGCAATGCTTCATGGGATTGTAGTTCTTTCCTTCACCAGGCCATTCAAGCATGAAAACTTATTCCAGTAGAGCCCAAAAACAAAATCAAGCCTTTGTAAAAGACATAATATGGCATCTTTAATGCCTGATTTTTAAACAAAAATAAAAGTGTTTGGTTACCTGGCCGAAGGCTCTGTGTGTATCCTACTCCAACCAGACTAGCGTTATTCACTTTGGCCTGAAGAGACACACACATTGGCATCAAGCGTCAGTAATGTTTGTCAGTTTAGGAAGGACAGTGACGGTGTTCTGTAGACTCACAGCGATGGAGGAGTCTTTGTCTAGCTGGTATTTGGCAGCGATGCCGAAGCGTGTGTTGTTACTGCCCGCGGTCCAGGCCAGATTCACTGCCGTCTCCAGCTGACCGTTCACCTTCTGATAGATGGAGCCGCCGAACTCTGTGCCATCATTACTGCAACACACACACACACACACACACACACACACACACACACACACACACACACACACACACAC
>NC_139978.1:35309935-35494935 GCF_963993115.1 Abramis brama | reverse complement strand
AAAAAAGAGCAAGAGTGACGAGGAAAATAACTCTTGCATAAAAGCACACAGTGAAGATATCAGAGGACAGAGCCACGATACTTCGACATCCACCATGATCATCAGTCATGTGCCGTCGACACGTGTGCATTTAGTCTGTTAGAAACAGAGAGAAAAAGAGCAACTCACAACTCCACTCTGAGACTTGGTCTTCAGGTCCAGCTTAACGGTTCCAAAGCCTGAGAGAGAGAGAGAGAGACAGAGAGAGAGAGAGAGAGAGAGAGAGAGAGAGAGAGAGAGAGAGAGAGAGATTATGAGCTAAAAGTTTTGTATCATATAAAAAAATCTATGTTCATATAAAAGTTCATATGTTGTGGAAACTGTGATACATGTTGTTTTTATTCTTTGATGAATAGAAAGTGCAAAAGAATGGCATTTATTTTAAATAGAATCTTTTGTAACATTATAAATGTCTTTACTGTCACTTTTAATCAATTTCATGCATCCTTGACAAACAAAAATATTAAGTTCCTTAAAAATCTTAAAATGTTAAATGTACTTATGTGACTATCTACAATCCCTCTTGTTCTTGTGGCATTGAATAAAAAAGCATCCAAGTCAACTAAATGCATAAAGCTGAGAATCTTAAAATGAAAAAATATAATCCTGTCTCATCCATCAGATAATGACTAATAATAAAATTGATTTTGAGTTCATTTTACAGTCTAATCGTATCTATGAAGATGCTCTCAATCTGTGTGGAAGTCAATGTTTCCAGAGAGTGTTATTATGATTCCCATGAGTCTCAGGGAAGGAAACAAGACGGCCTATTTCTTCTAGAACTCTTTCCTGTCGTTTAACCCTTGACATGAACCCATCTGTCAGAGGGCAGTATTATCTGTCGTGTTAGTAATATAATATTACAATGAGCAGCTGCAAAACATCTACATACAGAAATATAACTGCATTCATTCTGTATATGAGACCCTGGACCACAAAACCAGTCACATGGGTCATTTTTTTTAAATTGAGATTTATACATCATATGAAAGCTGAATAAATAAGCTTCACATTGATGTGTGGTTTGTTATGATAGACAATATTTGCCTGAGATACAACTATTGAAACTCTAGACTGGTGACGTGATCCAGGGTCACATATATGATATATACTGTATATATATATATATTAGCTGCTCCATATACTGTATATACTATTAAACAATGAATAGTTTGTGTTGATGTTTATGACAACACTCACCATATCCTTTGCTGAAGATATCTTTGGCAGATTTGCCGAGGTCAGCGTATGCAGGAGGGACGGCCATGTTTGCTGGACAGAAAGAGACAAGAAGACACTTTAGACCGAGTCTTTAGAGTCGAGTCCTCAGCCGTGTGACATCATGCACGAGAAGTTGTGCAACATGTTTACAACGGTCTACAACTACCAGCAGCAGTACACAGTTCAGTCTCACACACACACGGTTCAGTCTCACACACACACGGTTCAGTCTCACACACACACGGTTCAGTCTCACACACACACGGTCGGTTCAGTCTCACACACACACGCAGCTAGGACAGTCACGGCGCTGGAAGCTGCATGCTAGCACAGGTGTTGTGCAACGTTTGCTCTTACCGTTTTAGCATCAGCTGCTGATGTCACATGCTAACGCTCATCATTACACACACTTAAGGTCCTTGCACACCGAGTCCGAAATTTTCGTATGCATTTTTTCGTATTTGCCATTTGGTTGCTCTGAATTTTCAAAACACCAAAATGCTTGCGCTACAGATGCGAAAAACGCAGAAAATTGAACCCGATACGATTTTTTTTTTTGACGGACGAAAGTTTCGGAGGCAGTGTGTGTGTGTGTGTAAACGTGATTGACACACCTGAGGTCGTACTTATGTTTTAACGTGCGAAAATTTCGGACGAGAATAATGCAAGGAGCTTTACACTGAAGGACATGAGCGGCGTCAGACTAGCATCAACTACAGCAAAGTGTGTTTCTGTGCTCACACACACACAACAAAAGCTCTGGGGCTGGTTTCACAAAGATAGACTTTGACTATGGCTTAGATATAGTAGATAGTCAGACTTCAGATAGACATCTAAATCAGACCGTTGCACAAAGCACTTAAGACTCTGATTCTCTTAAGTAGGACTACACTGCAATGCATTCTGGGTAAAATAAGACACTATTCAAAACAAAAAACATGGCAGATCAAGTAAGCGCATTCAACCGCTCAGTGCAGTTTACCCCAGCGGAAAATATGTGTTTGTTGGAGGACTATAACAGTTACAAGGACATTTTACTTGGGAAATTTAGCGGAGAATGTAGTAACAAGAAGAAATGTTTCAATTATGAGCCATTTTCCCTTTTCTTTTCGCTGTTTGTAATGTAACTGATTGTTTTGCTGGTTGCCAAGGTAACATAGAGTCTTAGACAGGGGTGGGCAAACTTTTTGGCTCAAGGGCCACACTGGGTTTTAAAATTTGACAGAGGGCCGGCCCAGTAGCAGATTATGAAACTCGATCTCATGAAAGTGCGTATCTATACCACGAATTTTATTTCTCGTGCCATTTATACGGCAAAAATGTTTTTTGCGTGCATATGCTACGCACTGTAAACCCTTTGGTTAGGATTAGGGGTGCGGAGTGCGTGCCTATTACACGCCATAAAGTGCGTATCATATGCACGCGAAAACTGCGTATAATAAGCACTACAAATACAATTCGTGGTTATTCGCACATTCATGAGATCGGGCTGAGCAAACACATTTACGTTGTGGCAACGTCTGCGCGAAATTCAACAACTGAGAGACGACATTCTGACAATACATTTTTTATGCTAGATATCCCCCATTTAGCATGTTATGTTTTGAGGTTAATTTTTAATTAGTCAGATGTTAGATAATTATAGCCTATACTTTTTAAATATTGTTTATCCTTATTATTATTTAATGGGCCTAACAGTATATTAGAAACAAAACACCTGCAAGTGTACACTTAGAAGAGTAAAAATGACAGAAGGTTACGTTAATTTAACTTTATTAAAACTGCATAGCCTATGGCAATCAATTTGCACTTCCAAAAGTCATACATTAGTGGAAAAAAACGAAATAAACGAATATACAAATTTATTTTAAGAATAATAAAATAAAACATAAAAAGCAAAGGCAGATCAGACCATTTAATGAACAAAACCGGGTTCTGTACATGGCAGACAGGGGAGCGTAGTCGAAAGCCGGGCGATAAAGGTCGGTAAACGGAATCAGTCAGGATACATCCACAAATCAGAGGAGCAAAGAAATAGCAGACAAATCAAAGGAAAAACTAAACGGGTGTGCAAGCGGTTACCAAAAATGTTTTTGTTTTTCTGTGAGTTTCCAAAAAAGGAAAAAACATTAACGTGCAACAAGTCTATGCGCTTAAGTCGCTGTCTGTTTGGTTTCCGTGGTGACGCGTCATTTCTTGTTAAGTGACGCACCGCAGCCACAACAGCGCTGAATGAATGATGATCTGCTTTTATGTCATTTTTCCTTTTTTACATTTGTTAGCTATGGCATGAAATATCTGATATTCCGATTGTCAAATATATGCAACGCAATATATATATATATAACGCAAAGTATTGCAAGAAAAAGGCAAAATGAATGCGATCTCAAGACAATTTTTTAAATACTCGACGGGCCGGATTAAACAGCCTAACGGGCCGTATGTGGCCCGCGGGCCGTAGTTTGCCCACCCCTGGTCTTAGACCTAAGTTAGCCTGGGGGTAAGAGGTGTCTAATTTTTTTGGTCTAAATTAAATCAGTCTTAATTTTTGTGAAACAGTCTAACTTGCATTAGACTAGTCTATGAGCAAATTTTAGACTTGTCTAACGCTATAGACCGGCCTAAAATAGCTTTGTGAAACCGGCCCCAGGGTTCACTACAACTTCGTTCCACAGTATATTGTCTATTACCACTATTTTTTTAAAACAACATGTTTACAGTAATGCAAGTACAACTGAAGTGTATGGTGCATGTGTGTACCAGAGGGTTTTAAGCAAACCTGCACTGCTCGTATTTTTGAAAAAGCACTTACACTAATTATTTTGCACAAAAATGTGTTTTATTTGAGCTCCAAAGTGTCCAAGTCAGAATTTCAGCAGACTGGGTGAAATGAAAGATGCATTGCAGGTGTAATTCCTGTGAGCGTGGAGCTCTCCGTAGCAGAGTTACCATAAACACCAGCTTTTCGAGGTCATGAGAGACGTTGGAAAGAAATATCTGACATAGACAAGGTTAGTAAAGTGATTTCTATCACAGTAGCATCATGTTAACAGGCACTTTAAGTCTTGTGGCGATACAGTATTTTGCCCCATAGACTTCTTGCATTATAAGTGCAGGACTGTAAACGAGATTTTTGTTTTTTTTACATCATGATTGATGAGTCATCTATCTATCTATACATCTATTCATCTATCCATCTATCTATCCATCTATCCATCTACCTATCCGTAACTCACCGCATGTGTTCGGCTTGCAGTGATGGCAGGTCTCACTGCCTCCTTTCACTTGTGTCTGTCTCTGCTTCTGTCCTTTCTCAGACATGATCTGGGGTCAGAGATCACAATCAAACACACACCGTAAACCACCGCGCGCCGACTCCCTACATGACAGATCGAGGGTCAGTGAGGTCAGGACGAGGGCATCGCCATGGCAACCTCTGCAGTGACAGAGGGGGTCGCCATGGCAACCTCTGCCCTTGGGAAAGGGGGCGGATTGCAGGTGACGGGATCCTGAGACGAAACCTCTACAGAGCGTGTCCCACTCCTTCCCCCAGATCCCGAGACACACACTCCAAAAATAGACTCATCTGACACCGGTGCTGCATGTGACGCGAGGCGTTACGAAATGGGGAATGTTTTCCTCAACACCGAACACTTTGACACCAGGATGCATCATCGGTTCTTTCTTAAGAAACAACAAATTTCACTTTTATCAGATCTGTTTAAAATAATGCATGCATTGCATGAACGACTCATATCAGTGTTTTAAAAAAAGATCTATTCTAGATCTAATGGCGGTCGCCATGTTGAGATCACATGACCAGCCGAATACTACTCATTTAATCTCTGTGACTGTTGCATGCTGATTGGACCACTGCTGTCTCGGCTATAGTGAACAATAAACACTGAATCAGAGCAGCTTTAAAAGCTATTTAAAATCCACTGCTGTACCTGCTATTCGTCATTCACTAAAACATCTCGCATGGTCTCAGGCTGGAGCCAGACAGTCATCAATCAAGAACAAATCCACTGAACATCCCCAGTCAGAGGCTCATGGGAAAACACACAATCTCAATGACGATCCAGAGCAAAAGCTGTACGTGTGCCGTATAGAGCACTAAACATGATTAATCATGCAAAACATCTGCGTTAAGAGCTTACTCTTTATTATGCAATCATATTCTGGCTGTTACGTGTCTTTAAGTTGTAAGCTTGTTTATTGTGCACATCCATATGTTTTGACTGATTCACATACAGAGGATTATTATACAAGTTAACCAATGTGCAGAATTGATTATTTTTTAATATTGGTTTATATCTGCTTTATGGCACAATAATAACTAACCCTTGCAATGCATAAGTTAATAAAAAATACTCCAATTTCACTGCTCAGCTGAGAATAAATAGCTGTTAAAAAAGGTATTTATGCCAGCAATACGTTAAAAAAGTAACTTTATCTGTGAACAAAGTTACTTTTTAAATGCATGTAATAGAGTTGTGCTCTAGAGACAAACCAGATGGTGACATTTATTAGCAGAATCAATAATCAATGAAGCAGAAAAGTGCAAATGTCTGTAAAAATATCATCTGTACACTAGACACTTTCCATATAATTCTGGACAAACCACTCCAACACACATGCATACATACTATACTATTAAATACTATTTATATAAAACTCTTTAATGCATAAACAACATAAAGCTGCTATGGTTCCATTTTTAAATCACATTTTGCAATGTTTACATTGAGTTCTGCTTGACTATCAGTTTTGGTTTTTACTCACACCAAATGAATTAATTAACGCTTCAGTGAGCTTTTTACAGTGTCATAATGTTTTTATTATAACAGTTATTAGCCCAAAATAATAATAATATATATTTTTTACATTTGCATATTATTAAATTATAATCGTTAACACGTTTACAACTCCTAACTATCAAAATAACTTGTTTATAATGTAGATTTGTAGATGAAAACAATGACAGAGCAGAGAACAATAGCAGACGTCACAATGAGTTCAATGCGTGCAAAACACGATACACAACATACACACATTTACGATCTGAGACTGTTTTAGTGGATTTTATCATGTTTTTGAATCATTAAGATTCCCAACACACACAAAGAAAGAAAGAAAGTCGCTCAAGGCTGCATAACCATCGCGCATTATAGACGCGACGCACGCACGCACAACGCCCAGATAACAGATAACGAATAACGGGAGCAGCTTGATATCTTAAAGACCAATAATCAGTATCAATGAGAGCGTTTGCTGCTTTAGTGAGCGGGTTTATTGGTTTATCCTGATCGTTATGTCAGAGGCAGCGCGCGGAACACAATCCGTTATTTTATAACGTTAACCGTCAAAATCAAAAAGTTACACGAGCAGTGTCCTTGATCAAACACTGACATACTGTATGTCAAACCACTTATATTAGACGCGTAATCGTCCAGTATGAGAATTAAAATGCGTGTTTTAGGAATAAAACGTAGATGGTGTGTAACAGTGATTTTATTATCATCAGTATTATAGTGTCATGACGTCTCTGCGGCCCTGAACCCGAACTGTCTCAATAACTACAGCTCCAGTGCACAAAATAACAACAGCGCTCCTTATTTCTCGGCAGAATTCAAAAGAGACTTTGAACACTTGTGTTTTTCTGGAGCATCGAGCAATGTTTCAGTGTAAATCAGTAAACCCTACCGTGTTTCGCCGTGTCGGTTTGCCTGACGGTGTTTCTGCACTACACTGAGGACACACTGAAGGAGAACGCGACGGAGGCGCGTGAACCGCGCATGCGCAGTCCGCAGCGTTTTCATCTTTCTCCTAGATTATGTAAACGTAAATTATTATTTTTCTTTATTTCGCAGCTCATATTTCTCTATTAAAAACATATTATTGTTTTCCCAGATCTTTCTCTCTAAATGAATTAATGCACTTTATTTAGACAGACGGATAGACAGACTGGAATATTCTTTAGAATCGGGTTCATGCTGAAAATATGAAGATAGGGACCATAAGGATAAATCTGAAACGCATACATAATTATCTTGTTAGCGTATTTATCGATATTTTGCACAATGTTTTGCAGTGAAGGCTCGTCTTACAAAACCGCTACTGTCTCTTTAAGACGTTACCATGGTGAAGCTTTGCGCTTGTTGGTAATGCGTCATCAGTCTGCGTGTAACCGAAAAATAGAGCTGATATCGCGCTTTATCTGCACAATTATTAAACTGAGGGTTTCATTAAAGGTAAGTTTCTTCAGGAGCTCGTTTTCATTGTATTTATTACCGTTTATGTTCACACACAGATTAATATGGCGCTTGATCATTCTGAATCGTGTATTATGTGAATCAGCAGGTGTTTACTAACGGCAAGAGTGATCAAATAATAAGTGAAAATGCAGTATATGCACATTATATAAATTAATCCTGTTTGCTAGAAACTGATATAAATAAATACATGCTTATTTTGTGGTAGTTAAGTTACCTGTTGACCTGCTGATCATTAGATAAGAGCATTATTAGATTATTAGGATATTAAGAGCGTTCAGGTCTGAATATAAAATAACTAATATATAATAAATATAACTTAATCTAAATAATAAGATAGACATTTATATATTTTATTTTAAACAAAAGATATTAATTATAAACCCTTTACTTATACAAACTACATTATGACCCTTCTAAAAAATAAGTTTAATTCAATGTCATTTTATGAAGTATATGAAGTAAAGCTATAAAGTAAAGTTCAAGTAGCCTATATTTTTAAGTATACTTTATGTAGTAAGTATACTAATATCAGTGTACTAGTAGTGTACTTGTAAGTATACTATTTCAATACTACTTAGGACTAAACTGGCCCACTTTCTAGTGTATAAAAGTATACTTTTAAGTATATTTTAAGTGTAACATTAGTAAACTGAGTACACAACTAGTTTACAACTACGTTTTTCATTTGTACTGCAACTATACTACAAGTTAACTTAGGTATACTGATAGTTTACTAGTCAATATTAATACTTGTAGCAAATTTTTTAGTTTATGAAAGTATACTTTGAAGTATACTCTTAGTAAACTACCAGTTTAGTAGTTGTATACTGCAAGTATACTTGTACGTTTTCTTTAAGTGAACTTAACATCATACTTACAGTTTACTATTTATATATTATCTTTGTACTTTAAGTATACTACTATGTTCCTGTTTAGGTAATAATTTTTATACTTGAAATTAAGTAAATTCATGTATACACTTCCAGGTCCGGTGGACTACACAAAAATTCACATTCTCGGATTTAGGAACATATCTGTTTTCTTTATAAATCAATATTTTCAAACAAATCTATTGTTTATAAGACAACATGTAAAACTTTGTGAAAAAAAAATTTAATAGGCTACTTAATCAAAAGAGGAAACACAACTACAACTACAAACCAAGTGTACGTAGATATAATTATAGCCTACTTTTATCTCGTTCAAAATATTGAGTGCAAGTATAGGCATACTTAGAGTTTTCTGTCAGTATAAGTCAAGTACACTTAAGTGCAATTTTAAGTATATTTCTGAGAAGTACTTAAAAAGTAGACTGAATGTATACACACTTGTTTTTAGTTTAAAAGAAGTATACTAATAGCACACTTGAATAAATGTTTACGCTTTATTTTAAGGTGACGTAGTTACATTGTACTTACTCAAATAATTACTGAATAATATTAATTAACTACATCATGTACTTACTATAGAATTACATTCGGGTTACTTGTAATTATGCATAAATTACTGCTATTATTGTAGTAAGTTGTACATGTAGTAACGTGTAACTACATCACCTTAAAACAAAGGGTAAGACTTTAAAATGAGGTTCATTATTTAACATGAACTAAGAATGAACAATACTTCCACAGCATTTCTTAATCTTAGTTAATATTAACTTCAACATTTACTAATACATTATTAAAATCAAAGGTTGTTTTTGTTAACATTAGTTAATGCACTGTGAACTAACATGAACAAACAATGAACAGCTGTATTTTTTATTAACTACTATTAACAAAGATTAATAAATACTGTAACAAATTGTTGGTTGGTTGGTTGGCTCATTGTTAGTTCATGTTAGTTAATACATTTACTAATGTTAACTAATGAACCTTATTGTAAAGTGTTACCAAAATGAAGTGTTACCGAATAAACTTCTTAATTGTAAGGGGAAACAAGTTTGTTGTTAAGTTTTATTTGTTGGCATACACTAGATGAATAAGTCTTGTGATGAATCCCCTGTAGCGGCAGTATGTGTGAAGGACCGTCTGCGATCTCTGGTCCCATTCCTCCAGACCCCACACTGTTTCCTGATTATTACAAGCGCCCGTCCTCTGGTAAGCCTGAACCTGTGATGTTCACTCATAGACTGTAAAAAAATATGGATGTAGTGTCTGTGACGTCACCCGTATGATGGCTATCGCCATCTGGCATCACGTCACTCCCGGATAACCAAAAATGGGCAAAGAGGCGGATTATCTGAGGTGACGTGACGCTAACAGACAGCAGACAAACGGCTAGTAGTGACATCAGCTGCAATCCACCTGTCAATCAAGTGGCCACACCCTTAATTATGCAGAACTTTAAGGCTTGATATAATTTAAATTGATGAGTTGTAAAAAAATTCACCCCCTCACAGTCGTCATGAAGGGCAAAATTAGCTATATAGACCAAACCACTTTTTGCACCAGGCTGTAAACATGTTTTTTTCTGATGTAAAGTTGGGCATTTTAACATGGGATTGACTCTTCTGCAGCCGGTCTCTAGTGGCCAGTCGATGAACTGCAGTTTAAGTCACTTCAGTGTTGGATTCAGGAGAGAGACAGGAAGGTTGCCGCTTGTGTTCACTCTGTTCCTCATGTGTGATCTTCATCTGATCTCTCTGTTGTGTTGGTGAAGCTCGTGGTCGGCTGGAGGGCAACAATCGGAGCGGCTCGTCTCCTCTTCTGAAGGGCCCGTTGGCCCCGGACCCCACGCTCCACCCCGGCTGCTACAGCGCCCGCTCCAGCCCTCGGCCCCGCATCGGTGCCAGCGCTGCTCACATCCTAGAGAGAGGGCAGAGGGGGGTTGTGGGAAACCTACTGAGACTGGAGGGAGTGGCGCTGAACCCCAGTCCAGCCAAACCTAGTGAGATCAGAACACAGTTACTGACATCGGGAAAATTCATGAGTTTTTGCTGCCTCCATATGGGCGAAACCCTAAAATTGAGTTAATGTTGAATTTCTAGACAGATAATGATTTATTATACACTTCAATTCAAAAGTTTGGCTTCAGTAAGAGTCTCTTCTGCTCACCAAGGCTCAAAAATACAGTAAAAACTATTTCAATTTAAAAGATCTGTTCAATTGTAATTTATTCCTGTGATCACATCATTACTCCAGTCTTCAGTGTCACATGATCCTTCAGAAATCATTCTAATATGATGATTTGATGCTCTAGAAACATTTATGATTATTATCAATGTTACTTCATATTTAGTTTTTCAGGGTTCAAAATAACAGTATTTATTTGAAATAGAAAGGTTTGTAATATTATAAATGTTTTACTGTCACTTTTGATCAATTTAACGCATCCTTGCTGAATAAAAGTATAATTTTTTTTTTTTTTTAAAGCCAAAACTTTTGTACACTGGTGTATGTTGCTCATTCTTTTAGTCTGCCTCCTCCTCTTCTTGGTTATCTCCATCTCCTCCTCGTTCTTCTCTGACAGAGCCTGTCGTACGGGACTTCGGGAAAGAAAATGTGCGCAAGCTGCGTGAAGTCCAGAAGCGGTTTCGAGAGCTGGAGGCGCAGAGGGAACATGCCAAACCGATGCCGGTTAAAGCTCTCTGGATCTCTCCGAAATACCAGGACGTCCCGTCCAGGGTAATGGCCCAGTTACAGGTGAGCGAGTTCGTTTACGCTTTCTTCCTCTGGTAAAGTCAAAGTGCAATAGAAGTGAGTTACTTTCCATTGAGTTTCATTAGTAGTTTGATATTAGACAGTTAATGCAGAGAAACAAAACATATGCAGAGTCTAAACATGCAATACCTCATTTATTGTTTGCAATTTTCTGTCATATATGTATAGATATATACTGTACAGTATTGTTATTATTGTTAACTAAAACTATTACAAATCGTTTTTGTTAATTGAAATGAAGCTGAACTTATTTGCTGAAAAACTTACACTTAAAAAACTTAAGAAATTAGAAATGGTGCCTTGACGACTGACGGAAATAAAATAAGTTTAAGCGAAAGTACTGAAATTACTAAAACAAAAACTGAAATAAAAATGAATTAACTTAAATAGAAAATGACTTAAAAACTAAAATTAAAATGAAAGCTGAAAACATAATAATAAAAGCTAATTCCAAATATTAATAAGATAGTATAATAGTATATGAATAATATTAAAAACACTGCTACTGTATATTTGCATTGAATGTCTTCACTATAATTTCATTAAAGAAATACATTTAGTACTTAATTACTAAAACTGTCGATAAATCAACTGTGATTGTGACAATTGTGCCACATTTCAACCTCATAAAGTGTTATAAAGTAACACCTGATGATAAATGCCATATATGCCTGATAAAAATTTTGTTACTCATTTGCAAGTATTTACACTGTGTGGGATTTCCTTGTTTTTTTTGATGAATAAAAATATAAGTTTCTTACTGATCCTGTCAATCAGCAGGAGCACTAAAACCAGAGTTCTAAAGCTGCGTCTCTGTGTATGTGTGTGTGTGTGTGTGTGTGTGTGTGTGTGTGTGTGCAGGAGACGAGCCCCTCGAAGAAAGCCGAGTTTCAGAAGTTCCTGAAGGCTCATTCTCAGTGTGGCGCTGGAGGTCGACCTTCACTTCGACGCTCAGAGAGCGGACCGTCAGTGTCACACACCGATCCTGCTGGAGACGCCGACTCTGAAGTGTGTAATATATTAACACTTTATATATGTGACCCTGGATCACGTCACCAGTCACAAGTCACGAGTCGCACAGGGATATTTGTGGCAATAGCCAACAATACATTGCATGGGTCAAAATTATTTTTCTTTTATGCCAAAAATCATGAGGATATTAAGTAAAGATCATGTTCCATGAAGATATTTAGTAAATTTCCTACCGTAAATATATAAAACATGTATTTATGTGAGTGAATGCTGCACAATCGCCAACATAAATGAACAACTTTAAAGGAGATTTTCTCAATGTTTCGATTTTTTGCACCCTCAGATTCCAGATGTTCAATAGTTGTATCTCAACCAATCATAACAAACCATACATCAATGAAAAGCTTATTTATGATGTATAAATCTCAATTTTATAAAAATTGACCCACGTGACTGGTTTTGTGGTCCAGGGTCACATATAATACACATATTATTCCAACACTGAAGTACTTACTCAGATCCTGATTCAACTCAGACATAGAACACATTATTCATCCTCTACTGTATTATGCGAGTAGCTTCTCTCTCATTGTGCGTGTTTACGTGTGTGTGTGTGTGTGTGTGTGTGTGTAGATGCACGTGAGAGGACACACGGTGGACTTTGTGAGTCATAACGCTCGTGCTGCGAGTAAGACGACCCTGAGGAGATCTCAGTCCGAGCAGAACCTCAGAGACAGAACTCCACCCAGCGCCGTCAAGGGGAAAGTGCCGGAATAGTGAGTCGCTGATTTACTCTAACATTCAAAAGTTTGAGGTCGGTACGGTTTTAAAAGTCTCTTCTGCTCACCAAAGGTGCATTTATTTGATCAAAAATACTGTAAAAACAGTAATAAAGTGAAATATTATTGCGATATAAAAGAACTGTTTTTATGTGTATATATAGTAAAGTGTAATTTATATCCTGTGATCAAAGCTGAATGTTCAGCATCATTAC
Organism: Abramis brama; assembly: GCF_963993115.1. Classification (NCBI taxonomy): domain Eukaryota; kingdom Metazoa; phylum Chordata; class Actinopteri; order Cypriniformes; family Leuciscidae; genus Abramis; species Abramis brama. The sequence goes on along the minus strand of NC_139978.1, from coordinate 35,481,769 downwards.
TCCAGTCTTCAGTGTCACATGATCCTTCAGAAATCATTCTAATATGATTTGATGATCAAGAAACATTTATGATTATTATCAATGTTCAGAACAGTTCATATTTTCCTGGAAACCGTGATACATTTTATTTTTCATGATTCTTTGATGAATAGAACATTTAAAAGAACAGCATTTATTTGAAATAGAATCTTTTGTAACATTATAAATGTCTTTACTGTCACTTTCTGATCATTATAAATGTGTCGTTGCAGAATAAAAATATAAATTCCTAAACTCTTGAACATTAGTATATAATCTTGGAGTTTGATTTCTCATTATTCTCAGAGGAGGCTGTCATTACTGTAATAAAGTATTGAGAATATTGTTTGTTTGTTTATTAAAATCAGGCTGTACATTTTCTCAATGCAAAGTAGAATTTGTACCGTTTTACACACATTTTCACGGCTATGCACTGTAGGTACTGGACTTAATGCTTAGTTTTGGGTTAAACTTTGACCTTCTCTCATTTGGTCTGTTAGTCTGGAGCAGAGGAAGATGCAGTGGAAGAAAGAGGAGGAGGAGAAGAGGAGAAACACTCCTGATCCCTCCATTCCTGCCGGACACACACGGATGTGTGAGAGAGAGAGACAGGAGACGCTGCAGTCGCTCAAAGAGAGTACGTCTCCTTCAACACTGTCCCTTTACATCTGTCGTTTCTAATTATTGATGATTTGTGTGTGTGTGTGTGTGTGTGTGTGTAGCTCACAGGTCTCTGGTCAGTGATCTGCAGTCTCTCTCGATGAAAGCCGACACTCTGGGTCTTCGCTCTCGGCGCGCTGGACTCGATCAGCGACTCTCAGAAGTCGAGGAGGCCATTAAAATCTTCTCACGCGACAAAGTCTACGTGAAAGTGGACTCTTAAACACAACACTCGTGTCAGGCTGTTAAACACAACACTCGTGTCAGGCTGTTAAACACAACACTCGTGGCTGTTTCTTCTATATTTATGTATTTATTAGTTTGCAGTAGTTCTTCAGTGTCCTGAGTTTGAATGCATGACGTTCATTTGTGACTAAATATTACGCATATTAGTGGTAGAAATCATTGATTTTCTTTTCTTTGCTATCATATTATTCTGCATTCATGTGTTGGTGAATAATATTTATGAGATTAAAAAGTCATAGTTATTAAATTAAAGGTTGAAATGATGACAAAAAAAGTTAAAATCATGAGAATACAGTCAAAATTATGAGATTAAAAAATCTAAATGATGACATACAAATTATCTCATAATTTTGAATTTTATATCAAAACAATGAGTTCATATAACATAATTTTGACTTTTTATCTCATAATTATGACTGTAATAATTATGATTTTTAATCTCATAATTTAGATTTTTTATTTTATAATTATGAGCTAATTTATCAAATTTTTGACATTTTAATCTAATAATTTTTACTTTTTATTTTATAATTATGAGTCAATATATCATAATTTGTATTTTTATCTCATAATTGTGACTGTATATCATAAAAATATTATAATTTTGACTTTTTAATCTCATAATTTTGACTGTATCTCATAATTACAATTTAGTATGTCATAATTTTGACCTTTTATGTAATAATTGACATTTAATGTCATAATTTTCATTGACCAAAGCATGATTCATTGATTTATTTTTCTTATGTGGCAAAATTTGGTTTCCACAGTATTCTGTGGATTTGTTTGACAGTTCAGAGTTGTTTGTAAATGAGGGAATTATACTTTTAGACTGTAATTAAAGTGTTTCCACTGCCATGTACAGTAACAGTTGTTGAATGTCTACTATGGCAAGGTGCTGACCTCTAAATGAATGCTGTATTAGCAAATCTTTGTTCAATAGTTTTGATGTTTCATTGAAATTAATTTTAGTATTGCATTATGACAGTGGTGCTTGTTTTGACTGTAATATCACATAACGCATGCTGTTCAGTAATATCACCAACCACAAAAACTTCATAGTGACTATCTTTGTAGATCAGATGAATAAATACACCGTGTTTTATTTATAATGCACATGTTTTATAAAGTGGCCCAAAATATGTTTGCATCAAACTTCTGAATGTCATTGCATTATTACACTACATAAAAATAAAAACAATGAATGCTTATTGTCATTTAATAAACTGGTGTTGCAGTTATTTATTTATTTATTTGTGGGTGTATGAAATCAATTCACACAATATATTATATATTATAAAAATATATTTTTGATCATTAAGAACCTTATTTTGGTCATATATTTTGCTTTAAACGTGTTCTTATGCTATCTTTCTTAATGATAAATTCAGATGAAAAAAGAATTACATTTTGAGGCTAGTGTGGGCGTGCCAGTTTTATAAATATTAAAAAAGGCTTCTAATTGGGCGAAGAATATAACAGGAGGGGCGTCTTTAAGCCACGCCCCCCATCTTGCGTGGCTACAGTGCTAATGCTAAGGCTTTGTCCTGTAGTGTTGAACACTTGCTCGGCTGTCGTCTTGAAAGTGAAAACAAACACATATATTCATACATATTATAAATCACTCTCAGCTATGAGCAAACGAAAAGCGCCACAAGAATCTCTGAACGAAGGGATCACAGATTTCCTCACAGGTGAGTTTTGTTGTGACAGCTCAGGTTAGCATGTGGCTAAGCTAACTGGACCTTTAAATGCTGAATGAATGGAAATAGATCGGTTTTGTTGACATAAAGTCCGTTTAAAACAAGAAATTTCACTTTAGTGGGGTATTAGACCTGGATTTACACCTGAGTGGAGATTAAAACATCAATGATCCCCATTTTTGTTTACCATTTAATACATGCTAGCAAAGGTAAAGTTTCAAGATTAATGATCCACTAAAAATAACAAAGTTTATATTTATTTTTTAAAATCATTTTTTTTATATATGATCTCCTGGTTGTTTTGTTTGTTTATTTGATAATGTCTAATATGAAATATCGTTTTATAGTAAGATTTTGCAGCTAATACACTGAGATTTATGTAAACTCTTAATGGTCTTTCTCTTTCAGAGTTAGCCAATTATGAGAGAAATGTCAACAGAGCCATCCATAAATACAATGCTTACAGGTAAGATAGTTTTATCTAATGTGTCTAATAATGTAAGATATAATATCATAACTAGACATATGTCACATGTAACCTATATTTATCCCCCGTCTGGTGTTTTGTGTTCAGAAAAGCAGCGTCTGTGATCTCCAAATATCCACAGAAGATCAAAAATGGGACAGAAGCAAAGAAACTGGTACAGACTCTGTTTTTACTAGCATTAGTGTCCTGAAAAGTGAGTAAAACATATTTGACTTGATGAAAAATTGCCTTTTTTCCTCTCAGGATGGAGTTGGTGCAAAGATAGCAGAGAAAATTGATGAGTTTTTAACAACAGGAAAACTGCGTAAGCTGGAAAAGGTATTGGAGAAGTGCATGTTTTTATAGATGATTTAATCTCTGGGCCTGTTTAAGAAACATATCACTGTCACATAGAGAGTTTAGCTATCATAAAAAAAAATAATAATAATAAAATAAATAAAAAATATATATATATATATATATGATTGTGACATGCTCTTGTTTGGTTTGTTCTGTAGATTCGTAATGACGACACAAGCTCCTCCATCAACTTCTTAACCAGAGTGACTGGAATCGGGTACGAAGCTCTTGATTTGAAGTGTTCAGTCAGTAATGATGACATTAGTGTTGTGTAAAACTCAATTCAGACTCATCCTCTCTGTTCTAGTCCCGCTGCGGCCAGGAAGTTTTTTGACGAGGGCGTCAGGAACCTGGAAGGTTTGTCTGTGTTCATTTGCAGAACTGTGTTCATTTAACGTCACATGCTTGTTTTAATTCTCATCTGATGCTTTAGATCTGAAGAAGATCGAACACAAACTCAACCACCATCAGCAGATCGGCTTAAAGTAAGTCTCGATTTTAAACTTATAGAAAATATGATCATAATATATGTTAATATATTCAATTTTTGACTTTTTATCTCATAATTATGACTTCATGTAATAATTATGATTTTTAATCTCATAATTTTGACTGTTTATTTCATTATTATCAGTTGATATATCATAATTTTGACTTTAATCTCAGTTTTAACTTTTTATTTCATGATCATGAGTTTACTTTTCCCTAATTTTGACCTTTTTATGTTGCAGTTGACTTATATATCATAATTTTTAGTGTTTATTTCATAATTATGAGCTAATATATCATAATTTGACTTTTTAATCTCAGAATTTTTACTTTTTACTTCATAATTATGAGCTAATTTATCATAATTTTCATTTTTTAATCTAATAATTTTTACTTTTTATCTCATAATTATGACTGAAAGATGAATGTTATAAATGTGTACTACATTATTATTATTAAATTAATTTTTAATTTCAATCAAATAATTTATTTTAATCAATAAAAAATGTATTGTAATCAATTTATTAAATTTTATATTTGATTTGTGAATTATATGTATTTCTCCTGAATGTATTCTGTTCTTTATTGATGGCATCTTCATCTCTTAAAGGTACTTTGATGAATTCGAGAAGAGAATCCCTCGTGCAGAAATGCAGCAAATGGAGGTTGGAGTTTCTTCTTGACGAGTATCACAGATGCACATGTGTAGAGTCTCACTGTACTGATGTTGTTACTGATGTTTGCAGACTCTGATACTCAAAGAACTGGATCTGGTGGACCCCGAGTACATCGGCACGATCTGTGGCAGCTACAGGAGAGGTGATCATCCTTCTCATCCAGATATTTCATACATCACGTATCATCTAAATGTGCCATAACTGCGTTTGTGAATGTTCAGGAGCCGAGTCGAGTGGTGATATTGATATTCTGCTGACCCATCCGGACTTCACCTCTCAGTCCGAGAAACAGGTACACGGACCGTTTTGAACACTTTAGGAACATTTAAAGGGGTGGTTGAATATGATTTCACAAGCTCTTGAAGCTCCGCCCCCTGTGCCGGGAGCAGCAGCTCATTTGCATTTAAAGGAACAGACACAAAACGGTGCGTTTTTGCTCACCCTCAAAAAGTGACAACTTTTACATGCTATATAAAAATATCTGTGGGGTATTTTGAGCTAACTCTTCACACACACACACTCTGGGGACATTTATTTTACATTTTGTGAAAATGGCATTATAGGACCATTTTAATGCATGAAGTGTTTCCCTCTCGTAACTCCTGCTGGGATTCTGTCTTTCAGCCGAAGCTTCTTCATGCTGTCGTGGAGCATCTGGAGTCCATCGGCTTCATCACCGACACGCTGTCTAAAGGAGACACTAAGTTCATGGTGAGTCTCTGTCTGCCTCAGTGTGTGTGTCTCTGAAATAATAAATGAATGATAAATAATGTGTGTTATTTCCTCAGGGTGTGTGTCAGCTGCAGAGAGAAGACGAGGATGAGGAAGAATGTTTTCACCGCCGTATTGACATCAGGTTCATACTGAGCATTTGCTGATATCTGTATTGGTGTGATTGTTAGACCCAGTTCACTCTGCTTTCCAGCGTTTAGTATCATTGATATACTATTATACTAGGTTTTTATCAGTGTTTTTAATTAGTTGTTATTTTTATATTTTCATTTTATTTATAGTTAATGTTTTAGCGATTCTTTTTTTTTTTTTTTTAAATGTCTAAATAGGTTTTATTAATTAGTTTTAGTTATTTTAATACTTCAAGTTAAAATAAACAAAAATGAGAAATGTTGCTTTGCAACTATTAAGTGATTGTTTTCATTTTATTTCAGTTAACGTTTATTTTTATTTGTGTCTTGCCGTCTTTTTAACAGATGTTATATGGGACGTTGTGATTTTGCTAATTATTTTATAAATATTTTGCATGCATTTTAATTCAGACTTCATGGAATATAAAAAATTTACATTATGTACAATTAACATTTTTATTTTATTGTTTGTTTTTTTTTGACGTTTCAGCATTATTACAGGTTCTTAAAAACAATTGAAAGTAAAAAAACGTAATTATTTTGAATGACACATTACTAAATAGACAAAATTTTAAAATTGACCAAAATTTTTTATCATACACATGACTAATCTAAAATCTAATATCTCATATTATAAAACTAAATTCTAAAATGCACAATCTTTCCTGGCATGAGTTTTTCCAGTGTATTCCTCATGTCTTTCTCTCTCTGGTTCTGCAGGCTCATTCCTAAAGATCAGTATTTCTGCGGAGTGCTGTACTTCACCGGCAGTGACATATTCAACAAGAACATGAGGACTCACGCACTGGAGAAGGGCTTCACGCTCAACGAGTACACCATCCGGCCACTGGGCGTCACTGGTGAGAGAAACACACACTTACACATCACAGCAGAGAAGAACGTGCTGGAAGCTTGTGCAGACTTTGAGTTTCTATCCATCCAAACGTCTAGTTTACTTGGTGCTGATTTACTTTGTTCATCTGGTGACTTGTTCTTTCCTATGATGGAGATTATATCTATAGAACCTGAAGTCACATGAGCTCTGTTTCACACAGGTGTGGCTGGAGAGCCTCTGCTGGTGGACAGTGAGAAGGACATCTTTGACTACATCCAGTGGAAATACAAGGAACCAAAGGAACGCAGCGAGTGAAGCCATGAGAGACAAAACTGCAAACTCAAAAACTGTGTGTGTGTGTGTGATGTTCAAATATTCTACTAGTGTATTTTAATAGTAGAAGAGACATTTAGGGAAAGGTGTGTGTGTGTAAATTTTAAAGGTCAGAAATCCGCTATTTCACAGTAGTCGATGGTGCTTTTTTTTTTAATGTATATTGTTTTAAATCCAGGTCAGAAATTAGTTTGAGTGAACTGAGAAATGACATTAATGCTGTGACAATAGCTATTAGATTGTCATCCTCTCAGAAACATGTCTTTATTTCAAAATACTTGACACTGGTATGAAAGAAAGAAAGTGAACTGAAAATATATGAATGATGATTGTCTGTGGTTGTGTTATTTAAAGTCGGAAAATGATCCATTGTGATGTTATTGGGATATTTTTATTTGGAAAATAGATAGTCTACCATATCATGACACGAAAGATTGTGAGGAAATTTGGGTTTTGCATTAAAATTCCCACACATCAGTTCAGGTCTGTTTTGTGAATAATCAATTGTTCTTATATGATGATATACAGACTTTTTGCTGAGAATACAGTGAACAGAATTGTCTCATAGTTTTTATCGTTTTTTATCACCTACCTGTATGTGGTCCTGTCATTCAAGCTTTTGTGATGCACATTACACACCTTGATTTTGACAAGTTAAAATCTTATCTTGCTTATTCTTGTAAAAATACAGTTGGTTTTGGTTTCAGTTCAAGCATGTTATTGTGCCATGACACTTACTGATATGTGAGGGCTTTTGTTTTTAGTTGATAATTTTTACAGTGTCATGTGTCTACTCACAGGACAGTAACATATCAACACCAGTTTGTATCTCTGGTACCTCTTTTTATCTTTAAAAAAACTATTGCAATATCTATCTGTCAATGATAGTGTGCAAATGTCAGGATGAACACTGGCATCTATAGTTAGTGATTAAGAATTATACATATCAAAAATGTTCAGATTATTGGGTGATCAGAAACGTGGTCCTATTAGTTATGTTCGGGTAATCAGAAATGAGGCATTTAAAACTACACTGAACAGCGATACGCTGTTACTCATTTCACACGAGAAGTACTTAATGCTACCTTTGATAGAAAAACTACCTTTTTTAATTCTGTTGTTGATACAAAATTTATTATGGATTTTCCACACAGTTATACTTCGGAATAAAGAAGATATGCCTGTAGATATTCATGTGACTTATGGCATTTCATGAAGGAATGTATTACCAGTCAAGCTGCTCTTGCAAACCCTGTAATCTGATTGCATTTGTACCTGAGGACATTCATTGCACATGGAAAACACAGCCAATGAGAGACATGAGTAAGAGTACACTTATTTAGACACATTCCTACCTTACAGGTACTTTTGATCAGGAACAAGCATTGAGCTATTTCATAACTCTCTGTGATCGCTACAGGAATAAGGTAAGAATATTTTAAATGATCTACAGCATAACAAGAAAATCAACACTAAATCTTTATTTTTTTCTTTCAAACAACATACTAATAATTTAAACTTTCATTTTAATTGGTGAGCTTAAAACTATTGTCAAAGTCAGTACAATATAAAAACGTGCAAAACACATGAATCTTTTTTTATGACTTTGTCATGCAGGAAATGCTTTAGTCATTTGATTTCTTTTGTTTCATCTGTTATAATTTATTTAAAGGTGCACTTAGTATTTCTTAATTTATCAAACACTTGTAACTGACTTCAAATAGAGTACATCTAGAAGGACAACGCTAAGTGAAAGCTATGCTTTTGTGCAATGCCGCATTCATAGCAATAGATATGTTGGTTTAACAAAGCCCAAATGTAGACCGTCACTCACTCCTATAGCAGGGGTTGGCAGATAAGTTTGGCATTGGGCCTAAAAACATTTTCGCCACTGGATAGCGGGCCAGAACATAGTCAAAGGATAATGTAAGAAATTAATTGATGAAAAGTGCAACCAGAATTGCATGTGACAGACTGTTACAGTGTCTTCTGTAACTGGTAGTGAGCTGTTACTGTAGAAGGACAGTCATTAACAAAAAGCCATATTTGTGTGGCGGTGTCCGGGTTTTACACTGGATAAATGAATAAAGCAGTAGTGACACTTAACCTGGCAAGTATCTTCATTCACCAACGTGCAACAGACGCTTGCTAAAACACACATATGTGGGAGATGCAGAATGGATAAAAATAACTCAAAAAATAAAAGAGGACTTGAATAAGCCCATTAATGGCATGTTTGAGTCATGCTCTTAACAAACTATGTTTTATAGGAATGTTTTATAACTAGTTACTCTTTCCATATGAATAATAAATGTGTATCTTTTTAATTGGCTTGTTACACAATGGAGCCTAACTAATTGTAATAATTATTTAACATAGCCTACTTTTAACTAGTATCTTTCTTTCTCTTTCTCTTTCCACTTAAAACTTTCATACGGCTTTGTAAAGCCAACATCATAGTTTGTCCCAATGAACTCATCTAGAGCAATTACTGTGACTAGATTGAAGAGGGTGTTCCCAGATTGAGCCCTATTTGTTTTACAGAACCACCATGTCTGACAGAAAGGCCGTGATCAAGAATGCGGACATGTCCGAGGAGATGCAGCAGGACGCTGTGGAGTGCGCCACACAGGCGCTGGAGAAGTACAACATCGAGAGGGACATCGCTGCCTACATCAAGAAGGAAAATAACAATGTTCCAGTGTTTGTTTGTTTCACTTTCTATTTACTGAGAGAATAGACAGTCATGGGGGAGACAGAGGGAATGAGGTGGGAACAAGAAATTACCAAAGTTTCTCTCCGTCAAACACTTATAAATTCTGATTATTTTACAGACATTACTCAAATAAGCAAAGCAGGAATAACTCTGAGCTGAGTGAGTGAGTGGAGGCGGGGCTCATTTGCATATTCATAGAACCGCGAATACTAAATGAGCCAAGGGTGTCGAGTTACATTCAAGATATTTTAAGGCTTGACAGATTTTTTGAATTTTGAGTTTTAAGGGATACAGTTATTGACTTTAAGTGTTTTTCCTTGATGTGAATTATGAAATGTATTAATTTACAGGAGTTTGACAAAAAGTACAACCCCGTCTGGCATTGCATCGTGGGAAGGAACTTCGGGAGTTCCGTGACTCCCGAGACCAAACACTTCATCTACTTCTACCTGGGTCAGGTGGCCATCCTGCTCTTCAAGAGTGGCACAGCACCAAAAGAAGAAAGGTTTTGCTGTTTGATTTTTACAATGAGAAATTGTGGTTCTTGATTGAATTCTGATGTCAGTGGATAATGAAATGAATTTGTTAACTGCTGTAATACAGCCAATTTGATTCAGTAAAATACTGTTATTTCATTAAACGGTTAAATTATGTACATTTAAGCACTTGCAGTAAATTTACAGCAGTTAATAGTAAACCTGTTCTCTGAAAAGCAGTGCATGGGTGCAGGGTCTCTTTAACCCGATTTCACGAGTTCTCTTCAGAAAAGTTGATGGGCCTATACAAAATAAGCCATGGTGAAGAAGGACACTGTTCAAGGTAAGTGTATTTCTGTGTTTTTAGCCTATTTTATCATGTTGCACCCAACAGTGTCCTCCGAACTCTCGTAAGGCAAATTCTTACACCTCGAATGTGCTTTATTTTTCTAATAATTCAATGGCCAATCGTCATTTATTACGCTTATACTATATGGTTAACACACATAGGCCTACAGATATTGTGTGGATGTTTCCAGATGTTTTATTCTATTTAATTGAATTCCATTTATTTACCGCTTTTTACAATAGCCTAAAGATAATTTCAAAACAGAAAAAGCATCTTTCTAATGTTCTAACACTTTTCAGGTTTTTGATCTTAACTTGTGTGTAAGGATTCATTTTTTGTGCATCTCATCCCAAGTCTCCATTACTAATTCCAAAACGTAATTTTATAGCTAGCAACTGAGGTTTGAGCCACTGATATGAAGACATAAGGGGCCGTTCACACACAGGTTTTGACATACACGCAGTAGAAAGACGTGTTTGAACGTTGCGCTCGCGTCTTTTACTATGATGAATGAAATGTGCCACTTTCAAGGCTTCCATGAGATGGCGAGTGGATAGTGCCACGGATTGCCTACTTGTGAACCTGTGAACTGTGTCTTTTGAACCGGTTCATTTTAGTGAACTGATTCATGAACCAGTTCACCAAATTGGACTGAACCGTCTGAAACGGTCCGTGGCTTGAATCAGCACAGATATAGAAGTTACTTAATCAAAACTCACTTTCGGACATGCCTGACAGTCACTCTGTTTTGAAATGAGCCAATATCCAAGAGTATATCATGCTAGTTAGTTCAACAGCACATTGAGAACAGTCTTTTGGACAAATCCGACATGCTGAGAACTGTCATAAAGAGGACACATGTATGTTTCTGTTAAGTGTTCCCTGTTTGTTTGGACTTTTTTATTGTATTGCTATTGTTTCTTGTGTCTAGTTTTGTAGTCCTTTTGTTAAATTTGTTCTGAGGTATGTCTTTTTAATTATATATAGCCCTTGTGTTTCCATGTTGTTGGTCAGGTCTTCTGTCATGTGGCGAGCTCTCGGAGAGATGGATCCAAATGCAGAAGATAAAATAAAGTAATATCAAAATACACATTTTAGCTTGTGGTTCATGTGTCTTTCTGCTATATAATACTGATTTTTATAACATAAATGCAAGAATAACTAATATTGTCACACAAAAGCTATGACATTTTAAAAATATAGTTATTTTTGAAAAAATATATTTTTCACCCCAAATTAGTCACCATAAAATCAAAATTGACAAATCTTTTTTCCTTTTCTTTTACAGAATGTTGCAGTGCTTATAAATGATTTATTCGTGCACATCATTATTTGTTTTTTAAATTCATCGTGTACAATAGAAATACAGTGAAAATACATATTTAGGCTACAGAGCCTGTACATTTTACAGTTTAAAACTGATAACAAAAAACTTAAGAAAACATTTGATAAAATGAAAAACCTGAAACAGAAGTTTCATTTTTGAGTGAACTATCCCTTTAAAACATATTAAAAACAACACATAGACATATGAACAACATTAAAAGCTTGATTTTCACCACAGTAGGACTCAAACACTGTTAATCCTGCTGTGTGAATCATTATAAATCAAAATACAAAATGTAATTTTCTGTTAAATTCTGCCTGTTGAAAGTGCATACGCCCTGAGATTGAAGTGCATTAACATATATACCTGACCCGGTGTGTGAGATCCTGCCATTCACGTGAGGGTTAAAAAATCTAGTCCTACTTGATCTATGGTTTCAGTTCAAGTTATACAGAACAACAACTAGTGACAATCATAAGGTGCTCCTTTAACATTCCGACAAATGTAAAATTGCAATGCATTTTTTGTTTCACATTTGCCTGTTGGCTTTAATGGCTTTAATATTGCTGCTTCATGTATGTTAAGATGACAGTATTACCTCAGTTTGTATTCATTTATGCAATAAATTCTACAAATCCATTTTTTAATAAATGCCCCACATACCACACTGTAAAAAAAAATCCCGTAAAAAAACGGTAAATCTCTGGCAGCAAAGTTTCCAGACGGATTCCGTTAAATTACAGCAAATAACCATTTCACAAAATTACAGGCAAAAACCGTAAAAATACAGAATTGACTTTACGGTCAAAATTAATTAAATTACAGTACATTACTGTTAATAATGGCTTATTAAACTGTGGAAAAACGGATAAATTATGTCAAATTACATAAAAAGGACATTTAACTTTAAGGTTAAACTGTAAATTTAGGGTTTTATAAAGTTATTTTATAATAATGCTCTGTCTATCTACAGTAATTATCTTTTAATATATAGTTTTTCTGTGTAAAATAACTATGAAATTATGTATAAAAATGTAATGAGTACATAAATTCAAATACAAAGTTTGTATATTTACAGTTTTAATTTTTGCAGATCCAGTTTCACAACTTTGACCAATCTCTAATTAAGTACTTAATAATAGCAAATGTACAGTCAATTTCTGTTAAATTAACTAAACGTACAAGTACGGAATACCTGCACATTTACAGTATTACTCATTAAACAAATACTAAACATCAAGATACGTGAATGATAGGAAATACAGGCTTAGTATATCATTTAGAACATGTAAAAATATCCACATTAAAAGACAATTGCGGTATGCCTTTATACTCTAATATAACTTATTGCAAACATTTACAATTACATTTTATCCATCCAGGTGAAAAATATCCAACAGGGCAAGACGAGAGAGGTAATCCAAGGCGAGCAAGAGTCCAGAGCAGTGTAGGCTAACAATACTCAGCAATAGGTGAGCTTGTGCATGAGTGCTTTATAGTCCCTGTGATTGACTACAGGTGTGGGAACAATTAAAGCCATGAAACATGGGAAATGTAGTCCAGGGTAATCTGTAACTTAGTGTGCAGTGAAAAAGTCTTAATGGTGAACAGGCGACCTCTGGTGGTGAATGGATGGAAACAGCAGGCGTAAAATGCATTTATTTTGAATAAGCACCAGATGGCGCTGTTCTCGACACTCTCGAAGCTTTGAATCTTTTCCCGGAACAGTCAGGGAAAAATTTTTGCAACAATTTTGCCCGAACCCATTGTTGTTGTAAGAGTATTTAGGACTAGAAGTGAGGAGATGGGGTGGTGGAAGGAATGCTAACTTAACTGTCAACGAACGGAGGTGAGTTTGCAGTATATATATACACCTCTTACCTCGTTGATTGTTTGATTAACAGAGTGTGGTCCACTCGTGTCTAATTAGGTTTGATTGTCTGAATGTGCTCCACATGTGTTTAATTAGGTTTAATTATAACGTGCTCCTCCCGAACTTTGTTAATAAAACATCATTTAACACATCAGAAAAACATACCAGGCCAAGAGAAAAAGTATCAGACAATCTACTCTCTTTGCCAGAAAGAAATAAAGAAAAGAAGAAAAAAAATAAAAATAAAATAAAAGGATATACATTTTTCCTTGAGGAATTTGTGCATCAAGGTAAGTAGAGAGCGATCAGGCTAACTGTTACTGAACTGTTAACTAGAACGACACATCATTAGCGTGTCCAACATATCAACACCAGTTTGTATCTCTGGTACCAATTTCTAAGAGTAGGGATGGGTGGGACATGTCCCCACCACTTTTTTGCTATAAGGTCGATATTGTCCCCACCACTTTTGAAACGTCTCGTTGCACTAATATACCAATACAAATACATGAAACATCTCCAGTTAACTAGCAGAGCATTCATATAGTTCGTTTGTTAAAGGAACACTCCACCGTTTTTTGAAATGGGGCTTATTCACATTCTTTCATACATTTAGATAGGTGGGTAAATGCATGTTTGTCTCAGTGCATGCATTGTTTTAGTTTGACAGGGTCGGCGCTAGCTTAGCTTAGCACAATGAATGGAATCCTTTGTTGCCGGCTAGCATGTCCTGAGTAAAGGTGATCCAAAAAAAAAAAAAAAAAAAAATGTAATTACTTATGATGTAACTCCACAATTCCAGCTCGTCATACTAAAGTTTGGTTGCATCTTATAATAGTATTATGGGCCAGTAATTCCTTCACATAAATGGCAGCTGGTCTTGAAGAGTTGTTGGACCATCACAAAAAATGTGTATCTCCAGATTCTGTCCTGTTTAATTACTGTCGCATTTGCTTATTTAAACAGAGTCGGTGCTTACGGCAGCACATCAGTCATGGGGAAGCCAAAGATTAAGATCCATGAAACCGAAATGAGTGAGGAGTTGCAGCAGGACGCTCTTCAGGTCGCTTCTCTGGCTTTCAATCTGTATGAAAACCAAGGGGACATTGCTCACTACATCGTAAAGGTTGGTTCTCTAGAGTTGTACTGTGAGACTGGAATGTCTCAGTGAAATGCAGTTGTTTCAGTATTGTGAAAATGTGCTGTTTTTTTTTTTTGTCAGGAGCTTGATGGTGGAGATTGAGTGCATTTGTGGAACATTAATACTGTGTCTTTCTTTATAGCAATTTCAGAAGAGGCAAGGGGGGACCTGGAACTGCATTTTGGGGGACTGTGGTTTCTATGTGCATCATAAACCGAACGGTTACATCAAATTCTTTTTTGGCGACCTAAAAATTACTGTCTTCAGAAGTGCCTGAGGGTCAGCAATGGTTCAAAAAAGCTTATTTTATGCAACCAAATAATAAAACATGCTCCTTCAGCTCGTGGTTCATGTGTCTTTCTGCTGTGAAATCTGCACTGATTTGTATGAAGTAGGTAAACATAAGAATACCTTCTGTATTGTTATTATATTTCAAGACGAACACTTAGTTTATTTGATTATCCAAGTTCAAAGTTTATTATAAGCCCAAAGGGTAATTTTTGGTGCAACATAAAATGTGTAAACATGTATTACAAAACACACAGTAAACAACAGAAACAGCACACAACATTCTGACATCTTATCAGTTTAAAAGCCAGAGCAGAAGGAATCATGTTAAAGTCACGGGACAGTGGATGAGATGAATCTGCAAGAGTAGATCTAGCTTTCTGTAAAACAAACCGTTCAGAAATGTTTGATAACCCGCTCTGCTTAATGCCGATAATCTTACATTGACAATGACATTCAATGATTTTCAATGTATAGCAAAGTACAGATTCAATATAAGATTAGTGAAGTGTTAGTTGAATCCATATTTATTTATTTTGAAAAATCATATCCAAATATGAGTATCAAATATGATCATCAGGCTTTTGAGGAAGGTTTATTTGTTCATCTCTCAATCATCATTGTATTGCATTACATTGTTTTAAACTGCATTTAAATATCGTCTTAAGATCTCATTGATTTACAAGAATCAGAATTTCATCTTTTATGCCATATAAATACTGTATCAGCATCTGCAGCAAATTGCATATTATTGCTCAGTTTGGGCCTCTGAATAAATCTGAGCTGTTTTTCCCTCCTCGAGTATGAGCTCAATATTCTCACTATATAGAGTATATATTAGTGCTTATATAATTGAGCAATAAAATAAAGTTATAAAATATTATTACATGCGTATATAAATGTATAATACAAGTGTATTTATTTATATAAATATTATTAAAATATTATTACAATTTAAAATAATGGTTTTCTATTTTAATATACTTTAAAATTCCCACACATCAGTTCAGGTCTGTTTTCTGATTGCCCTCGTATGTTTTTCTGATGTGTTGTTGAAGCTTGACCATAACTCAGCTTCCGGAACGATTACGTATTTCCAGTTATTGTGTGAAAGCGAAAGGTATTCCCAGTTATTGTGCAAGAGATAAAGTATTAGACAATCTACTCTCTTCGCTATAACGGATTTGCCAAATACATTTGCCGACGTTACGAGACTCGTGGAGGAAAACTCCGTCACCAAAAAGAAAAAAAATCAATAAAGGATATACATTTTTCCTCGAGGAATTTGTCCATCATTATCAAGGTAAGTAGAGAGCGATCAGGCTAACTGTTACTGAACTGTTAACTAGAATGACACATCATTAGTGTCCAACATATCAACACCAGTTTGTATCTCTGGTACCAATTTCTAAGAGTTACAGTTCATGAATAGTTCGCTTGTCAGTGAGCAGTCATGTCATGCTATTGGTTATCTATTTCTGATGGGCGTAGGTTTGATTCTGAAATTGGTGGGGACGGGAACATCCCCTGAAGCTGAGCTGCATCGGTCATTAAAGGGACAGTTCACCCAAAAATGAACATTCTGTCATAATTTACTCTCCCTCAAGTTGTTTTACACCTGTATGAATTTCTTTGTTCTTCTGAACACAAAAGAAGATATTTTGAAGAATGTTCAATCCACTGGTTGACGATCACATGTTGATCTGATTGGTTACAAGGTAGTTTGTGACGTCAGAAACACCAGCGATTTCAAAGCGTGTTTTTGAGACTGTCTTTGGTTCACTGCAGTTTTAAGGAGGAAATACTCAGCAATGCTGTCGACTTATGAATTTACACATGGTTTGTCTTAAAAACACCATAAAGACATGTAATAAACATTAAGAGCTGGTTTTCACCTCAGGGGGACTTTAAGAACACTTACGCTTTTGGAACAGCAGAAATACTGTATTAGTTTCCTCCTTAAACAAAGCAGCGCTGCGCTTATAAACACTATATAATATATTTTATTAGGCATTATTCGTTGGAACTTTGATTAGCCATTTTTATGAACCAAACATCATTGAATTTGCACTTCGTGGGACTGAGCTAGTTAAATATCTCCATGCTTCTCGCGTGTTCATCATGTAGTCTGCCTGCACGTGATCACGATCCATCAGTAGCGCTGTTTCGTTCTGGCTTTGGCATAAAGGCCAATTTTTGTAATGGCACCATTCTACTCTAACAAAATTTAGTTCAAGTTTAATTCAAGCACTTTCAAAGACCTATCTTTGTTTTCACAGACTTTCCCAGCCTTGAATCCATGTGTCTGAAATACTTTCAAGAAGCGTGGGAACCCTCACTTAAACCTTACCGACCCCAAACTTTTGTTAATATTAACTCCACAATTCCAGCTCGTCATACTAAAGTTTGGTTGCATCTTATAATAGTATTATGGGCCAGTAATTCCTTCACATAAACGGCAGCAGGTCTTGAAGAGTTGTTGGACCATCACAAAAAATGTATATCTCCAGATTCTGTCCTGTTTAATTACTGTCGCATTTGCTCATTTAAACAGAGTCGGTGCTTACGGCAGAACATCAGTCATGGCGAAGTCAAAGATTAAGATCCATAAAGCAGAAATGAGTGAGGAGTTGCAGCAGGACGCTTTTCAGATCGCTTTCCTGGCTTTGAATCTGTATGAAGACAAATGGGACATTGCTCGCTACATCGCAAAGGTTGGTTCTCTGTGAGACTGAATGTCTCAGTGAAATGCAGTTGTTTCAGTATTGTGAAAATGTGCTGTTTTTTTGTTTGTTTGTTTGTTTTGTTGATGTGAGTTTGTGGAACATTAATACTGTGTCTTTCTTTATAGGAATTTGAGAAGAGGCAAGGGGGCAACTGGAACTGCATTTTGGGGGACTATGCGACCTATGTGCGTTGGAACACTGACCATTACATCCGCTTCTCTTTTGGCGACGAAATGATTTCTGTCTTCAAAAGTCCAACCAAATAATAAAACATGCTCCTTCAGCTCGTGGTTCATGTGTCTTTCTGCTGTGAAATCTGCACTGATATGAAGTAGGTAAACATAAGAATACCTTCTGTATTATATTTCAAGACGAACACTTAGTTTATTTGATTATCCAAGTTCAAGTTCAAAGTTTATTATAAGCCCAAAGGGTAATTTTTGGTGCAGCATAAAATTTGTAAACATGTACAAAACACACAGTAAACAACAGAAACAGCACACAACATTCTGACATCTTATCAGTTTAAAAGCCAAAGCAGAAGGAATCATGTTAAAATCACGGGACAGTGGATGAGATGAATCTGCAAGAGTAGATCTAGCTTTCTGTAAAACAAACCGTTCAGAAATGTTTGATAACCCGCTCTGCTTAATGCCGATAATCTTACATTGACAATGACATTCAGTGGTTTTCGATGTATAGCAAAGTACAGATTCAGTATAAGATTAGTGAAGTGTTAGTTGAATCCATGTTGGTTTTATTTATTTATTCTGAAGAATCATTCAAATACGAGTATCAAATATGATCATCAGGCTTTTGAGGAAGGTTTATTTGTTCATCTCTCAATCATCATTGTATTACATTACATTATATATATATATATTATAATGTCAGTATCTGCAATACTGTTATAAAGATCTCATTGATTTACAAGAATCACAATTTCATCTTGTATGCCATATACTGTATCAGCATCTGTAGCAAATTGCATATTATTGCTCAGTTTGGGCCTCTGAATAAATCTGAGCTGTTTTTCCTCCTCGAGTATGAGCTCAATATTCTCACTATATAGAGTATATTAGTGCAATAAATAAGTTATAAAATATTATTACATGCGTATATAAATGTTTAATAAAAGTGTATTTATCTATATAAATATTATTAAAATATTATTACAATTTAAAATCATGGTTTTCTATTTTAATATATTTTAAACAGTAATTTATATCCTGTGATCAAAGCTGAATTTTCAGCATCATTACTCCAGTCTTCAGTGTCACATGATCCTTCAGAAATTATTCTAATATGATGATTTTTTTTTTTTATCAATGTTGGAAACAGTTTTGCTGCTTTGGAAATTTATTTGGAAAGAAATTTGAAAAGAAAAGAAAGATTTATATTGTTAGAAAATATTTCTATTTCTATTTTATTCATCAGTAAATCCTGAAAAAAAGAATCACGTGTTCCAAAAAAATATTAAGCAGCACAACTGTTTCCAACATTGATTAAAAAATAAATTTAAAAAATCATATTTGAATGATTTCTGAAGGATCATGCGACACTGAAGACTGGAGTTATGATGCTGAAAATTCAGCTTTGATCACAGGATATAAATGACACTTAAGTTTACAGCATATTAAAATAGAAAACTATTATTTTAAATTGTAATAATATTACAATATTACTGGGTTTTTGATCAAATATGATCAAAAGAGACTTAAAAATAGTAATGTTTCCAAACATTTGACGGTTAAATGCCATTGTGTTCGCATTGGTTTCTTAGACTTGATGTGTTGTGAAGAGGCAGAGACAATGGGATCCATTTGCAGCTTTATTAGAGAATGGTCAAGACAGGCAGGGTCAATAACAGCAGACAGGGCAATGCAGGTTAGGCAGAGACAAACCACGTAGACAGGCAAGGGTCGAGGCAGGCAGCCAGAATCAGAAGTCGATAAACAATCCAGATCAGGGCAGGCAGAAGATCAGCAACAATAAACAGCCAAGGCCAAAACCAAAATCAAACACGGGAAATAACACTCAGAAATTATGGCCGGGGCAGATCAAGACTTCACACTGAATGGATGAGTGGAAGTAGTTTATATGTGTGTGTGTGTGTGAGGTGCAGGTGTGTAGTGCAATCAGTCCCAGGTAAGAGGCATTATGGGAATTGGAGTTCGGTGAGTATGTTAATATTCCGGAGACGGTTCCCTCCGGTGGTGAAGAGGAGGCGGTGCGGAAGCCTGCTCTGTAACATGATGTCTATAACATTTTTTTGCAGTTTCGTTTGTCTTCTGTGATTAACTTTTCACCTCATTTTGTTTTGTTTAAACATATATATTTAGGAAAATACTTACATTTAAACCTTTAATCTCAGAATTTTGATCTTTTTATGTCATTATGACAGAAAGATGAATGTTATAAATGTGTAGCCTACTATATTATTATTACGAAATTATTTTTTATTATATTATATATATATTGTTTTATGGTGCATAATTTTAAACACCTTTTACCTTATTTTAATTATTCTCAGGTTAGGTAGGCTATAGTAAGTCAAATCTGTCCTAAATAATAAGCATTTGAATTTCCATACTTACAATATTTAATCAGACTTCTCCGTAGTCAGTTCAACTCAGTCTTTTGTCAAACAGAGACTATGGCAGGCGAGCTTCTTAATTTCAATTATATATTTTTTTTATTAAATACAGGTTAACTATAGTTTACATAAAAGGCACTAATATATAACATAAAAATAAAAGTAAATCAAAACCGAATAATTGACAAGCTTTTAACTTCATGAGGCACAATGGCAAGGCATCCAACACCGGAGAGGTCATCATTGGTGAATGAGCGTCTGACTGGACATTATCTCTCCAGTCCATCAACTTTTTGACATCTTCAGAATTTCCTCCTGGAAACTCCCTAAATTTGTTCATTGGTAATCCCCTCCTGGAAACCCCTTAGGACTTGGTCATTAAAGCCTTTACCTCTTCGTCCTCCTTCTTCTGGACCTTTTCTTCAACGCATTCTGTATCTCGTCCGCAACACATAGATAATGATTGCATTTTTCTTCTTTCTTTGGCAAAGCTCTCTCTAATACATTTTCAATTTCTCTCTATTCTGCCATATGCTTAATAAATGCCTATTGCAACGGAATTGCAATGGTCTAGTGGTAGAACTTTTGCCAAGCGTGTGAGAGGTTCTGGGTTCTAATCCGCACTCGTATATATATATATATATATATATATATTTTTTTTTTTTTTTTTTTTTTTTTACCGAATATGTTCATCAGTGGTTGTATATCAAGCAGGGCGTTTGTGTGGATTTTGTTTTTTAAGATTTCAACAAATAGAAAGTCTCCGGCCCTGACTGAAACCCCACGGTACGCTACTGTCAACGAGTACACCATCCGGCCACTGGGCGTCACTGGTGAGAGAAACACACACAGTTATACATCATGGCAGAGAAGAACGTGCTAGAAGCTTGTGAGCATAGACAAAATACATAGACGCCCTATTGGTCGCTTTGAAACGTTGCTGCGATACGTCAACGCGTCCGCCATTTTGCGGAGGGCAAGACTGCGCTGTAATCAAATGCAAGTAAACAGGTGAGCTGCGGTTTTTCTGTATAAACCCCCCAAAAAATATATTTATCAACCGATTTCAGTGGTTTGTATGTGGTGTACAAAAAAGTTCCATTTCTAGTTATTTAAAATCTCGATAGTTAGACATATAAAATTTATTTATTTTTAATAAGGAATGGCCAAAGCTCAGGCTTGTCATGTATTTGGCTTTTCATTCTTGGATAAGAATTGTGAACACCCCCATACTGAGATATAATTTAATTTTCACATTAAATTAAATAAAGTTTTCTTATTGTGGGAAAAGCATATTCTGTCATTGACCCGATTTTAGCAATAAAAAAGATAACTGATGGATCCTTTATGGTAATACATGGTACAACTACAGTGCAATGCAAATAGTAAATATAAAATAAAGTGAGAAGTAGGCTAATAGTAAATAGTTTAGTCAATAAAATAAACAAACAGTATACAGCAAATTAAATAGTAATGAAAAGTATAATTATATAATATCATAAGTACTAATATAATAATAATAATATATTGATAATAGCATATAGTTTATGTATAATACTATAATAATAGCAATAGAATATGAAATATCAATTACAGAATATAGACAATAAAAAATAAGTTAAATAGTTACTATGAATAGTACAATAATTTAACAGCATATATAATAGATTGATAATCGCAAGTGGTATATTATTATAATAACAATAATAAATAATGTAAATTTATATATTTTAAAATATTCTTACATAGGCTATATAAAATAAAATGACGCAACCCTGTCTCTTTTTGTTAAATTTTAGTTTTTAAAAGGTATAAGAAGCTATACAAGTCAAGAAATAAAGTAAACGATTCAGTAAAAAATACAGCGGGCTACACCGTTAAAGTCAAATAGCCTAAATATATAAAGTTATGAAACTTCACTTTGCCCTCAGCAAAAACAATCTGCCAAGGAACAAATAATAGATTAATGAGACCAAAGATCGCCCGTTAGATATACACAAGACGAATTATTCTCACTAGACTAAAGACATCAGATCCAGCGGCGAACGTCAGAAGCACTATAGCCGAGGCAAGGCTGTTCTCGGCGGGGTACATGAGCGCTGAGCGCCCGGTGATCGCTGGATCTCACAACTCCGAAACCGCCAGATAACATTTTTAAAAAGGCGCTCTCTTTATAAATAGACCACAGATTTGAGCTTTAAACAACTACATTGTCGACTGAAAAACTCTTAAAACTACATTTCGTGACACAATAACAGTAGTATTTTTAAATTTCGCGGCCTTTCTCCTCTGAAAATAAAAATAGTAAATGAAATACAACCAGGAACAAATTTTCAGTTTTGCTTGTGAAAGGTAATTCCCTGAGACCCGTTTTCAATTGTGTGGCGATTTGTAAAGCCCCAAGCAGCACACGAAATAGGCATTTTTCTCAATTCTCGTTATGAGAGGTATAGGAAAGTTGCCCTCCGCAGTATGGCGGCGCCGTTGGCGTACGATCCAGCGGCCAATAGGGCGTCTATGTATTTATTATGTCTATGCTTGTGAGTGTCCAAAATGCAGCGGGGCAATCCAGCATCCGAAAAGCGTACCATCCCCGGCGGCCGCCATTGGCTAACAAGCCATCACCTTCTGTTAGCATTCCATTGACTCCCATTCATTTTGGCTGCTCCTAGCTCATGGACACCTCCTACTCACACTCTCCGTCTCTGCAAGAATCGGAAGGGAGTGATTCAGATTTCTCTTGGCACAGCTACTAGAGGACAGACGGTTTGCTCACGTCACATCTACGTCATCAAGCTCAGTTTGAGTCTGCGCAGTCGCTCAGCCATCAGGAAGTGAGTGCTTCTAATTGACTTCACTTTTCTCTGTTGAAGTCTATGGGGTCGCTGTGTCCATTTCTTTTACTGTCTATGCCTAAATTACACTTATGCACTTTGTACTCAATCGTGTAGTCTTTCAACATTGGAGTCTGATAGCCCCTCCCCCTCCGCTACATTATTAAAGCTGCGACAGTCGAGTGCATGAAGTGTCCAACGTTACACACTTTGTTTTTTTGGTTGAATTAGGCCGTGTGTCCACTATAGCTAGGTGCTCTGCTGAAGCTGTTTTGGCAGCGCAGCATTTTTTCAGTTGAGACGTTTTGCTCGTTATGATACGGAATATCCACGAAAGTGTTACTAGTATCTCATTTCACACATATTTTGTTTCTATGTTGATTCTGTATTAAAATGTTGATACAATGTAATGTATTTTCTCTGGCACTTGTTTTAAATGATTTTGTTCTGTTATTATGCTTGTCGTCGTCTGTTGACGTTGTACAAGCAGAATGTGGCGGTTGGTCGGTGTGGTATTAGTCCCGCCCCTCCTCCACTGTGATTGGACGGTTGGGTAAAAAGTCAAGTTAAGTCAAGTCACCTTTATTTATATTTTTATGTATATTGTTTTAAATCCAGGTCAGAAATGAGTTTGAGTGAACTGAGAAATTACATTAATGCTGTGACAATAGCTATTACTATAGACTTCAATGACCCCTATGTGTTTTAACATGTTGAAGACCTTTCTCAAACACAAAACAAGTCCCTATTTAATTTCTGGAGGCCAGGATAAAAAGGCAAGCACTGTTACTGCATTCAGATATCAAATACTGACATTAAAAAGAATACATGAAAATAACATTTCAGTAATCACACTGGTAACTTCAATAACAAAACAAAATCTCCAGAGAAGTCATTCAACTCATGTGATATTGAAAAATAAGGAAAAATATTGATTAATACCTTGATTACAATCACTCATTCATTACATATACATTGAAGCAGCAGTGGATTCCAATCCACCCCCTTCAATACTACCACTAAAGGTATACCATTGCTAGGCGTCTTCAGGGCTATCATCCACTCGCGAGGCAGAGGCGCTGAGAGGCAGAGGCGCTGGCGCCCTCCTAGCAACGGCGCTGGTCGCGCTAGCATCCTGGGGTGGCAGAGACGAAGATGTGCTAGGTGATGTGGATCTCAGCTCTCTTCATCTTTTGGTTGCAGCGATGACTCCGAGATTGTATGTGCGCGTTTAAGGTACCTAAACAACGACTGTTGCAACAGGGTCGAGGGCTGGGTTGGAAAATATGTGACGTCATTATGTTTTTTAATTTAACCAATGTTGATTATGAAAGTGAGCATGCAGCATGAGAAAGACATGATACATCATGAGAGATGCGCAATATGCTTGAAGACATGGAGTGGGTAAAACATGATTTTGACTACTTCATTGACTTTTGTTTTGTAGAAAGTCTCTTTTTAAAAGATTTTCGTTTTGTATAAATTGTATCTTAATTTTGATCAATGTTTTATCAACCAATTGCCTGTATTTAATAAATAAGAAGCAAATATATAGCAGACAATTTAATAAGGCGCCGACACGATCACTTGCATTGCACGTTAAGATTAAGACTTAAGATTGAGCCACTGTAGTCACTTGGACTATATTAACAATCTCTTTAATAACTTTTCTGGGCCAGCAAGTTTCATTCCCTTAGAAGCCTATGGAGGTGTGAGACAGCTCTCAGATTTAATCAAAAATATCTTCATTTGTGTTCCGAAGATGAACGAAGGTCTTACGGGGTTGAAACAACATGAGGGAGAGTAATTACTGGCAGAATTTTCTTTTTTGGGTGAACTAACCCTTTAATCTGCCCCTGACTGTCTTAGTCTGGCAGCGTCGCCGCCATCTTAGCTTAGCATAATGAATGGAATGCCTTGTTGCCAGTGTCAATCCAATCGGATTGCTTGGGTCCTAAGCTCGGACTCATCTCTTCAATAGGACTCATTTGTTCATAGCATAATGAATGGAATGCTTTGTTGCTGGTGGCAATCCAATCGGATTGCTTGGGTCCTAAGCTCGGACTCATCTCTTCAATAGGACTCATTTGTTCACCAAACCGGATAGCATGTCCTGTTTTTTACTTCTTGTGGCCTGCGCAAAGATAACACACAACACCACCTCTAGATAAATATCTCTGCGCCCAAGTAGCAGAGCTTCTCCTGTGCTTCACCCCAATATAGTCCCTAGTCTTAATCTGCATTGCTATTTGTGCTCGTTGTGAATACACAGGCCACAGGTAATTCGTTTTTTTTCTTCTTCTCATTACAAAATTGTCATTAAAGTATAGCAGCAAATATTTGTTTAGAAATGTTTGTAAGGAAGTAAACTGAAGAGAAGAAAGTTATGAATGGTGAAGTTTATGATTGTTATTTAATATCTTTATGGCCTATTATTATTATTGTTATTATTTATGGTCAAATGCCATGCCATTTTTGTGAAAATGTAGACTTTTTTAAGTTTCAGGTCAATTTGTATTTTCTCTGTCCATTAATGTCTATTGTATTTGGAATAATGAGTTTGAAAGAATTGTACTGTTAAATCATTACTTTCTATTTGGCGTTGAAAGATTCAAAGACTGAGTCATAAATATAACACAAAATGTACTTTGTCACAACTCATCTGTCTGTAATTTTGAACTTTGAAGCTGGTTTAAAGTGCAGACGCACTGAGAAAGCAGAGTTTGTCAGATCTTCAAAACATTATCTCACATGGGTGTGTGAGAAACTGTAATTCATTTATTTTAATTTGAGCATTAAAAATCTAGTCCTAATTGTTCTACAATTCAAACAATTAGGTTTGGTTTTAGTTTCAGTTTAAAACCTTCATATCATATGTGTCTTTACACAGAAAATAAGTGAAAATCATAATGAGGTGCTAATTTAACATTTAACGAATGTAAAACTGCAATAAATGGTTTGTTTCACATTTGTCTGTATGATGTTGCTGCTTCACGTGTCTGCTGCATTTATTTATGCAATATATATATATATATATATATATATATATATATATATATATATATATATAACCAATCAGGGCTGCGTTTCCCAAAAGCATCGTAAGTAGCACTTGAAAATCTTCGTAGAACTACGGGTGCTCTGGGCTGGGTTTCCCGAAACCTTCTTAACGCTACGTCGTTACACCTTAAGCTGTACCTTTTCGTTAATACGTGTTTCCCGAAACGTTCTTAGTTAAGTATACCTTCTGTAAGTCATACGTTCGGAAGGTTGGTCTGGACCACTCTTAGCTTTACCTTATCACTGTTGCAGATCTATATGAATATAATTCTGAAGTTTTAAAACACCCAGACAGTGTTCAATTAGGCTAATTCAAGTGTTTTCATGCAAAGAATAAAATTGTTGTTAGATTTTTAATTATATTATTATACAATATTATCAATTTAATTAAAGCAGTGAAAGCATAGGCTACTGTCAGTTAAGTCCTATTCGCACACTAATATTGTTTCTCATGGGCTCGTACGGTATTTTAAACATTTACAGAGGTAAGTCGGTGATTTTAGTGTCGTCCATAATATCAGTGTTTTTTCTCATCCAACCCGAATAAAAAATTGGCCAAATTAGTAGGTACCTACTGTTTTTTTGACAAACAGGTCGTGTGGTAATTTCCGTCTGAATCCACATCTCTGAGTTTCCAATAAGAGATTCAAAATCTACTGTTTAAATCCTTTTTGATCACTGCTGAGCACCGTATGTAAGATGTAGCCAACACTTTTATTACAGATATGCTGGAAAGTATTTCCAAGAACAATATTTCATCACAGCTCCACCTCAGCGAACAAAAATGGGAAAGAGAATAAAGCACATAAAAAATTTAAATGGTTATTATGGCAGCAATATATGATACAATTTAAAAATATGTTGGCTAGGCTATTATAGGCTATTATAGTTTTAATTATTTTTTATAATATCCTAGAGTCCTAATAAATGCAATTTCAACTATTTCTGAAGTGTTTCTTTTATAAAGATCACCGCTTTCTCACATAAACAGCCCCTGCACGAAAGAATAATTGATTCTCCAGCTCTTATATCTTAAGCAGCTTCCTAAGGTATGGTTCGGGGAACACACCTAGAAATGGTATACCTTCAGTTAAGTTGTACCTTAAGAGTCTTCGTAGCGCGCTAAGAGACAACGTTATCGGGAAACCACTCTCGGAAATGTATGAGTAATCGTACATCCCCAAGTGCATCGTAAGAAGACAGATTTATGAGGTCACCTGCAGGACAACCGGCAGATTACACTTTTATCTAGATTTAACAGATTACACTGCAAAGTGAGTACAAATATAAGGTTTTGATTGTATTTTTTTTATTGTACACTTTATTGTACTTTTTGTTTTTGTTTAAATGAATGTATAAATTAAATAATAAAAAAGGGAAGAAAAAATACACATCTAAATTAAATGAATGAACAAACTAAAATCATAAAAGAACGAAGCAATGTGGGAAATATGCTTCAAAGACTGGGCAAAATATGGATGAATAAAATAAAAAAAATCTGTCAATGACTTGCTGACGTGCACGAAAACCAGCCATGTATTGGGCATTTTTTGCAGACCACCTTCCCTGATCTTTGAAACACCCCGGGTTGCAGTTAGTTTGCAATGTCCACCCAGATGTTTTGTTTTCCCTTTAAATCTGTCCTTTAAATCTGTTAAAAATAACATCTTTGTTTCGCTCTATCTCCTCTAAAATAGGGCCAACATTAATTTCTTCTTTTTTGAAAGGTATCTTTTCTTGTTTGTCTTTTTGTTCATACATTTTGTCAGTAGGCTATCTCCGCCTGAATGTAGACTTTAGACTTGTCTTGATTGCTAATCCACAGATGACGATTATTAGGTTAAACCTAATAATTAAGGCTAAACGTTCAGAATACGATTCCATATAAGGTTATATTTCAGCACTTCGCGAATGGAAAGCGACTTTTAAGTAGCACATAGCGCGCGTTCTCGCGCGTTCATGTTAAGTGCATTTTTTTGTATTGTGCTATAATATTTTCTGAAGATTAGATCCACTGTAAACAAATATATTTGCTTTATCAAAGTGTTTTCCCCATCATACAGATAAAGTTTAATGCATTAACCAACTCTTTATTACCACATTCAATGGGTTTGAAAAACCCTGCCTTAGCCAATGTTGCTGTCAGGTGATGAACGAACGACTCGAACCTAAAGACTCAGAGACTTTTTAGTTTAAGAAACATGTATAAGTGGCTTCCGAGAGTGGTTTCGCTCCGTGGAAAGCCATATATTGATTAATTATCATAAACTGTGTGTTCACTCCGGGAACAACCATATAATGTTTTTTTCGTTACAGATCGGCAGAATGCCTCGCACAGCTGTTTGTTTGATATTGAGCATTCTATTTGGGTAAGTAGCATTAAAGATAGCATAGCATTACACATAGCTTTTACATAACTGTTTTTTTTTTCTATAGGCATATATAAATATATTTCTCAGTATATCTTATAACAAGTGTTTTCGCTTCCGCTGTTCTCGTTTGATGTTCTGTACTGGTACCTGGTGCTTCTATCAACAGTGAGCTGAGGCATTAATAGCACTAAAAAAAATTATTGTTCTTCTGGTCAAAAACCATTATAGGATTAGTGCACCAAGAGTGTTCTCGCTGGGTGTTGTGGCCATATGGAACAACTAAAGGCTGATTTATACTTGGATTTATACTTTAGACCTACGCTGTATCCTCTATGCTGTAGACTACGCATCGGTTTTCATTTATACTTCTGCATCGTTGTCCGTGTTGACGTGCAATTACACATGCAGAGGGAGCATGTGAAAACCGAGGGAGGGGTTCAAGCAGACCAATCACAGCGCTTGCTGCACGCGTAGAATTGATGCGTTGTTACATTTTTGTGAAATGCACTTCAGGGTCCACCGTTGGCACCACATAGCTACGGCGTGAGTTCAACACAGAAGTATAAATTGGTCCAGTGGCACAGCAAACCTGGCCAGATCTTCTACTGTACTTCTACTGCAAATTTCTGCACAGCTTGTAAAGGTAAATTATCAACCATTAGGGCCCCATATTCTAATCACTCGCTTTCTTAAAGATGCTCGGCGATTGCACACTAATCAGACTGTTAGGGTGCCTTCATGGGACCTCAGTCTGATTTTAATGTCCCCCTGTAATCAATAATTTTAACCCTTAAAACTCATCTTTGATCACCAAAATAACACATTTAAATATTTTTTCCTTGAAAAAAAATCTTCATGCCTTACAATAGCTTGAATGTAACTCGACACCCTTGCCTCATTTAGTATACATGGTTCTATGAATATGCAAATGAGCCCTGCCTCCACTCACTCCCACAGCTCAGAGATCCACTGGTTGACGATCACATGTTGATCTGATTGGTTACAAGGTGGTTTGTGACGTCAGAAACACCAGCGATTTCAAAGCGTGTTTTTGAGACTGTCTTTGGTTCACTGCAGTTTTAAGGAGAAAATACTCAGCAATGGTGTCGACTTATGAATTTACACATGGTTTGTCTTAAAGCATATTAAAAACACCATAAAGACATATAAACAACATTTAAGAGCTAGATTTTCACCACAGGGGGACTTTATGAACACTTATAAAACGGTTAGTTCCAATCCATGATTCCGATTGGTCAATAGCTGTGCTTTATTCACGATAAAACACGGCTATGACCGCTTCAGCCAATGGTTTTATGTATCACTACAACACCCCTAGCAACCACTCTTAGCAACTTAAACACACGTGTGATCTCATTGATATTGTTCATTGAAGCTACCCAGTGGGCATTTGATTTAACATCAATATGACATCAACATTGATGTCAAAATTACGTCACGAAATAGGTCAAAAATGAAAGTCATATTGACATCAAAGTGTCGATGTCAATTTGATGTCAAGATTTTGACCTCTGCTGATGTCATTTTGATGTTATTTTGATGTCATGCTTTGTTGGTATTTGATGTCAATTCAACATTTACAGTGAGGAAAATAAGTATTTGAACACCCTGCTATTTTGCAAGTTCTCCCACTTAGAAATCATGGAGGGGTCTGAAATTGTCATCGTAGGTGCATGTCCACTGTGAGAGACATAATCTAAAAAAAAAAAAATCCAGAAATCACAATGTATGATTTTTTAACTATTTATTTAAATGATACAGCTGCAAATAAGTATTTGAACATCTGAGAAAATCAATGTTAATATTTGGTACAGTAGCCTTTGTTTGCAATTACAGAGGTCAAACGTTTCCTGTAGTTTTTCACCAGGTTTGCACACACTGACTGGATTTTTTCTCCTGACTGGAGACTGGATTTTGGCCCACTCCTCCACACAGATCTTCTCTAGATCAGTCAGGTTTCTGGGCTGTCGCTGAGAAACACGGAGTTTGAGCTCCCTCTAAAGATTCTCTATTGGGTTTAGGTCTGGAGACTGGCTAGGCCACGCCAGAACCTTGATATGCTTCTTACAGAGCCACTCATTGGTTATCCTGGCTGTGTGCTTCGGGTCATTGTCATGTTGGAAGACCCAGCCTCGACCCATCTTCAATGCTCTAACTGAGGGAAGGAGGTTGTTCCCCAAAATCTCGCAATACATGGCCCCGGTCATCCTCTCCTTAATACAGTGCAGTCGCCCTGTCCCATGTGCAGAAAAACACCCCCAAAGCATGATGCTACCACCCCCATGCTTCACAGTAGGGATGGTGTTCTTTGGATGGTACTCATCATTCTTCTTCCTCCAAACACGTTTAGTGGAATTATGACCAAAAAGTTCTATTTTGGTCTCATCTGACCACTTGACTTTCTCCCATTTAAGCAGGGGAACCTTCCATGCCATGCATGATTTCAAACCATGACGTCTTAGTGTATTACCAACAGTAACCTTGGAAACAGTGGTCCCAGCTCTTTTCAGGTCATTGACCAGCTCCTCCCGTGTAGTTCTGGGCTGATTTCTCACCTTTCTTAGGATCATTGAGACCCCACGAGGTGAGATCTTGCATGGAGCCCCAGTCCGAGGGAGATTGACAGTCATGTTTAGCTTCTTCCATTTTCTAATGATTGCTCCAACAGTGGACCTTTTTTCACCAAGCTGCTTGGCAGTTTCCCCGTAGCCCTTTCCAGCCTTGTGGAGGTGTACAATTTTGTCTCTAGTGTCTTTGGACAGCTCTTTGGTCTTGGCCATGTTAGTAGTTGGATTCTTACTGATTGTATGGGGTGGACAGGTGTCTTTATGCAGCTAACGACCTCAAAAAGGTGCATCTAATTTAGGATAATAAATGGAGTGGAGGTGGACATTTTAAAGGCAGACTAACAGGTCTTTGAGGGTCAGAATTCTAGCTGATAGACAGGTGTTCAAATACGTATTTGTAGCTGTATCATACAAATAAATAGTTAAAAAATCATACATTGTGATTTCTGGATATTTTTTTTTTAGATTATGTCTCTCACAGTAGACATGCACCTACGATGACAGTTTCAGACCCCTCCATGATTTCCAAGTGGGAGAACTTGCAAAATAGCAGGGTGTTCAAATACTTATTTTCCTCACTGTATTTGATGTCAAGATGTCATGATATTGATCCAAGCAGGCACAGGATATGGACTACAACGTCGGTCAGACGTTGGATTTTGGTTGAAAATGAAAGTCGGGTTGATGTCTAAATCCAATGTTTGTTTGACGTCAGGCTCCAACGTTGGGCAGTCGTTGAATTTTGGTTGGAATAAACCAAACCAAAAAGGTGAAATGCATGGCCGTACACTTATTACCAGCATCACTTAAAGCTAACCAGACTGACTTTATTTTGATAAACAACACTGTTAGATATGCTGTAGAATCAAATGACTTATATTATGAATAAAACAATGTTAAAATCACAAGTCCTATATAATCAAAGCATTAGACACTAAATAAGATCAGGGATTAAGGCAATTACATGATGAAATCATCATTGTCATCAACAAACAGCCAACATCACCTGATCTCATTTTCTCTTGGCTTTTTTTAGCTACAACAATTGTGCTTTATAAACACACATTTATAGCAGCCAGAGAAAAGTTTAATTTAAAGAGTCAAGGGTCAAGAGCACAACTAAAGCAAACGCTAACCACAATCATGGTGACTTTAAAATACAAAATATTATTTCATAAAACCGGAAATTAAATAAAGTAAATCTGGTTAGTTTTAAGTGACGCTGGTAATAAGTGTACGGCCATGCATTTCACCTTTTTGTTTGGTTTATTCCAACCAAAATTCAATGACTGCCCAACGTTGGAGACTGACGTCAAACAAACATTGGATTTAGACGTCAACCCGACTTTCATTTTCAACCAAAATCCAACGTCTGACCGATGTTGTAGTCTATATCCTTCCTGTGCCTGCTGGGCATCTATTTGACATCAGGATGCCATGATGTTGATGTCATTTTAATGCTATTTTGATATCATTCAATATCAAGCTCCAATATCAGATTAAATTTACCTTTTATAGTATATGCAATTATAGTGTCTGCTGTCATTTTAAACCTGAACTAAATGTAAATATGCTAGGATTTAAATAAATAAAAACACACATGCAATATACATAGACCTAGGCCGACAACTTTCAAGATCATTCAGGCTAGGTCTTTTAGATGTTGAAAATGAGTCACATTGATTTACAATGAGTAATAAATATACTTTTTTCAGACATTTCAGACATTGTTTTGACATAAATTTAACATCAATTTGACGTCTTGTTTCCTGACATCAAATCAACATCTATTTAATGTCAATGATATTGACCTGAGATGTAGGGACCAGAAAAAAACATGTCAGATTGATACCTTTGTTAGGCATCTTTACAACCACAAGGAAATAATTACAAAATATAATGAAAATATGCATATTCATGCATGTCATACATGGTGGTCAAAATCTTGACTATTTGTTGATGTCAAATTGACGTCAAGGTGCCCGCTGGGTAGTGGAGTATGTGAGAGATCGAGAAAGCGAGTGTAAAGTTACCTACATTCACAATAGACATTGCATTTTCCTTCAGGTCAGTCCTATATTCATAATAAAATAATCTGTTTGAATGTCCGCTGTGATATCTTGCCCTTTTAACAGTTAAAGGAGAAGTTCACTTTTAAAATGAAAATTCTGTCATCATATAATCACCCTCATGTTGTTTCAAACCTGTATGAATTTCTTTCTTCTGCTGAACAGAAAGGAAGATATTTAGAAGAATATCAGTAACCAGACAGTTTTTGGGTCCCATTGACTTCCATAGTATATTTTTTTCCTACTATGGAAGTCAATGGGACCCAAAAACTGCCTGGTTACTGATATTCTTCTAAATATCTTCCTTTCTGTTCAGCAGAAGAAATAAATTCATACAGGTTTGAAACAACATGAGGGTGATTATATGATGACAGAATTTTCATTTTAAAAGTGAACTTCTCCTTTAAGGGTTTTTCCCGTGCCTATAAAGTTAGTCATCTGTCAGTTGCGTCTCCTTCTCCGTGAAAACAAGTTTGAGTATTTTCAATATAAAAGTCTTCTCTACCGACTGACTCATTCATAATACAGTCTTTGCCGCCATCTATTGGTGAAATAATGTGTGTAACTTCTGTTGCTGTTTACGGTCAGGGACTATTTTTTTACAGCGGAAGGAATGCTTTTAGTGATTTTAATTTTTTTTTTTACATCGGCTTTAATATTTGTATTATGTGGCAACCGTTTTATAAAAGCAATAAGGTACTCGAGGCAAGTGCTGTATCGTGAATAAGTAACGGCTGAAGGGGTTGAACTCCGCTTCGCGTCGTGGTCGTGCCTAACAACGTCCTTCAGCCGTTACTTATTCACGATACAGCACATCATCAGCCTCTCGTACCTTATTGCTTACTTACGCTTTTGGAACAGCAGTTCAATACTTTATTGATTTCCTCTGTAAACCAAGCAGCGCTGCGCTTATAAACATATTTTATTAGGCATTAATCGTTGGAACTTTGATTAGCCATTTTTTTATGAACCAAACAGTTCATCATTGAATTATTTTGAGTTGTTTGGTTTTCTTTCTGTAAAAGATGGGTGTCTGTTTCATGCCATTCCTGAGGGAGGGTGGATGTTTAAACTAGATTTTAAAGACTTTGTATCAATAAAAGGAGTATTTATTAAGACATTACCTTGTGATTAATGTAAGCACCCACACAACATTATGTTAGTAACCGAGTATGTTTCCTCTGTAAACAAAGCAGCGCATATTTTAGGCATTATTCGTTGGAACTTTGATTAGCCATTTTTATGAACCAAACATCATTGAATTTGCTCTACCTGGCACTGAGCTAGTTAAATCTATCCATGCTACTCATGTAGGCTGCCTGCACGTGATCACGATCCGTCTGCTCATGCCGCTTTTCTCCTGCCTTCACCAATCAGTAACGCTGTTTCGTTCTGGCTTTGACATAAAGGCCAATTTTTGTAATTGCACCATTCTACTCTAACAAAATTTAGTTCAAGTTTAATTCAAGCACTTTCAAAGACCTATCTTTGTTTTCACAGACTTTCCCAGCCTTGAATCCATGTGTCTGAAATACTTTCAAGAAGCGTGGGAACCCTCACTTAAATCTTACCGACCCCAAACTTTTGTTAATGTAACTCCACAATTCTATCTCGTCACACTAAAGTTTGGTTGCATCTTGTAATAGTATTATGGGCCAGTAATTCCTTCACATGAATGGCAGCAGGTTATTGGCATTCAGTGGCGGTTCTACATTGAATTACACCCTGGGCGAGACCCCTTTCGAGTGCCCGTATTTATAATATTCTGAATGAAATGTGCGTTATTTGGAAGAAAATCTAGGTGTGACCAGTGGCGGCTGGTGAAAAATATCTTAGGTGGGGCTGTGTCATATTCAAACCATGGGAGTAGGCTAATAGGCCTACTTTCTGCCCTTGGTAATGTTATGTGTATTGTGCTTTGATGTTTATTTTGTTCTATTCCTTAACCCACTCCCAGTGGTTCTCAAACTTTTTAGAGTTGTACCCAAAGATGCTTAATATCCTTCTGCGCACCCACACTCTTCAGTCACACCTTTTTCAGTAAGGGACAATATTTGCCCCCTTAAATCGATTTTTCAATTTTTGCATGTTTACCTTTACAAATACCTTTATAAAATAAATAATGCTTTAAATAAAAAAATTAAAAAATAGATAAATATGCAATGATGGTAAAGACGAAGTGATGCTTTTAGATATTAAATTAAAACCGCCAGTAGGTGGTGAGTCATCCAGTAATGAAGCAAGTGGCAGTATTTATGAATTAATCATTGAATCATTGACTCTAATGATTCGTTCAAAGCCGTAGATTCGTTCACAAACATTGCTGTGTGCTGCAGTTCTGCTGTGGATTTCGTTGGAGCTATTATTTTATTGTAAAAATACTGACAACTGTGTTGAAAATGAACATCACTTAATATTAATATTTCGTTTGTTGAACTGTTGTATAAAATCAATGTGACATTTGCAATCTTCATGGATCTTCATATAATGTGATCAACATTAAACACAGGAACTCACACAGGGTATGTCTTTGTATTGAAGAGAGTTTGAATCTTATATCGATCTCCATGCTCAGCCTGTGTCTATATTTGTTCTTCATGCTAGTAAGTGCTAAATCCCTACTTTTACAAAGGTAACGTACATTGTCGAGAACGGCAGTATAGCGCGATTTGCCGAGGCAGCAATCTGCACGAGACCCGTCATATAGCCACACGTTGCTTAAATGCAGACAGTTTTGACCGCAAAAGATGAGGTAATTTGATCGGATGTCATGTATTTACAGCATTTAACCTGAGAGAAATGCATGCTCAGGTTAAGGAACGGCAAAATTCAGCATTTTGTTCACGCACCCCCTTCTGTCACCTCACGGTTTAAGAACCACCACAAACCCAGTTTGAGAACCACTGCCTTTACATATCTTTGTAAAGCAAATACTACTACTACTACTACTAATAATAATATTACAAATAATTATTAGTATTAACCACCCAAACACATTTTAACACAAACTGCATGATACCAGTGCTCTGTCAAAAAGTCAGTAATTATTTAATGCCATATCCTCCTGGGACCCAGAAAAAAAAAGTTTTTGGAATTTATTTTTTCTCCATGTCATCACACTGTTTAGAGCACAATAAACAAATGCTAAAAAAACATTTTTGAAAAATAATATTTTATTCATACGTTATGCTATGTCCTCTGTAGTGGACGCCAGGACTAAGTTGTTTAAAAAATAAAATGACATGAAATTATATGTATAGGCAAAAACAATGGGATTTTTTTTTCAATCACCAATAAATTTGGGGGTTTCAGGATTTTTTCAACCAAAATTTGTATTAAGATGATTCTCAACTATGTTATGAAAGAAATAACGGAATGAATTGATACACCATTTTACTTTATGCAATATGTGGGTAAAATGTCCATAAATTAATATTCCCATTCAATGCAATGTATCTATAAACTGTATCTAATTTGCACCTTAATGTGTTCTTGGTTCTTGGGTTCTTTTAATAATAATATCTAATATTTAATAGGAATATTGATGTATAATTTATTTCCATATTCACTTGTTGTGTCTCACAAAATGCCTGATAAACATGATTTAAGTCCTGATGTCCTCTACAGTGGACACGTTTGAAATCAACGCCCTGTTCTGTAACAGAAAATATTTTTTTTTATTTGAAACCTCTTAACATTTTCCTGAGATGTTGTAT
Source organism: Abramis brama (assembly GCF_963993115.1). Classification (NCBI taxonomy): domain Eukaryota; kingdom Metazoa; phylum Chordata; class Actinopteri; order Cypriniformes; family Leuciscidae; genus Abramis; species Abramis brama. The sequence continues at coordinate 35,444,988 of NC_139978.1, read as the reverse complement.
TATGAAATACAATTTGAAAAGTAGTCCAATTTAAATTATAATTACAATATATTATCATATTTCCATAAGAATGATACATTTGATCACTAAATTAATGTCAGACATTTTTAAAGACCAAGGAGAAGTTGTTTTCATGGTGAAACCTACAAACATTTCATATCTCTGGAAAGTCCTGAATGTGCTCTTTACAGGACACCCAGGTTGTGTCATGTGACATGTATGATGTCAGAGAAATTCACTAAAATATAATGTCCACTACAGTGGACAAAAGTCTATTCTTGGGTCCCAGGAGGATATTACAAGACTGAGGCATTCTTACACAAAAACAAACAAATTGCACAAACTTTCCATTTGCATTTGAAATTTAACTCAAACAGTTTAGTTACTTTCTAAGACAGGTCCCTCACTCCGGTAACTGTCCATGCTGGATCTGTCTGTCGCTGTTGTTTTAAAAAGTAATCACGGAAAGCAAAACAAGGCATTAGCATGACCGCATCCAGCTAGCCAGGCCGATAGACCGCTGTCTGATAGAGATGGGCGCGGCTCGGGCGCGCGCAGCTTGGGGCGCTAAACACATAGGCTAAACAGAAGCGCCCATAGCTGATTAGATTTGAGCTCGCTGATTGGCTACAGCTTATGTCAAACATGTATATCTTAAATCAGCAATTGGCTAAGCTGCTCCACAGACCCGCCTCTCTGGGGCGCCTCTCTCCAGCGCCCCAGAGCTGATGAGACGTGCACGCAAGTGGAGGGGATGTATAGAAAAAGCAGATATTTTGAATTTCTATCATATTTTTCACATATACTGGGTGTATTTAATATCTCAAACACACAAATACTGACAATTTGTATGTATGTATTTACTTATTTATTTACTGAGTGTGGCTCATAAACTGTGGTCTGGCTCATGGGGGGGCGGCGCCCTAGCGCCCTCTATTGGCCAGCCGCCCCTGGGTGTGACTGACTTCGATAACTATATGGATCCCCCGCCCCCCCTTGTCCGTTCCATTTGGGAGAGACCCAGAGGTGAACTGTCATCCTCGCCCGCGCCTCCGCGCCCCCTCCCCTTTCCCCTTCTCAAACAGCTTCTGTGCACGGCATCTTCTCAGCCATAGACTGTAAAAAATAGTTCTCAGCAAGCAGGGGCGCAAATTTGCCAATTCCCCACACAGTGAAATGATAGATAATAGAAAACCACTTCACGGCGTTTTTTTTTGTTGTTTTTTTTCTGCTCGTGCCGGCGGCGCCGCCCCTCCCCCCTCAAAATGCCGCCCCGGGCGATTGCCCGGTTCGCCCGTGCCTAAAACCGCTACTGCTGGCATTGGCAGTCAATGGCAGTGAAGAGCTGTTGGAGCATCACAAAAAATGTATAGCCTATCTCCAGATTCTGTCCTGTTTAATTACTGTCGCATTTGCTCATTAAAACAGAGTCGGTGCTTCTGGCAGCATATCATTCAGGGGGAAGTCAGAGGTTAAGATCCATAATGCAGACATGAGTGAGGAGTTGCAGCAGGAGGTGATTCAGTTCGCTTTCCTGGCTTTGAATCTGTATGAAAAGCACAATGACATTGCTCGCTACATCGTAAAGGTTGGTTCTCTAGAGTTGTACTGTGAGACTGGAATGTCTCAGTGAAATGCAGTTGTTTCAGTATTGTGAAAATGTGCTGTTTTTTTTGGTCAGGAGCTTGATGGTGGAGATTGAGAGTTTTGTTGATGTGAGTTTGTGGAACATTAATACTGTGTCTTTCCTTATAGGAATTTCAGAAGAGGCAAGGGGGCTACTGGATCTGCATTTTGGGGGACCCTGCTTTCTATGCGCAATACCAAAGGAACTTTTACATCCGCTTCTCTTTTGGTCACCTAAACATTTCTGTCTTCAAAAACCCCTGAGGGTCAGCAATTGTTAAAAAAAAAGCTTATTTTATCCAACCAAATAATAAAACATGCTCCTATAGCTTGTGGTTCATGTGTCTTTCTGCTGTGAAATCTGCACTGATATGAAGTAGGTAAACATAAGAATACCTTCTGTATTGTTATTATATTTCAAGATGAACACTTAGTTTATTTGATTATCCAAGTTCAAGTTCAAAGTTTATTATAAGCCCAAAGGGTAATTTTTGGTGCAGCATAAAATTTGTAATAATTGTAGTACAAAACACACAGTAAACAACAGAAACAGCACACAACATTCTGACATCTTATAAGTTTAAAAGCCAAAGCAGAAGGAATCATGTTAAAGTCACGGGACAGTGGATGAGATGAATCTGCAAGAGTAGATCTAGCTTTCTGTAAAACAAACCGTTCAGAAATGTTTGATAACCCGCTCTGCTTAATGCCGATAATCTTACATTGACAATGACATTCAATGATTTTCAATGTATAGCAAAGTACAGATTCAATATAAGATTAGTGAAGTGTTAGTTGAATCCATGTCGTTTTAATTTTTTTATTCTGAAAAATCATATTCAAATATGAGAATCAAATATGATCATCAGGCTTTTGAGGAAGGTTGAAGGTTCATCTCTCAATCATCATTGTATTGCATTACATTATATTAAATATCATCTTACTAAGACATATTATTGGCAGATATAGATATTGATATGCTTGATGGATTTTTTCCCTCCTCAAGTATGAGCTCAATATTCTCACTATATAGAGTATTGATGTAACAGTCACTCCACACCAGACTCTCATGTTCACTCACAAACTACATCTCCCATCATTCTCTGCCTGGACTCATCAGCACTCATTATCACATTCACCTGTGTCTCATTATCTTGTTTAGTTCACCCCATATAGCCTGGTTCACCCCATCACTCACTGCGAAGCTTTGTATGTTGTTGCACTGCACTTCTGAGCGTTTTCCCTGGTTTTCATGTCTCTTGTTTTTTTTTTCTTGCCTGTTCTGTGGATTACTCTTGTACCTCTGACCCCTGCCTGGTTTTGTTTGTTTGTTTGGTCTGCCTTCCTGTGCTTGACCCTCTGCTTGTGTTGGATTACGATTCTGGATAACCCTTTTAATAAACTGCATTTGTATCCTCTACCTTCGTGTCACAGAGCAGTTTGTAATAATTGAGTATATATTAGTGCTTATATAATAATTGAGCAATAAAAGAATTAAGTTCTAAAATATTATTACATACGTATATAAATGTATAATAAAAGTGTATTTATTTATATAAATATTACAATTTAAAATAATGGTTTTCTATTTTAATATACTTTAAACTCTAATTTATATCCTGTGATCCTGTGATTACCCCAGTCTTCAGTGTCACATGATCCTTCAGAAATCATTATGATGATTAATGTTGGAAATAGCTGTGCTAATATATATTTTTTAGAACCTGTGATACTTTTTAGCGGATTCTTTGAATAAAACGTTTTTTATATAAAAAGAGCAGCATTTATTTAAAATAGAAATCTTTTGTAATAATATACACTACATGTCAAAGGTTGGGGTCAGTACATTTCTTTGAAAAGAAATTAATAATTTTATTCAGCAAGGATGTGTTAAATTGATCAAAAGTGATAGTAAAGATTTATATTGTTAGAAAATATTTCTATTTTTAATAAATGCTGTTCTTTTTAACTTTTTTTTATTCATCAGCGAATCCTGAAAAAAAAAAAGTATCACGTGTTCCAAAAAAATATTAAGCAGCACAACTGTTTCCAACATTGATGAAAAAGAAAATCATCATATTAGAGTGATTTCTGAAGGATCATGTGACACTGAAGACTGGAGTAATGATGCTGAAAATACAGCTTTGATCACAGGAATAAATTACACTTTAAAGCATATTAAAATAGAAAACTATTATTTTAGATTGTAATAATATTTCGCAATATTACTGGGGTTTTTCTGTATTTTTGAACAAATATGATCAAAAGAGACTTCTTTCAAAAACAAAAAAAATACCGGTAGTAGCCTAGAAATCTAGACGCACCCTAGCAGCAGCAAAATGTATTTTGCAGCCAGGGTAGTTTAAGGGATGCGACCGATCATTCAAGACAGCACTTGCTTTCTGGTACAGCTGATTTGTATAAATATTTCCTAAATTCCATTGATTTACTCCTATAATCCTACTCGCCCATTTAACAATTTGGTTTAAGGAGTTCTTATTCTTCACTGACAGGCTTGCAGCGGGGCAATCCAGCATCCGAAAAGCGTAACATCCCCGGCGGCCGCCATTGGCTAACAAGCCATCACCTTCTGTTAGCATTCCATTGACTCCCATTCATTTTGGCGTCACTTTGACAGCGAATAACTTTACATCTGAGGCGTTTAAAGACTCTATTTGTCCATTATTTATTTCTAAAGAAACACAACAATGTATAAAAGGCTCCATTACCTTGTATCTTACGTTATGGCTCCGTAGAAGCAGTTTTTGTAAAAATAGGCTAACGATTGCGTCATAACCACGCGACTCTCTGGAAATTACCATATAGACAGGAGGAGAAGCTCGCGAGAGATCGGGGAGACGTGGAGTCATAAAGTCCGATAAAGTCGAGGGAGAAGCCCATAGAGAGTCATAAAGTTGCTCCTGCTCCTATAGCTCATGGACAGCTCCTACTCACACTCTCCGTCTCTGCAAGATTCGGATGGGAATGATTCAGATTTCTCTTGGCACAGCTACTAGAAGACAGACGGGTTGCTCACGTCACATCTACGTCGTCAAGCTCAGTTTGAGTCTGCGCAGTCGCTCAGCCATCAGGAAGTGAGTGCTTCTAATTGACTTCACTTTTCTCTGTTGAAGTCTATGGGGTCGCTGTGTCCATTTCTTTTACTGTCTATGCCTAAATTACACTTATGCTTTTTGTACTCAATCGTGTAGTCTTTCAACATTGGAGTCTGATAGCCCCTCCCCCTCCACTACATTATTAAAGCTGCGACAGTCGAGTGCATGAAGTGTCCAACGTTACACACTTTGTTTTTTTGGTTGAATTAGGCCGTGTGTCCACTATAGCTAGGCGCTCTGCTGAAGCTGTTTTGGCAGCGCAGGATTTTTTTCAGTTGAGACGTTTTGCTTGTTATGATACGGAATATCCGCGAAAGTGTTACTAGTATCTCATTTCACACATATTTTGTTTCTATGTTGATTCTGTATTAAAATGTCGATACAATGTAATGTATTTTCTCTGGCTCTTGTTTTAAATGATTTTGTTCTGTTATTATGCTTGTTGTCGTCTGTTGACGTTGTACAAGCAGAATGTGGCGGTTGGTCGGTGTGGTATTAGTCCCGCCCCTCCTCCACTGTGATTGGACGGTTGGGTAAAAAGTCAAGTTAAGTCAAGTCACCTTTATTTATATAGCGCTTTTTACAATACAGATTGTATCAAAACAGCTTCACATTTATAACATGACAATAATACAACAAAGTTTGTTTATAAAAGAAAATTGCAGCATCGTCCACCTTAAGTAAGGCAGATCAATAATATTGTTGAATATTAAAAAGTGACAGTGTTGAACATTCTTCAACTCTCAGCGACCGGTAAAAAACGCCTGTATACTCAGTCTCACACTATTTATACTACAAAATTGTGTAGAATAGTATGCGATTTAGGACGCACTAAAGAGTTTGAGTTTCTGTCCATCCAAAAGTCTAGTTTACTTGCTGCAGCTTTACTCTGTTCATCTGGTGACTCGTTCTTTCCTATGATGGAGATTCTGGCCCTGTCCCAAATGGCACCCTAAGCACTCGTGGTCTTCCTACGAGTCCGCACTTTCGTGACGTAACGCCGCTTTGACTGTCGGGAAGAAGTGCGCATCGAGGACGCATATCGCTCACGAGAACCCTTCTGAGGCCTAAAATAACAAATGGGACACCCTAACGGACATGCGCATGCGGCTGCCATTGTAAGTCCACAAGACTGAAAGTGCATATGAACTGTGCCATTTGGGACAGGGCCTATATCTGTTGTACCTGAAGTCACATGATCTCTGTTTCACACAGGTGTGGCTGGAGAGCCTCTGCTGGTGGACAGTGAGAAGGACATCTTTGACTACATCCAGTGGAAATACAAGGAACCAAAGGAACGCAGCGAGTGAAACCATGAGAGACAAAACTGCAAACTCAAAAACTGTGTGTGTGTGTGTGATGTTCAACTATTCTATTAGTGTATTTTAATAGTAGAAGAGACATTTAGGGAAAGGTGTGTGTGTGTGTGTGTTTAAAGTTTGAAGGTCACAAATCTGCTATTACTTTAATCGATGGTGCTTTTTTTTAATGTATATTGTTTTAAATCCAGGTCAGAAATGAGTTTGAGTGAACTGAGAAATTACATTAATGCTGTGACAATAGCTATTAGATTGTCATCCTCTCAGAAACATGTCTTTATTTCAACATGCTTTGCACTGGTATGAAAGAAAGCCAACTGAAAATATATGAATGATGATTGTCTGTGGTTGTGTTATTTTAAAGTCCGAAAACGATCCATTGTGATGTTATCGGGATATTTTTATCAGGATAATAGTCTGCCATATCATGACATGAAAGATTGTGAGGAATTGTGGGTTTTGTATTAAAATTCCCACACATCAGTTCAGGTCTGTTTTGTGATTGTCCGGGTATGTTTTTCTGATGTTGTTGAAGCTTGACCGTAAGCTTCCGGAACGATTACATATTTCCAGTTATTGTGTGAAAGCAAAGGTATTTCCAGTTATTGTGTGAAAGCTGTTATAGTTCTGGTCAAGCTTTAACACATCAGAAAAACATACCCGGGCAAGAGAAAAAGTATCAGAGACAATCTACTCTCTTCTCTAACGGATTTGCCAAATACATTTGCCGACGTTACGAGACTCGTGGAGGAAAACTCCGTCACCAAAAAGAAAAAAATCAATAAAGGATATACATTTTTCGAGGAATTAATTATCAAGGTAAGAGAGCGATCAGGCTAACTGTTACTGAACTGTTAACTAGAATGACACATCATTAGTGTCCAACATATCAACACCAGTTTGTGTCTCTGGTACCAATTTCTAAGAGTTGGGATGGGTGGGACATGTCCCCACCACTTTTGAAACATCTCGTGGCACTAATATACCAATACAAATACATAAAACATCTCCAGTTAACTAGCAGAGCATTCATATAGTTCGTTTGTTAAGTAAGAGGCGATCTAGCGCTGAAATGTGTTGTTTTTTAAATAAAGTGATTAAAGTGCTCGTTGCCGCTGCGATCAGTGGCGCAGATACTGTTGTGGAGACTCTCTTTTCATTCCGCTGAAATTGTGGTGCAAAAACATCCGTGCAGTTTTGTCGTAAAAATATACGGATTACCCTCAGAAGGCCTTCGTTTATCCACCTGGAGCCGGATGGATTATTTTTGTGAAGGATGCATGCACATTTTGCGACTTGAAGCAGCTGGACCCCATTGCTTCACATTATAACCACTGAAAGATCTAAGACATTTTCTAAAATAACTGAAAATGTTTTCGTCTGAAAAAAGATTGACATATGCATCTCGAACGGCTTGAGGGTGAGTAAATCATTTTTGGGCGAACTATCAATATATAATATAACTAATATTCTCCCCCATCTATGTAAAGCGCTTTGAGGTCTCAGAAAAAGCGCTATATAAATGTAACGAATTATTAATTATTATTACGCATGTTCTAAAGAGAGAAACCCGTAATTTAGAGCGTAAATGGAAACAAACTAATTTAGAGGTCTTTAGAATCGCGTGGAAAGACAGTATGTCACATTATAAAAAGGCCCTAAAAGCGGCCAGGGCTGAGCATCTCCGCAAACTAATAGAAAATAACCAAAACAATCCTAGGTTTTTATTTAACACCGTGGCTAGACTAACAAATAAACAGACGTCACCCGAACAAAATATCCCGTTACAGTTTAGTAGTAATGATTTCATGAACTTCTTCACTGAGAAAATAGAAAACATCAGAACCACAATTTTAAACGTTCAATCTTCAATCGCGCCTTATAATTCAGCCTCAATTATCCCCCCGCAAGAACAACTACAGTGCTTTACAACTATAGAACAAAAAGAGTTAAATAAACTTATCACTTCATCTAAAACAACAACATGTTTATTAGATCCTATACCAACTAAACTACTGAAAGAAGTGTTACCTGTAGTGGAAGAGCCTCTCCTCAATATTATTAACTCGTCTTTATCTTTAGGACATGTTCCAAGAACATTTAAACTGGCAGTTATAAAACCTCTCATTAAGAAACCACAATTAGATCCACAATAATAATCTAGCAAATTATAGACCTATTTCAAATCTTCCATTTATGTCTAAAATACTAGAAAAAGTTGTGTCCGCTCAGCTGGGCTCTTTCTTGCAAGAAAAGGACAAGCATTAAGCTGGTTCAGATCATACTTATCTGACCGCTACCATTTTGTCTATTTAAATGGAGAAAAATCGATCATAATTCCAGTAAACTATGGAGTGCCGCAGGGATCTGTGTTAGGCCCTCTATTATTCTCAATAAATATGATGCCACTTGGAAATATTATAAGGAAACATGGAATTAGTTTCCATTGTTATGCTGATGACACTCAAATCTATATTTCATCACGGCGGATGAAAACGCTAAATTATCCAAATTGACAGAGTGTGTTAAAGATATAAAAGATTGGATGACGCGTAATTTTCTTTTATTAAATCCAGACAAGACAGAGGTAATACTTATCGGTTCAAAAAACCGCCCACAGAACCTCTCACAATACAACTTTAACATTGTAGGATGTCCTGTTACTTTATCCTCTACAGTAAAAGACCTGGGTGTTATACTCGATTGTAACCTGTCTTTTGAAAATCATATTTCGTATGTTACAAGAACAGCCTTTTTCCACCTTAGAAACATTGCTAAGCTACGTAATATGCTATCAGTTTCCGATGCAGAAAAGTTAGTTCATGCATTCATGACCTCGAGACTAGATTACTGTAATGCTTTATTAGCTGGTTGTCCTGCATCCTCTATAAACAAGCTACAGTTAGTCCAAAATGCAGCCGCTAGAGTTCTTACTAGATCAAGAAAATATGATCATATAACACCAATTTTAACATCACTTCATTGGTTACCTATAAAGTTCCGTATTAATGTAAAATCCAATAGCTTTCCTGACTCACATATACTTAGTAAACTTTACTCAGTAATATAAAATACATACTTCTTACTAGGTTTTGTTGAGTTACAGTCAATTGCAGGGTGAAAATAACAAGTTACTCAATCGTTTGAGTGACGCTTACTTGAAATAAGCAAGTAGCAATAAAGGATGCAATGACGTTACTAAACCAGTGAGAGGCAGCAGTGAATTAATGCATGCCTAATGTGCAGAAAAAACAAAGAAGAAGAAGCGGCACCTTTCGAGAGCATGCGCAATAGATTCTGTGCGTATTTCATTCTCGGCGCCAATTTTGCAGATGTGGAAAGACTTTGACAGACTACCTAGCCTACATTTTTATCTGGAGCTTCGCTACGTTTTTGGAATAATAATAAGGTGAGTAATCAAGCATGCGACTTTTGTGTGAATGTTTTTTTTTACTGTCTGTCGCTAATTTTGACTGATTTCCTTAATGTCTAACGTTTACCAAATAATTGAGATAATTAGAGCTTGAAGAATATGGTTTGGCCTGTTTGTTTTTTTTTGCGCATAAAACTATCAGGTACCTTAACAGTTCCTGGAATCAGGCGAAAAGCGATTTATTTGTCCCAAATATAAGAATTATGGTTTTCTATTTTACCATTTTCACTGATGCATTCTCCTCTGTTGGCATTGGTTTATAAATTATTAAGGTTCCAAATCTGGTGAAATGGCGCACATCTAACGTTACAATTAAATGTAATCTGCAGCTTATGCAGAGATGAAGTATGTGATGCTTTTTGACAGTATTTGTGATTTCACAACAGCATTAAACTATTATTTTTTTTAAATTGAGTAAATTCAGATTGTAATGCAAGCACTGTAAAAATGCTTTTTTTTTTTTTTACTCAAACTCAACTGCTTTATCACTGCATCAAAGATGGACCAGACCTTCTCAATGCGAAGACGTGAAATTGTGGATGCAGATGGAGTAGTGACCAGCTCTTTTTACAGAGTCACAAGTAAGTACTTATTCATACCCTTTTCCACCATGAGAACCCACATTCTATTTAGTTTTGGCTTTAGAATTGGCCTGTTGGCCTGACCATGCATTGAAAGATATTTTTTATAAAGATCAGAAAAATCAAAAATAATTGTTCATTGAAAGATTTCCACACTGTCCCATGCCTTTTTTTTTTTTTTGTCTGTGTTGTAGGTGTTTGCAGAGTTTAACAGGATAGTCCCCACAGATCTGCAAACTGCAGAGTAACTTTTATGGTGCTGTGGATCGCTACACACCACGCTTTGTCACAATCTTCAAGTCTTCAAGAAGCATTGGAGAGAAATTAGATGGGCTTATGCAGCAAATTAATACAGGGGTGAGTTTACTGCAGCCTTAATTTTTCATTATTATTCTGAGTTGATCATGGTTTTGCTTACAATCTTATATAGCTGTTGTCTAAAGTGTTGTGGGGTTTTGTTGATAAACTCATTGTTTTTTTGTGTGTGAAAATTACCGATTTTTTCGCTGGATTCTTCTTTCAGACGAATACAATCAGAGTTATATTAGAAAATGTCCTGTCTTATCCAAGCTTTATAATGGCAGTGAATGGCCGTATATTTTTTGAAATCCATCAAAATGCATCCATCCATGATAAAAGTGAATCTATCCATCATTAAAATATACAGCCATTCACTATAAATCATTTTCAAATTATAAAATTATAATTTATAAATCATGCCTTTTCACTTTTCTCTGTTGTAATATTTTTATTGTTTGGTTTCATTCAGGTATGTGATGTTGATGAAGCCTGGGCACAACTATCTGTTGGGGTGCTGACTGTCATTGATGAAGAACAACTTCCCTCTCTAAACTCTACCTTTGCCCAGTGTCTACTGCCATCATTGTTGAGAGAGGTATTGTAATGGATAATCAGCAGAACCTGCCTCAGGCAATTTGCATCTATTTTGGTCTGACTTATGCTTTAAATTTGGATTACCCAAAAGACATGAAAAATACTTTTAACTTCATTCAGAAATTGATGCTTGCTTTGAGACAGAACAAACTCTCACCAAAACTGCAATCTCTGAACAATCTCCTGTTGAGTAATCAAATGTGCAAGATTGATGATGTTTGGCATTAGATTACATTTGTTTATGACAGTGGAATTAGATTAGTTGATAGAAAAATAAAAGGGAAACTAAGCCACTTGTTTAAAATTGTCAGCCCATTAGTTCATGAGCAAGTTAAAGGGTTAGTTCACCCAAAAATGAAAATTCTGTCAGTAATTACTCACCTTCATGTCGTTCAAAACCTGTAAGACCTTCGTTCATCTTCAAAACACAAATAAAGATATTTTTGATGAAATCTGAGAGCTTTCTACCCCCCAATGACCACAACGTCATTGCAACTTTCAAAGCCCAGAAAAAAACATCGTTACAATAGTCCATGTGAAGTATACAGTACTTCAACCTTAATATTATAAAATGACGAGAATACTTCGTGCGCAAAAAAACAAACAAATAACGACATTATTCAACAATCTCTTCTCTTCCACGTCATTCTCCTAAGCTGTTGACATAGTGTAAATATCCCAGTGCTTCTGGGTTCTATGTCAAAACGTAGGCTTTTATTGGCCAGCATCACACATGACCAGCGTCAGCCATTAATAAGCCTCAATCTGATGTAGAACCCAGAAGTACTGGGCGTTTACACTACGTCAACAGCGTAGGAGAATGACGTGGAAGAGAAGAGATTGTTGAATAATGTTGTAATGGCGGGGGTTTTACACACAAAAAGTATTCTTGTTGCTTCATAACATTAAGGTTGAAGTACTGTAGTCACATGGACTATTTTAACTATGTCTTTACTACCTTTCTGGGCCTTGGAAGTTGCAATGACATTGCAGTCTATGGAGGGACAGAAACCTCTCAGATTTCATCAAAAATATCTTCATTTGTGTTCCTAAGATGAACAAAAGTCTTACGGGGTTGGAACAACATGAGGGAGAGTAATTACTGACAGAATTAAAATTTTGGGGTGAACTAACCCTTTAAGAATCTGTCAGCGTATTAATTTCTAATGTACATGTGTGTCAGAGACATTGCTTTTTCATCATTTAGGCTTAAACGATGGAATACTATTCCATTAAATGATGAAATACTATTCCATCGTTAATGAATGTAGCCACTTTTTTTTGCACTTCTATATACCAAGTTTGGTCTCCGAAGTGTTATTGATTAAAGTGAGTCATTGTTATGTGTTGAATTGTTAAAGCTGTTTGTTGAGAATCTGTTAGAGTCAGGGTATGGTCTCAAATATATTTATTTTTATTCAGATTTTATATACATTTACTAATACGTTATTAAAATCAAAGGTTGTATTTGTTAACATCAGTTAATGCATTGTAAACTAACATTAACAATGAATAGCTGTATTTTTATTAACTAACATTAACAAAGATTAATAAATACTGTAACAAATGTATTTCTCATGGTTAGTTCATGTTAGTTAATACACTACCATGTTAATAAACCTTATTATAAAGTGTTTCCGTTTTTTTGTTTTCAAATAAATGTAAAAACCTAAAGTGACTATTTACATAAATTGTATACCCCACTGCAAACTTGTGTGGACCACCCCTGTGTCAGTTGTTAAGAAAACAAATACAATAAATTTACCTTTGAACTGTATCATTGCCTTAAATTTATTTGTCCAGTTGTAAATGTTATATTTGTAAAATTGTGAAAGTATTCCCAATGATATATAGTAGATGATTGATAGCACTTAAGTTATTGGAGTAAAGCTTACTTGCTATTTTAAGTGCAATCGGTTTGCATGGTTTTAACAAGTAAAGTGAACTCAGTAATTCCAAGTTGTATGCAGAAAACATCAGAGTTAACACAACTAGCATACATGAGTACATCTAAAGTAAATGATCAAGTATACTATACAAATTAGTTCTAAGTTACTGGAACTCTCTTGTAAGTGTACTCTACTAGACATTTACTTGTTAGTACTACATACTATTCCTATTTCACGTTACTTAGTTTTTTAAGTGCAATCGGTTTGCATGCTTTTTTTGAGTAAGCTGAACTAATCGGATTTTTCTGTGTGACTTATAAAGCCCTAAACGGCTTAGCTCCAGTCTATTTAACGGATCTTCTATCGCCCTATAATCCATCGCGCTCCTTAAGATCAATAAATTCGAGGCTTTTGGTCATACCTAGGATATCCAGATCAACCAAAGGAGGGAGAGCATTTTCACATTTGGCTCCGAAACTCTGGAATAGCCTTCCTGATACTGTTCGTTGCTCGGACTCGCTCTCCCAGTTTAAAACTAGTTTAAAGGCGCATCTTTTCAGCCAGGCATTCATATAATATTGTTGATCTCACAGTTCAAACTACAATCCGGCCTCTAGTTCATAAATGCCAGAGGAGAACTGGCCCCCGACTGAGCCTGGGTTCTCCCAAGGTTTTTTTTTTTCTCCATTAGGTCACCTGATGGAGTTTTTTCGGTTCCTTGCCACTGTTGCCTTTGGCTTGCTCAGTTGGGGATATTTTGGGGATATTTAATTTTATTCTATCAATCAATAAATTCCACTAGAAACAAACCTTGTTGTATTATTTTATTTTAATTTAATACTGTGAAGCTGCTTAAATCTTACCGACCCCAAACTTTTGTTAATATGACTCCACAATTCCAACTCGTCATAATAAAGTTTGGCTGCATCTTGTAATAGTATTATGGGCCAGTAATTCCTTCACATAAATGGCAGCAGGTCTTGAAGAGTTGTTGGACCATCAGAAAAAATGTAAATCTCCAGATTCTGTCCTGTTTAATTACTGTCGCATTTTCTCATTTAAACAGAGTCGGTGCTTACGGCAACACATCAATCATGGGGAAGCCAGAGACTAAGATCCTTCATGTAGACATGAGTGAGGAGTTACAGCAGGAGGTTCTTCAGTTCGCTTCTCTGGCTTTGAATCAGTATGAAGATAACTGGGACATTGCTCACTACATCAAAAAGGTTGGTTCTCTAGAGTTGTACTGTGAGACTGGAATGTCTCAGTGAAATGCAGTTGTGTCAGTATTGTGAAAATGTGCTGTTTTTTTTGGTCAGGAGCTTGATGGTGGAGATTGAGAGTTTTGTTGATGTGAGTTTGTGGAACATCAATACTGTGTCTTTCTTTATAGGAATTTGAGAAGAGGCAAGGGGGCTACTGGATCTGCATTGTGGGGAAATATGGGGAATATTCGGCCTCTGTGACTTATCAACGGAACTTTTACTTCCGCTTCTCTATTGGCAACAAAAAATTTGAAATCTATAGAAGTGCCTGAGGGTCAGCCATGGTTCAAAAAAGCTTATTTTATCGAACCAAATAATAAAACATGCTCCTTTTGATTATCCAAGTTCAAGTTCAAAGTTTATTATAAGCCCTAAGGGTCATTTTTAAAGGGTCAAACTCTTGAATCTGCAAGAGTAGATCTAGCTTTCTGTAAAACAAACCGTTCAGAAATGTTTGATAACCCGCTCTGCTTAATGCCGATAATCTTACATTGACAATGACATTCAGTGATTTTTTGATGTATAGCAAAGTGCAGATTCAATATGAGATTAGTGAAGTGTTAGTTGAATCCATGCCGTTTTTATTTATTTATTTTGAAAAATCATATTCAAATATGAGTATCAAATATGATCATCAGGCTTTTGAGGAAGGTTTATTTGTTCATCTCAATCATCATTGTATTGCATTACATTATGTTTTAAAACTGCATTTAAATATCATAAGACATATTATTGGCAGATATAGATATTGATATATATTGTCAGTATCTTAATACTGTTATAAAGAGCTCATTGATTTACAAGAATCAGAATTTCATCTTACTTTTATGCCATATAAATACTGTATCAGCATCTGCAGCAAATTGCATATTATTGCTCAGTTTGAGCCTCTGAATAAATCTGAGCTGTTTTTTCCTCCTCGAGTATGAGCTCAATATTCTCACTATATAGAGTATATAGTGCTTATATAATAATTGAGCAATGAAATAATTAAGTTATAAAATATTATTACATGCATATATAAATGTATAATATAAATGTCAGAAATCATTCTAATGTGATGATTAATGTTGGAAATAGCTGTGCTTATTTTTTTTTTTTATAACCTGTGATACTTTTTACCGGAGTCTTTGATTAATAAAAAGTTTAAAAAGAGCAGCATTTATTTAAAATAGAAGTATTTCGTAATAATATACACTACATGTCAAATTATTTTATTCAGCAAAGTTGTTAAATTGATTAGAAAATATTTCTATTTTGAATAAATGCTGTTCTTTTTAACTTTTTTTATTCATCAGTGAATCCTGAAAAAAAGTATCACATATTCCAAAAAAATATTAAGCAGCACAACTGTTTCCAACATTGATTAAAAGAAAATCATCATATTAGAGTGATTTCTGAAGGATCATGTGACACTGAAGACTGGAGTAATGATGCTGAAAATTCAGCTTTGATCACAGGAATAAATTACACTTTAAAGCATATTAAAATAGAAAACTATTATTTTAAATTGTAATAATATTTCACAATATTACTGGGTTTTTTTCTGTATTTTTGATCAAATATGATCAAAAGAGACTTTTTTCAAAAACATAAAAAATAGTAATGTTTCCAAATGCCATTGTGTTCGCATTAGTTTCTTAGACTTGATGTATATAACATTTTTTTGCAGTTTCGTTTGTCTGCTGCGATTAACTTTTCACCTCATTTTGTTTTGTTTAAACATATATATTTAGGAAAATACTTAATTTCAAACCTTGGTTAAGAATAAATATCTCCACGATTACATTTCAACATTTCTCCCGCCCTTCTTCCGGAGAATTCCCTCTCTGATTGTTGCTATGGAGTCCAGCGAAGCGTCTTGAACGCAAGGCATGACGGTCTGAAATAAAATGCAGGGAAACATTGCAGCGAGACTCTTGCAGAGCGGACCAATCACAGAGCCTGGCTTGGCAGCGACAGCCAATAGGATTCAAGAGTGGGAGGAGCCAACGGGCAGTTACACACCTACATTACTTTGGTCAAGCACACAGCGTGAGCATCACACACAGGCGCTACGAGTGAGACTCTTTTCTCTCCTTATACGGAAATCTGCACATAAATAAGGTGAAAACTTTTACATTTATCCTTTTCTACTGCATATTAGTCGGTATAACTAAATATCTAATGTGTTTTTCCGTTCAGAGCAAGCGATACTGTACCTAGTTGACTGCACATCTATATTTAATTCAGCTACGGACTTAAACTTAAATGAAATAATAATAACAAAGATTGATCAGAATAAAAATTTAAATATGCAAAAGTCTTTAATTTAACATAAAAACGCGCGAAGTATTTCTCATATCTAAAAATAACCATGCCGCCATTCATTTATATTCCACTAATAAAAAACACGCATCTCAAAAGGGCATTTGATTTGATAAGTTAAGATTATTTAGTTGGTTTATTCAGTCTGAAGTTATATGAACATTATTTGAAAATAAATATAAGTTTGGGGAAATCTGTGTTGCTGAGTACAGGATTTAGTTCAGGTGTCCATGGCAACAGTAACCTGGCGAAATATGCCACGTGATGTTATGTAATAAAGATGGAATAATGGCCGTGGAGCTTCTGATGTGCTGATTTTATATAATGCCCATCCTGACTCTGATGGCTGACCACCATTCACCAGTTCCACCAGCAGATGCTTGAGGATTGTGGGATTGATTTGGGGCAGGGCACAAAGCATTATGGGTGCGTCACAGGGTGTTGTTTGGGCGTTCACAGATTAAATTCACTCATTCCTCATGAAATGTCTCTGTTTGTGACTACAGAACCACCATGTCTGACAGAAAGGCCGTGATCAAGAATGCGGACATGTCCGAGGAGATGCAGCAGGACGCTGTGGAGTGCGCCACACAGGCGCTGGAGAAGTACAACATCGAGAAGGACATCGCTGCCTACATCAAGAAGGTAAACGCCGGTTTGTTGGATTTTCCAACTTCGATACGATACCTTGGAAAATATCGATTTTCGATATCACGTGGAAAACTGCCATATAGATATTTTTATCCAACTTCGATACGATACCTTGGAAAATATCGATATTCGATATCATGGGGGAATAGACATTTAGACTTTTTTTTTTATATATATATATATATATAATTTGGGTAATTTTGTTGAAATAGCTTTCTCACAGCACAGGGAGGCTTTATTTGAATCTTTGAACTAAACTTACACAAACAAGACAAGTAAACAGTCATCAATAACATAAGAACAAATAAACAAATTGCAAATGGAATGACAAATGAAATAAACACAGCTTTAAGTTGTCCAGGTGGGTCTAACAGCAGTATTCATGTTAGAAATACTAATTAAGTATAATTACAAACGAAGAAATTGAAGAATTGACCCCATTTACTTTGTTAGCGCACATTACTAGTCTTGTGGTGAACAGTTCATCCGTGCAAGTTAATACACAGAAAACGTGTTCGTCGTGGAAATCTTTGATCATTTGCTTCCGCTCTGGAATGGCGTTCCCTCTCTGATGACGTCCGTGTGACGGCTTGGGTTGAATATCTCTAATAACCGTCCATCTGCAATGAGCGAGGGATTGAGACGAGGTGCGCTAAAATAAAACACCGCCCTCTATTCAATATTACGTTTCACCTGGAAATACGTCTCTGCGCTGAAGTTAAGTCTGTAGCAACTTCCAGTTTATGCAGACTTTAACGTAATCAGATATAAAATAACCCCAGATGGTCTTCATTGTAAATATTAAATACAGATCAATGCTTAAAATTACAAAAGTTATTCAGTCAAGAGCAGCGAGTGCTTTTCTCTTTGTCTTTTGTTCTTTGATTAACATTAACGACAGACAATAACAGGTTTATTAGGCTGCTGTCACTTTAAAAACGTATACGCGGATCCAATATACTGAAACACAACATGCGTTTGCTTTCTCAACTGTGTACATTCCAAAACTGTTAACCTGAATACACACCAAAATGGGCATTTGGGAAACATTCTGTGTGTATTTGACAGTTTACACGTAATTAGCCATGAAAAAGAGGTCAATTTGGTTCTCGAGAGCTGTTTGAGAGGCGGCTTTATGTGCGCTCTGCTTGTGTAGTATCAGTGGTGTGAGCGCGAAACCTGCGGGAGTTATTTAAATTATGCCCAATACGAGCACTAGGCTATTCAACCGCAGCGAATGAGACGAGTGAGAGAGAGGAGAAGGTGTGTGTCAGTTCACCGTCGGAGAGAAGAGAGAGAGAGAACGCACAGCTGGTGTCAGTGTATCGATTCTGCAGAAAATGAGGATTGGAACTGTTTCAGATATTACAGTATCGATGCATATCTATATATCGATATTTTTGACAACACTAGTTGGACTGAACACTTTATTGGGCGTCCATTTTCTTTGTAAGGTTTATATTTAGCAGTGAAGATGTGCTCATGAATACTTTATCGTCAGGTTATTGGTGATGTCAACCCAAAATCAACATTTACTGAATGTTTCTGGTCTTATTGTGCATGATTCACTGGTTATTCCAAGTTGCAATGCATCTTTGCATTTAATTTTTTTTAACCCATCCCTTCTGAGGTCATGCCTTTCGCTTTGAGTAAATGTGTTGAAAACTGCATTTCATATTGACTGACTTTAAATGTATTCTTTCCATGCAGGAGTTTGACAAAAAGTACAACCCCACCTGGCATTGCATCGTGGGAAGGAACTTCGGGAGTTACGTGACTCACGAGACCAAACACTTCATCTACTTCTACCTGGGTCAGGTGGCCATCCTGCTCTTCAAGTCGGGCTGAGCGACGGCGACACGATTCAACAGACCGCTACGAACTGACTGTACTGACGAGGCGAACCATTCCTGCACTGGGACCTGCCTTCTCTCGGCTGCTTCTCTGCTCCTTTCATTCTGATTATTGTTTAGAAAACGGCCATTCGGGAGGGAAATGCCATAAAGAAACAACTGTATTTATTTTTGTTTTCTATACAGCGTTTTATGTCACCTGCGTTTTTTTAATTAAAGCAAAATGGTTTGGCCGTTTGCCTGGAGTTTTGTGTCTGAAGGTTTATGGTGCAACATCTTAGGATGGTAATAGGAACTACAGTTATTGAGAGGGGAAACGAGAATGAAAAATAAATTCTTAATTATTTTTTTATTTTTATTTGTATTTTAAAACAAATTTTGTGGTAAAAACCTGCAATTCTGAGGAAAGCCAATTGTGAGGGAGAGAAAAAGTTATCACATAATTCTTCAGAATTGCGAGTATTCTGTGGTGGAAACGAGCATCCATAATTTTTCCCACATCTCAAACTTTTAGGCCTGAGTTTTGTTCACCTATTGATGGAAAAAAAGCAGCATGAAAGTTATGCAAGTATGAACTTGAGTAATATTGGTTGAAATCGAATATGAACACGGTTGTACTTTGAACGGTTTCAATTTAGCATTAAGTTAATATTGATTTTTATATTTTTACAACATTCATTTGAATGATTTGTAGTCATCTTGCAGCCACTGTGATCATGGATTTGCTAAAATCCAGTCAGAATTAACTCTCATACAACAAACTTTAACTTCAAAGTCACATTTGATTCAAGATGTGCATCTTATGGAATAACACCACAAGCTAGGCATAACTTATTAGGCAAAATAGGTTGATGGGAACATTAACTTGTATATTCACGTCAGCATTAATATAAAAACATTTCTAACAATAGTGTGTACACTCACTACAGATCATTCAACCTAAAAATAGCCACTAGAGATGAATGCTCAAAGACAGACTGATTTAGAAACGTAAAGTGCTATTGCTTATAACAATACTTATTTTAAGCTGACTGCAATAGAACATTTGCAAAGCTATTTTTAAAATAATACCTTGTATAGACAAATTTCAAACATGGTCCAATAGCAAAGTTGCTTTCACACAATCTGACGAACACGCAGAATGATTTGGTATGCAACAAAATAATGCAAAAAAAAAAAAAGAGGCAGAGAACATGATATGGGTCAAGACTTTATTTGCAGTTTAGAAAACCAGTTTGTGTGGGTAGACTCCATTGGACAGGGAGAATGTGGAGCGCAGGTATCCCTTGAGCTCTGGGACCTTCTTGATCAGGGGAAGCAGAAGAGAATCCACTGCTTTCTGGTCCGCCTTGCGCTGCTCCGTCAACTGGTACTTCTGCAGAGACAGAACAACAGAAACATCAGAACACTCAGTGGCGTCACAGACAGAGTCTCCATCCGGAGTTGACTGGAGCTGATCGTGTTTTACCTCCTTCTCTGTGTCGAAGATTTCTCCCTCCTGGTGCTTGGGCTTCCTCATCTTCTTCTTCTTGAAGTAAGAGTCGACCAGTGTACTGGGGAACTTGACGCCGGAGATGTCCAGTTTGGTGTTGGTGGCGATGCAGAACTTCTGGTGAGCTCTACGCAGAGGCACTCGGTTCAGAGCCAGAGGACCTGAGAGAGACAAGAGACGGCCATCAATTATTCACTCCCTCAAACTGCACAATAAAAGCTGCACACTAATGGGGGGGGGGGGGGCAGGGGGCATATCAAGGTTTGGTTTTCTATGATAAAAAAACAAAAACAAAACGAAGTTTCACAAGTTGACGAACTATAAACTAATAAATATGAATAATTCTAGAATGATTGGGGTGATTTCGTTGGGGAGTTCATCATCTACACAAAATTAAAATGCTCTTTTCAGTCTAAAGACTTTTTAGACTTGACTTTAAAACACTGGGTGTGGGTACTTTGTTTTATACTTCACAAGTTTTCGTGTGCCACATTCACACTGTTTTTGACCAACTCTCTCCAATGGATCTCTGAGCTGAGTGAGTGAGTGGAGGCAGGGCTCATTTGCATATTCATAGAACCATGTATACTAAATGAGGCAATGGTGTCGTTATATTCAAGCTATTTTAAGGCATAAATAATTTTTTCACAAGGAAAAAACATTTAAATGTGTAATTTTGGTGATCAAAGATGAGTTTTAAGGGATAAAATGGATTACGGGGGGACTTTACTTTTGATATACTAGTATTTGTCCATTTTCAAACTGTATAGCATCAAGCTTTTATTTTGACAGGTTGCTGGCAAATTAATAACTTTGCTGTTGGTTTCAGAGTGAAGATTGTTGCATGTTCATGAAACGCAAACATGAACCACACACACACGTGTAAATGACATTCTTCAC
The DNA here is from genome assembly GCF_963993115.1 of Abramis brama. Classification (NCBI taxonomy): domain Eukaryota; kingdom Metazoa; phylum Chordata; class Actinopteri; order Cypriniformes; family Leuciscidae; genus Abramis; species Abramis brama. The sequence goes on along the minus strand of NC_139978.1, from coordinate 35,423,662 downwards.
TCTGAAACTGCAACACATTTACTTAAAATCGCAGCCTTGACACACCAATCCATATACAGTAGTCAACATTTGAAGTGGATCAAAAAAGTTGATCAAAGTTGTCCTAAGACAAGAACGAGTATAGTTCAAAATTCATGTATAACTTTGAAAGGTTTTGATCCACTTCAAACGTTGACTACTGCATTTTATTTGGATATATGGAGCAGCCCTAGAGAAAATCATCTCCATCCACTGAACAAACAGACGTTGTGTCGCTCACCGGTGACGAGGAGGAGTCCGCTGTCCAGCTGCTTGAGGAAGACCACACGCTGCAGAAGAAACACACTCACGGTTAACAGCCTGTGACGCTTGCTGCAATCCTCATCTGAACCTCTTTTGCAATGCAAATCTCAAGTGCAACTTGTCACCCCAATTCAGCAGAATAAAGTTATCAAGTGTTTGTGTGGGAGAGAGCATCTGCGCAGGTCGCTGTTTCGCATGTAGGCGTTTCACCCATTGAGTTGCTACACAAGCATGTGAAGAACAATAGCTATATTTGGATATTAACTTCCGAGATTTAAAACCAAAGTCTGATGATATTCGATAGGGGTGTAACGAGACCCTCATGTCACGATGCGATACATATCACGATACTGAACTCACAATACGATATTATTGTGATACTCCAAGACATGAGGTTAGAGGTTAACCAAAAAAATTACCTGTTGATTAAAATGCTAAATTTGGTATTACATTGTGGGTGTAAATGAATAGACTTGTTGCTGATAACCCAATGCACATGACAACAGAGACACCAGAATAACAATATTCATGATTCTGAAGCTGAAAATACAGAATTATTTCAGACGAATATGCTTGAACTCTGTCAATGACTAGATACATTTAAAATCATGTAAGCCACTTTTTACTGGTAACATCAAACATTTGGCATTATCAGGAGCCATTAATATTCCCCATTGCATTATTATACATTATATATAGTAGTTTAATGTAGGACTGAAACTTGAAAAACTCACAGAAATTTCTATTAACAATACAGATTGTCACTATCCACAATACATATTGAATTTTTGTAAATTTTTCGATATATTGTTTCACCCCTAATATTCGAGAACAATTTCCCTGTTCTGAGTGGGAAGCAAGTGACTAGTTTAAATGACACGTGGTCCATTTATTGAGCTCAACTCTGCACATGTACCTTCCCACGGTGGCGTCCGGTCAGCAGGATCAGGACTGTTCCAGGGGTGATGGACTGGCGCAGTTTCCTCCGGTGCTGAGAGAAGGGCTTGATGCCGTGACTCCGTAGCTTACGCCGCACGTCTTCTGTGGGGTAATAACGGGGCTGGACACAGAACGAGAGAGAGAGAGAGAGAGAGAGAGAGAGAGAGAGAGAGAGAGAGAAACATGAACGTGGTAAAGGACACTGTTGAATCCAATAGACCTTCGTCATCGTCAGGTTAGACAATACTGAATTTAACCAATGAAAACGAGGCTGTGAGGGATTACAATGGCACACGCTGTATAAAGGTCCTACATCATATAACTTTCACAACTCATATGAAGTTTGACTATAGTACTTTTTTTTTTTTTACCGGAGAGACGTTTGATCAGCTGAACAATGTATATTGTTAAACATTGAACGCATTGTATTCTATTACTAACAGGCTAATTATCATTCCTATATTAAATATGGCGCTACCCTGATTAAGGTCTATTTTGACTGCTATGGACAAACCCTCCAAATCTGCATATTTTTGCATTAAGAAAGTGGTCATAGGTTTTAGTTGAGAAATATTACCTTATCCGATTAATGAATGCACAATTTTAAATGTTTAAGTGCTATTAATGTTTAATACACTTCCCACTGTTTATTAAAATTCTTTGAAATCTCATTTTAAATGCATTACATAAAAAACAATGATGCAAGAGAATTTATATTTTTCTTAATATTCAAGAGAAATTTGTGCTGAATATACCATATGAAATTTATAAGAGCACAAAATTTAAAAATTACTAAAACTTTTTAATCAATGGATGGAATTAAATTGCTTTGGGCGCATTACCTAACTTTGAAATTAAAACCAAATTTACAAAACACACATTCAATTTCACCTAATATTACTCCAATTCATACTTGCATAACTTTCATTCTGTAATGGTTCATCAATAGGTGGACAAAACTCAGGTCTTAAAGTTTACGTGAGATGTGGGACAGACTGTGTGGACGCTTGTTTCCACAATAGAATTAAAATGTAACCGTTAATTGTGGACTCTCTCGAATTACGTGATAAAAACTCACAATACTGACTTTTTCCCCTCAGAATTGCGAGATAATTTAAATTTTTTACTTTTATTTTGTGGAGGAAAGTCTTCCATAAGACTAAATATAAGGCTAAACATGGTTACAGAAATATTTGAAGAAAATGAGAGATCAGGGTCAAAATTGACCTGAACGTTAAACCCATTTTAAAATGTTTAGGCTCATAAATGAACGATTATGGCCCCAAATCTCAGGTATTTCTGGTGGTAAATGTCTTTCTCACCATCTTGCGGCGTTTCACAGCACGAGTGCCTCCATTCTTGTCTCCGCCGACAGTTTTGGTGACTGTGTTGGAATTCTTCTTTTCCTTGATTTTCTTCTCCCGGATTTTCTTTTCAACCTGAAACATGAAGACAGAGCTTCAGAAAGCCGCTGATGACGGGGTGAGACTGACCCTGGATCAGAGAGTTGCGGTGAACCCTCACCTTCGTCACGGGAGCTTTAGTCTTCCTCTTGTACATGGCCCTGCGAGCGGACATGACGGAGCGGGAGTAGCGGCCGATGCCCCTGACCAGCACAGGGTTACGGCTGCAGTGTTTACGGGCAACCTTCTTCTTATCGCCCTCAGCCATCTGAGAAAATAAGACACTTATTAAAATATGCAGGCATACAAAAATATTAGACATTAATAACACACATCAACCAATAGTAAAGCTGCTCTAAAAGTCAATTTAGTTTTTTTATAGAGTATATTTCAAATGACATCTCAACATCAGCACTGCTATTTTACCAATTCTATTCACAAATAGAGTAACTTAGGACTCCTAAATTAGACAGTAATTAACATGAAGCATATCTGAACTTCTGCATATTGACTGTTGATCGTGCAACTTGTTAAATTAATGGATACACAATAATAAAGAACCCTCAGCTTCAACATATATATTTACACACACAGACACATATATATACATATATATGGGTGTGTGTGTGTATGCATGTTTAAGCATGGTGTTACTGTAGTTACTCAACGTGACCAGTTGTAGCATTGCTAACAGGCTAACGTATATACATAAACGCATATATAAACTAACAAGCGCCAGTATATAATCTATTTACCGCTCTGTTCACATGAAAAGCCGTCTCATGTGACTTTATGTTTTTTAATATTAATATAAACACACAAATCGGTGTCAGGCCACAGCGCGCGCCGAACATTCATTACGTACGTTAAAACATACATCACATCCACTAATATTCACATCTACAACTGCTATATGTGTATTAAAACATTTATATATGATCCAGAGTGAAATATTATGCGCCGATTAATCAGATTAATGCAGATTGTACTTGGACAAAACAGACACGAAAGCCACAATTACCTTCAGCTAGAAAAAAAAGACCGACATCCGGGCACTTGACGTATATATAGTCGTGACGTGATCCGCCCGGGTTTTGCTTCCGCTCTTAAAGGCACACGCGCTTCTTTTGGCCACACGACGGGCGCGCGAGTGCCGCTCATCGGCTGAGGAAGGTAAATAGATTTGTAATGTTCTTGTCTTTTGTGAAATTGTCGCAAATTGTACATTTGTATGTTGTAAAACGTTAATTAAAGTAATAAAGCATCTTTAGAAACGGAAGGTCAAATTACATACAATTGTTCATGTTTATTTTGCTGCTGTCAATGCACAGTTTTGTAAATTGTTGTACAGTTAAAGAATGCATGTAATAACCTTACCCTATATATAGAATGTAATATATATGTAATATAGAGAATGTATATGCATACATATTGTACATGTGATTTAAAATGTAAAAAAAGCGTGTGTGTATATATCTATCTCTATCTATTACATTCTATATATAGGGTAAGGTTATATATGTATATATAAAAAGTACATTTTTTAGTGTGTCTATATATATATAGTATACTGTATATACTTTTTCACATTTTAAATCCCATATACAATATGTATGCATATATATACACATATATAAAACTGATTTAGAATAAGAACATCCTTAAGTCTCCTCAGAGTTATTTATTTAAAGACTGGAAGTGCATCCAAAGGTCATCCGTGTGAATCCGTGTGCTACGGCTGATCCACCTTTGTGATTGCAGTCTCTATAACTCCATCTATATTAATAAATCTGCATGCCAAGAGGGAAAAAGTAAAGGCTGAACATTACACAGTCGTATTATACAGCTCATTCTTTATTGATAAGTCAGGGCTCTGGTCGCTGAACATGTTTAGTCAACATTCTATACAAAATCATTTAGTAAAGTCCATAATCAAGAGTTTTTGTTACATGGAGTTGAATCACAACATAATGAATATATTACATTTCTGGAAAGCATGGAGATGGTTAATCCAGCCGGATGTGGAATTAGGCACAGAGACTAAAGTACAGCAAGGCACGTTACTTCCAGCATCACTGAACCGTAACCAAACGCGAACTCCTGCACAGAAACAGCTCCATCACTCAGTCACATGACCCTTTTACAAGAACAATAATCATGTGCGAAATAAACTTTTTATTCCAAGTTTGTACACAGACTATGTAATTTCTTACAGACTTTGGGACGGTGTGAATTAGGCTTTGAATTTGACTTGATTTGTTTGCAGCAACATGCGTGTGTGTGTGTGTGATGTTCTCAGTTTGTGTTTTCCAGGACAATTGCGATTCCCTGACCGCCACCGATGCAGGCAGAGCCGACCGCATACTTTCCCCCGCGTCTCCTGGGAACAGAGAACACAACACATCACATGAATTCATGCTATATAGATACAGCAATACATGATCGGATTACACAACCTGAAAATGGCTCTTAAAACCCATTTTACTGCCATAATGTGACTATCTCTGAGTGAAACAGGAGATTCAGATCTAAACTTAAAACCGTCGTATCTGATTTTGCTTATAAACTATAAACACCATTATTGTGTTATTGTTCTTTTCTGATTATTAATGAATGGTCTGATGCGTTTACTGTATGTCTTTGATGTATGCTTTTATTAATGTATGTTGAGGTTGATGTATATCACAATGATTCAACAAGTGTTGTTTTAATCAGTTCTCTATATTCTTGATTAATAAATAAAAAAAGGACGTTCCATGATGACGCTTTTTTTCCCCAAATGTGTCATTATTTTCTATAACTGCAATAATCATTACTGTTAACCAGCATTAAATTACTACATTAACCACTTGTAAGCAGCATTGAATAAACAATGGCTAAATATCTATTTGACTCATGGAGACAAAAAAGTAATTACATTTAAAAAAAAATTTCTTCATGATAACATGCATGAATGAGTGATGCACAGTTAGATCAGAAATGTGCATTCAGAAAGTCATTTCATGTTGACTTTGAACAGGATCTATGTAAATAGGTCACAGTAGATGTGTTTTCATCCACCTATTTTTATGCAAATTTTGAGATATTGCATAAAAAATGCTGGATGGAAACGTCAAGATGCACATTAACTTTTAAAAATGAGCATAAACATGTATGCACTCAATAGAGGCGGATTATTTTCTTATCCGATAAGAAAACATGCATAAATAAACTACAATAGAAACATATTTACCGAATACATCCTCAGTGTGCAACAAAAACCTGCCTCAATCAAAGCTGTGATTGGATAACTGGACTAACCAGCGGACCAATCGCATCTCAGCATCTCAAATAGTGGTTTGGTGGCTCTGAAACGCCTGAGTAAAAGTCTGGTTTAATTCCCTCCAGAAGCGTCTCGCACGATTGCGTTCCCAAACACCAGCATCCGAACACAAGAACATTACAGCATTTAAATTTATAATTGGAGGGAAAAAGAGCCACAACTTCCATTTTTATTACAGATATTTTGTGTCAGTTTCCCAGGAAGTGACGATTTTGTGCTCTTTAACACATGGGATGGAAACATTGCTTTACTCGCAAATGTTTTATGCGATATTCCAAGTTAAATTCACCACTCTGGAAGGAAACATTGCTGTGAGTGTCTTCACCTGAGCTCGTGAACGAGGTGCGCGGTGATTCTGGTCCCAGAGGCTCCGAGCGGGTGTCCGATGGCGATGGCTCCTCCGTTAACATTGGTCTTCTCAGGGTCCAAGCCCAAAGCTTTAGCCACTGCCAGATACTGAGCAGCGAACGCTTCGTTTACCTGACAGATGCAGAAAATTAAGACCAAGAATTATTCAGACACCATTTTTGATATTTTTTTACTAGTGTGTGCAGGACACTATAGTTCATTTATGTAAATGAGGAGAGCAAAATAAAGTAAACTGTGACATAATATACCCCATGAATTCTTCATACAGAGACTACCAGTAAAATGTATAAAACTTTTGAACCAAATATTATTCCGACACTTTGACCTGATCATATTTTGCTGAAGTGTGTTTTCTTTAATTGCTAATGCTCTTTTACACACAGACTGAACAAAATGAAGCATTGCTTGGTGATTGGTTGAGCTAAACTGGTATTATCTAACTGTGTAGTTAAATTTAACAGCTGACAGATATTCAACATAATTCATGTGTGAGACAGTCTAACAGAAGGATGGACAAAACCAGTGAAATATCAACTGGTCAGTTCTGGTCATATTTTATTACCATTTTCTAAACTATAGCGAATAAACGGTGATAATGTGAGAAATGTTGAAGGTTTCTGAATACATTTTGGTTTGACTGTATATAAAACCCTGCTTGCCAATCTTTGAAAAACATTGCTTACTAAATCCACTCTTCATCACTCTAGTTAACATTTAAGTAAACATTTATCTGATGTTAAAAAAGACATCAACTCATGCATAGTGTGATGAGCCTAATTAGAAACCTAGAGTGTGTAAATATTATTCTACCTCCACCAGGTCCATGTCTTTGAGTGAGAGACCAGCCTTCTTCAGGGCTTCGGTGATGGCAGGTACAGGCCCTGTTGTATTTACAAAATATTATATAGTTATTTTTCCCCTTCTAAGTATAGAAGAATACGTTGGTGGATATTAGACTCACCGATTCCCATGATGCTGGGATCACAGCCTGAGATGTGATAGGCCACAATTCTAGCCAATGGTGTGAGCTTGTGAGCCTTCAGAGCGTCCTCACTGGCGATGACCACAGCAGCAGCTCCATCAGACACGCCCTGTGGGTGGAGCCAGTGACATCATAAAGACATGCAAATACACAGCAAAACACAAAATCACTAGTGGCACTGCTGACTAACATTAATATATATATAATATATATAGACTTAAAAAAATGCAAAAAAAATCTTATCAACCATATATACACACACACATATATATGCGTGTATATATATATACTAATAAGAGTATATATACTAACTATAAAGTAATGATGCTGAAAATTCAGCTTTGATTGTCACATATTCACATAGAAAATGTTTCTCTTAAATTGTAATAATATTTCACAACATATATTTTTTTTACTGTATTTATGATCAAATAAATGCAGTCTTGGTGAGCAGAAGACAAAAAAATGCAAAAAAAATCTTATCAACTATATATATATTGAAATATTATTACAATTTAAAATAAACATTTTCTATGTGAATATGTTAAAATGTAATTTATATCCTGTGATCAAAGCTGAATTTTCAGCATCATTACTCCAGTCTTCAGTGTCACATGATCCTTCAGAAATCACTCTAATATGATGATTTGATGCTCGAGAAACATTTATGATTATTATCGATGTTGAAAACAGAAGTGCTGCTTCATATTTTTGTGAAAACAGTGATACACCACATTTAAAAATTTGAGGGAAACATATCAAGAGAAAAAAATAAATTAATACTTATATTCAGCAAGGACAAATTTGATAATTAAAATCGATCAAAAGTGACAGTAAACATGTATAATACTACAAAAGATTTCAATTAAAATAAAATAAATGCTGTTCTTTAGAACTTTATATTCATCAAAGAATCTTGAAAAAAAAAAAAATCACAGATGAAGCAGCACAACTGTTTTCAACATTAAGAAATGTTTCTTGAGCAGCGAATCAGCTTATCAGAATGATTAATATGTCTCTCTCCGACTGCTCTTATGTTCAGTTCTCCCCACCGAAGCGTTGGCTGCAGTGACGGTTCCTGCTTTCTTGAAGACGGTGGGCAGCTTCGCCATCTGCTCCAGCGTGGTCTGAGGACGCGGGTGTTCGTCAGCCGTCATCGACACTTTCCCTTTCTTGGCTTTCACATCGACGGGTGCGATCTCAGCGGTGTAATACCCAGCCTCATGAGCTGCAGCAGAGAGAGAGAGATGTGTGTGAGTGTGTGTGTGTGAAGCGATGCAGTGCTGGGCTGTCGATCGATACACTCACCTGCTTTCCACCTCTGCTGTGTCCCATACGAGTACTGGTCGCAGTCGTCGCGTGTGATCTGGTATTTCTCTGCCAGGTTTTCTGCTGTGATGCCCATGGGGAGCTTTATGTGCAGATCTGTCAGTCCTGCCCACAGCGTGTCTTCCAGCTGACACACACACACACACACACACACACACCAAATGTTATTCAGAGCTTCATACAGTAAGTACTGTATTCCAAAACCTAAATACACCCTGTAAATGTGACTGTCTAACCTCGTTTACACTGCAGGTCTTGATGCCCAATTCTGATTTGTTGCCTATATATTTTTTCGACCGTCCGTTTACACGTTCTTTCAGTTGTGACCCATGTCCGATTCATGTGTTTACACTTGCCATACTATCTGAAACATCGCGCATGCTTAAAGGGGTTCTTGCACAGATGGACGAACGCGAAATATGCTTGATGCTAGCTCTGCGATATATGAGAAGTTCGCCAAACATCACCATGATTATGAGGCGGAGGAGGACGAAAAGGGCCATCATCATTGATATATATTGATTTATATACTTCAGTTATTGTGTGTGAGAGAGATCTCTGGACTGGCGGGAGCATATTGTGGCGGGTTTTAACAAGGAGCAGTGGGTCCGAAATGTTAGGATGACAAGCCAACCTTTGATATGTTGTGTCAAGGTTTGTCCACATTCCTGTCCTACGACGACACAACGTTTCGTCTCTTTGCAGACGCGCGTCGGGGTTTCTCTCGTCATTAAACCGAGGAGACGTTGCCTAATGCCTCAGAAAACCCAATCTGCCTGTTTACATGACAGTCGCACTGGCACATATCTGATTTATATCTGATTTATTTCCACATATGAACGAGGCCTGAAACCGATCTCGAAATATCAAAATGCATGCGTTTTTTTCCTGTTTACACGGTCATAGAACACATCCGATCTGTGTCACATATGAGCGAAAAATCGGAATTGGGTCACATTTGACTGACAGTGTAAACGAGGCCTATATATGCTGGTGTTCTTAGCACTGGTCATGAGGATGAAACGTTAATACATTTATTTTTTAATTGTGAAATTATTCTGGAGTTTTGGTCTAATTTATGCTCTTGTTTAGCTATTGTTGTCCAATCCTTTCATTTAAAAGATGTTTTTACTATTATACTGACACTACCAACAATGACTTTGGAATATATCCTCAATTTCTTTATTTTGTTTGATAAATTTATCATCACTTCTTACGATTTCACATTTTTTGATTGAGGCAAACTCACTTCTCAAATCTCTTTAACAAGTAATAAAAAAGCGACAGTGTGATTTTTAATGCTTAATAAGGTTTAGTCTGCTTTCCTCCGCTTGTTAATGTCGTCCATTTTATTTTATTTATAAATTTTAATTAATATTTTTTTAAATATGTCAATTTATAATGTTTTTAACTTTATTTATTTAGCTTATGTATAGGTGTTTTTTTCCACTTATTGTATGCATGTTTTCTTTTTCACAGTTTTCTGTAAATGCTCTTTAATGTTTGTTTGAATGTTCATGATATTCAGGGTTTTAACACCTTTTGACCAATGAATTTCCATGACTTCTCCTCATTTGTCAATACTAGATAAAAAACATTTTATTGCACTCACTAAGAGCCAATTAAATATTTTGATCAGAGCATAACTAGATGGTTTTATATGGACAATGTTTCAAAACTCTTCCTCGCATGCAATAGCGAGTGGCATTTCCTATGCAATGACATTAGCCAATCATAAGGCGTTTACTGACACACCTTAAAGAGGCCGCGCCTTCAAAACGGTTCATTTCAGGCTCAGAATGAAGTTTGAAAATAATTGTTTTTCCGCATATATATTTGTTTTTTTGTGCAAAAACTTTATTAACATTATAAGTGAACCTCAAGGAACATATAAAAATAATAAAAAAATCCATGTCACGACCCCTTTAAATTCAGAATCATTGAACACCATGATGATCTTTACCTTCAAATCAACTCCAAACTTCGTCCCGAAGCGGATGTTCCTGACGGCGTAAGGAGCTTGACTCATGCTCTCTGAGCCGCCACACAGGACGACCTCTGACTCCTTCAGGTAGATCTCCTACAGCACAACACACACTGATCAGCATCTCCTGTCAGGAAACTACTGCGCCGTTTCGGCTTCATTTGGGTTCGTACCTGTGCTCCATTGATTATGGACTGGAATCCAGACCCGCAGAGGCGGTTGACAGTCAACGCCGGCACTGGGATGGGAACGCCACACCGCAGACCCACGTGACGCGCGATGTAGGGGGCGTCAGCAGAGCTCTGAACGACAGAGAGAGAGAGAGAGAGAGAGAGAGAGAGAAAATTAAACAATAAAACAACATTTATTAGGTGAAAAAAGAGATTGTCTCCTACTAGCAGGAAGATACATTGATGCCTGTCACAAAAAGAGGGAGGAGTCGACTAATCAGTGATGCGCTCACACACACACTTGCACGCACACAAACACTCACACACAGTGAATTCTAAATTGTTCATAGAATCCTGAAATGTTGATTAATTGTTCTACTTTTGTTTAGAGAGAGATAGTTATAATATTTGATGCTTGATTTTACTTGCATGTGGATACTTGCATGATTTGTCTTATACATGCATACTGTATATACAGTATATATAGTATGCAAGTAACTATATATATATAATAGATACATGACTGAACACTGGATAAAGTAATGTTGCAAAATTATGGTTTCATTTTGTTGACATTAGAGTTAAAGGTTTTTTATTTATTTATTTATTTTTTACAGATTTTAGATTTCTCTTTTTATGTCAACGGTCAGAAAAAAAAAAGGTTTTGACCATAGTTATAAGAGTAAAATGTCATATAAACCTCTGTAAAAGCCTTCAGAATATAGATAAGAAATTGTAAAGTCTGGTGTGTGTAAAGCGGCTGAAGTGGAGATTTCTGACTCACAGCTTTGAAAGATATAGTTTTGTAGTTGAAATCTGCAGATGCAAACAGATAAAGTAAAACTTTCAAGTAAAACGGGTCAGAGGTCACTCGTCATGCGTCGGGTCAGAGGTCACTCTTCCACTGGAACTAGACTCGCGTACAGATGTAACCAGAAGCCAGTGATTATAGTTTATAAAGTTATTAATATGGATATTTTTCTTTCACAAACGCATGGCTTCGCTTCAGAAAGCCTTTATTAACCCACTAAGGCTTATGAATTACTTTTATGATGGATGGATGCACTTTTTTGGGCTTAAAAATCTCAGTTACCATTCACTCCCATTACAAAGCTTGGAAGAGCCAAGATATTTTTTAATATAACTCCGATTGTGTTCGTCTGAAAGAACAAAGTCATATACTCCTAGGATGTCTTATGTGTTTTGGGTGAACTATCCCTTTAAATAAGTAACTGGGATGTTTGCTTTCCACTAGTCTGAAAGATGACAATGTATGGAAGCAAAATAACCCAAAATCTCAAAACTGACCAGTGCATGTAGTGTCTTAATATTGAATATACTGAATATCATATCCCACCTGCATGACATTTCCCATGATGATGCTGTTGACCAGCTCCGGCGCCACATTCCCAGCAGCGAGAGCAGCTTTAGCGGCGTGTTCAGCCAGATCCGTAGCACTGTGGTCCTTCAGAACGCCTCCATACGTGCCGAACGGCGTCCTCTTGGCCGAGACTATGAACACACCTGGACAAAAGCACACATGAGAGATCTGCTCAGATCTGGGTTGTGTTTCCCAAAGGCATCGCGAGCCTAAGTTGATGGTAGAGAGCATTGGTGGCAATTGTTCTACGATCAACTAAGGCTTACAATGCAAACGCAGCCCTGGTCAGTAGTTTCCTGCAGTTAATATTAAGAAAATCAACACTTTATAATATGCAAAATGTAGAAATGCATTGTCATTATGATACACATTTTATACATTAACATACATCGTTAAAAAGAATAAACATTACAAAAGCAAACATGACTTTTAATGTGTGTCACTGACCTCACCTTTACCCTAATTCTGTCAGTAATGACTGTTATATATAGTTTGATCTGATGCTTGATTTTCCTACAGAACAGGTCACTCTTATTTACATATATTTATTTCAGTTTTGATTATGATGATTATAGTGATGATTCAAAATGAAGCTTTGAATCTCTCAATAATTAGCTGAAGACAAAATCCCTTTAAATAAACAGTAAATTAACTGCACACCCATGAATATTTCAGAGCTGTTTAACTGGTTGGGAAACTAAAACGAGAAAATAAATTCAAATAGGAAGCAGAAGGAAAGTATAACAATAAGTGACATTGAAGTTCAAGTGCAGTTTGTATAAGAGCAAAAGCGGACAAAACAAACAAATCATTCGCGTAGTTTCAATATAATGCACTTAATTCAAAGTAAAATATATAAAGTTTGCTAACCTCTCAGGAGAGACATGATAGTGATTGTAGTTTAGATGGTGTTATTGACCGTTTGAGCGACACACACACACCGCGCCGACCTTTCACCCACTTTACCCTCAACATTCACTTCACAACATTCGACAAACCTGTCAAATATTACACTACGCTAAATAATGCACATTTTACTCGTAAACTTACATTAAATTATCTATGTAATAAGTATGATATTTAATATCCCTGATATCGGTCGAAGATGAAGATATAGTAATGCGGAAAGTGCGTATGTAAAACGGACGTGTTTTTACCATGACCTACAGATTCGCATTGGCCACCGGAAGGTGTAAAACAGTTTTAACTTCTCATCATTGAAATTTGTAAAGTCGATATTTCTGGGAATTATGGCTGGGATTGTTTGTCGTACTGCAAGCCGGATTATATCGAGTCAAGCATCATGGTAACGTTACGTATTTGACTGTAGAAATCCACGTGCATCTGATAATATCAGTATTTCTCTAATAGAGGTCATGATGATGATGATGATGATGATAAATCACTCTTTTACAGTAGCAGTTCTGTGGTTGCTGTCAGACACAGTCACTGGTTCACATCAATGCTTTCCCTGAAAACCTCAGTGCCATTAAGGTCAGTGCAGATACAAGTATTAAACACTCTTCCCTAATGTAAATCACCATAGTTTATTTACTGTAGTTCCCTTGCATATATGGAAATACCATGGGACTGCCATATTTCATATACCATGTAATCATGTTTTTAATGGTTCTACAAGTTAATAATTCCATAGGACATTTAGCTGCTGTGTAACCACCACTGTTATTATAAAACAGAAATTAATCTTCTAATACTGTTTTATGGAGTTTTCATATCATTTTATTGTGATTTTTAACTAGAAAATACAGCATTCTGGCCTGAAAACTGTGGACTTACCATGGTAAAGTTTTATAAGGGTGTTTCACTATAGGAAATGTTGAGATTTCTGTCTTGTCCAACAGAGCAGAGCCGAAGAAGAAGAAGAAGGTGGACCCGCGCCGAGAGATAATGATGAAAGAACGTCTAAAGAAGAAGCTTAAAAAGCTGGAGCGAGTTCCTCCAGAACTGATTCCCATCGAAGACTTTATTACATCAGCCACGAGCTTCGACGACACCAGGTAAAATAACTGGACACGCATACTTTATCATATAAACATACATACTTTACATATAAAAACATGTTTTCTACATGTTTAGAGGACTAGTAAAGTCTATGAAATGACACAAATTGAGACAATATGGGAATTATTATGTTTACTACTGGTCAGTTTATTTATTTGATAAAAAATTCAGTAAAAATAGTAATAATGTGAAATATTCATGGTCACCCCCCCTTATAGCGCATAGATGCGAAAATATGCAAAACCCAAACGTAATGCAGACCAAAGGATGGTCTCTTTTTAAAGAGGACACTAAAAAAATTAAATTGCAAAAAAGTTATATAAGTTTAAATTTACTTCAAAGCAAATGTACTAAACATTTTTATTTTATACGAATATATTTTTTAGAAAGTAATTTGGACTTTAAAAATGCTATGTCTATGTCTAACCAAGTTGTGTTACAAATTTGAAGTTGATATCACAAAAATTTAAGTTCCTGTGAGATTGGAAGAACCGGGTGACCAATTAATACATTTCTGTCACAATATAATTTCTATTACAGTCACCAAATATGGAATCTTGAGTCTCAGACCTTTCCAACCATATGTGTTTATTAAGATTAGAAAAAGAATTGTGCTTAAAGAAATTACAAGTAGCATTTCCATGGTATCCCGATTTTAAAATGGTTTTACTGGATGAATACTGAGGGTGTAAGCGTTCGAATGATACCTAATTTATGATGATTAATAAAATATGTGATTGGAAAAAAGGCAATTAAAAAAAGAGCGCCAAGCATCTGGGATATTGTCAGTTAAGGGGTTAAAATAACTGTTTTATATTTTAATATATTTGAAAATTAATTTTATTCCGGTCCTGATAAAGCTGAATTTTTCTGATTCAAAGAGTCCTGGGAAAAGTATCATGGTTTCCGTTTAGCAAAAACTATTTTCAACATTGATAATTAATATAATAATAATATAATAAATAGTAATATATAAAATAATATAATCTTATTATAATTATTAGTATTATATCATGTGACACTGAAGACTGGAGTAATGATGCTGAAAATTCTGCATTGATCACAGGAATAAATTACATTTCACAATATATTCACATTGAAATTATAATGATATTTCACATTATTACTGTTTTACAATATTTACAATGAATGCAACCTTGATGAACACTCACCAAAAACATCATAATTATCCAAACTTTTGACCAGTAGTGTACTGTAGACACCAAAAACGTTAAACAAACTTCTTATATTACTAACTTTTTAATGACGGACTTTTCAAGAAAAATGCTTTACATTCATGATATAAAAAGGGAGGGAAAACAGACAGTAGAATAAGGGTTACTGGTGATTTGAATGAATCTGATTCCTGTTTTCTCCAGGGTCCGTGAGGCTCCTGAACTGGGTTTCGAGGAGAGCGAGCGCAGAGCTCTCCTGCTGAAGGAGTGGTCCCGATACAAGCGCTCGCAGCACCAGACGGAGATGCTGGTGATCCAGGAGGCGCTGGAGGCCCAGACACAAGCGCTGGAGGAGCTGAAGCTGGAGTCTGAAGAGCTTTATAAAGCAGCAGTCAGTCCAGATACAGACATCTTCCCTTTCCAGCACGAGGGCCCCTGTTACACGCCGCCGCTTACGAACTACGAGGCTCCAGAAGGCAAATACAACGACATTACGCGAGTGTACACGCAGTGAGGTCGAGCTACGTCTCTGAGGAGGGGATACACGTGTTGCTTTCTGGGATCATGACTGATGTCAAAAACATCAGAGAAACGGACTGTGAGAATGAAGAGCCCAATTATCTTTATCATAATGTGTTGTTCTTCGTGCGCTCCGTTAACACACCTGGACACGAGGACAAAATAAAGTTTTTGCAAGCCTTGATGTGGTCTTTAAATCATTTCTTTCATTTACATTTAATCATTTTAGCAGATGCTTTTATCCAAAGCGACTTACAAATGAGGAGAGCAACAGAAGCAGTCAAACCAACAATATGCGTTTAGTCTAACGTTGTTAATTTGTGTAATTTGTAAAAAAAAATTACTTTATTTTTTTAAATGGATATAGAATAGAAAAGAAAATGTTAATATTAATGGACCAAATGTTGCCATTTCATACCTTTATTGGGATATTTAGCTTTATGGCAGTGAATTTTAGTGTCAGAATACAGATACTACATATAATATAATTACCCATTTAAATATTAATTTCTGATTTCTGTAGCGCAATAAATAAGATCTCCAGTAAAACAATAAAGGCCAAACTCTTGTAAAAACATTTCATGTCTTCATTCATAAACACATATATAGAATTAAAGTACTTTAAACTGCAAAATTATGGCTTTTGGACTGAAAGAGTTAAGTAGTCAATAATTTTATCACTTAAAACTCATCTTTTATCACCAAAATGACATATTTAAGCGTTTTTTTCTTTGAAAAAAAAATGTGTCATGCCTTAAATACACACCGCTGGTAACAAACTACGAGTGTACACGCAGTGAGGGTTACGTCTCTGAGGAGGGGATACAAGTGTTGTTTTCTGGACTCATGACTGATGTCAAAAACATCAGAGAATGAAGAGCCATTAATTATCTTTATTATAGTGTGTTGTTCTTCGTCCGCTCCATTAACACACCTGGAACACGAGGACAAAGAATAAAAGTTTTTGCAAGCCTTGATGTGGTCTTTAAATCATTTCTTTCATACATTTATTGGGATATTTAGCTTTATGGCAGTGACTTTTAGGTGGTCAGTCACAGAATACAGATATATAATTAACCATTTACATATTAATTTCTGATTTCTGTCGTGCAATAAGTAAGATCTCCAGTGAAACAATAAATGCCAAACTCTTGTTAAAACGTGTCATAAACGCATATAAAACGTGTCAAACACATATATAGAATTAAAATACTTTAAACTGCTAAATTATTGTACTGAAAGAGTTAAAGTCCCCCTGTAGTCAATCATTTTATCCCTTTAAACTCATCTTTGATCACCTAAATAACATTTAAACGTTTTTTTTTTTCCTTGAAAAAAATTCTTCATGCCTTAAAATATCTTGAATGTAACTCGACACCCTTGCCTCATTTAGTATGCGCGGTTCTATGAATATGCAAATGAGCCCCGCCTCCACTCACTCACTCAGCTCAGAGATCCACTGGTTGACGATCACACGTTGATCTGATTGGTTACAAGGTAGTTTGTGACGTCAGAAACACCAGCGATTTCAAAGCGTGTTTTTGAGACTGTCTTTGGTTCACTGCAGTTTTAAGGAGAAAATACTCAGCAATGGAGTCGACTTATGAATTTACACATGGTTTGTCTTAAAGCATATTAAAAACAACACATAGACATATAAACAACATTAAAAGCTGGACTTCACCACAGATAAGAGTTTAAATGGAAAATAATCACAGCATAGGACATTTTCTAATATTTTTGTGCCATTGAAATGCTTGAATGTTCATTTTATTAGTTACATATTTAAGAGTTGCACTAACTTGATCAACTTTTTAAGCTGCTTTGCATTTCCCAGTGAGCACCGGGAAAATCAGATCTACAACAGACATACAATATTTTTTCTGTATTGAAATAAGTGGGGAAAGGCTCCTTTTTAGCTTCATAAGGTAGTAGATTACTAAAATAACAAAATATAACCAAGAAATGTTATTATTTTGGGTCTGTACAGTTGCCTTAAAATATTAAAGGGGTGGTATAATGCCCTTTTCACAAGATATAAAATCAGTCTCTGATGTCCCCAGAGTGTGTGTGTGAAGTTTTAGCTCAAAATACCCCACAGATATTTGTATATAGTTTTGTGTGTGTTCCTTTAAATGCAAATGAGCTGCTGCTCCCGGCGCAGGGGGCGGAGCTTCAACAGCTTGTGTCCTTTTACCTCACGCACACATGCACTGAATATTTCAAAAACTTTTAGCCTTTTATGTTCAAACCGGAGTCAGACAATGATGGAGAGACTCAAGAAGTGAAACGTAGAAGCAACAGGACATTTCTGAATGGTTAGTTGATGAATTTATGAAGCTGATGTGTAGTTATCTTCTACTCATTGATTAGCATATTCTGTCTTGATAATCTATAAATCATGTTCCGGGGGCGGGGTTTATGTAAATTTTAGGGTTGGTGATGTCAGTAACCCGGGAGGAATGTGGTGTAGTCTCTACCAGCCGTTTGTTGTAGTCCTTAAAAAGCAATTTCTTTAAAAGCAAATATCTCCCTTTGCTTTGAACTTTGAGCGTTGTAACTTTGCAGATGTTGTTTATGCTCAAACAGCAACATTACACACTAACTAGTTAGAAAAGTGAAATCATAATCAACCACCCTTTAAAATATGTGGGTCAAACTGACCCACGAACATCACAAACGTAATAGAAATTATGTGTATATGTCAAAACACACCAGCGTGTTGAAACTTGGCATTTCATGATCCTAAATGAGAAAAAGTCACAAAATGTGGAAAAAAACCCCCCATAGCTTAACCGGTATTTCCAACAACTCAAAAATCAAAATGGGTCAAATTGACCCGCAACATTACACTAGGGTTTGTTAAATTATTAATATCTTTATTGGGTATAATATAGCTTTATGGCAGTGACTTTTAGGTGGTCAGTGTCAGAATACAGATACTACATATAATATAATTACCCATTTACATATTCATTTCTGATTTCTGTAGCGCAATAAATAAGGTCTTGAGTAAAACAATAAATGCCAAACTCTTGTTAAAACATTTCATGTCTACTAATTTATAAACGCATTTATAGAATTAAACTACTTTAAACTGCAAAATTATGGCTTTTGGACTGAAAGAGTTAAAGACAAAATTGGGCTTCCTGGATATAAAGCCTATTCTTTAATTACAGATATATTTACTCTTTCATGAAATGCTTGAATGTTAATTTTATTAAGTTACATATTTAAGTGTTGCATCAATTTGATCAAGACTTTTTAAGCTGCTTTGCATTTCCCGGGAAAATCAGATCAGAAACGCGTGGGTCCAGGAGAGGTAGTGTGAGGAGATTCCCAGCGGGAAGCTCATGCGACTCAAGTACTGTGTTCGTGCATCCTCAATAGTCCTGTATGATCTGCATGTGTGTGTTTAAGAGTCCTGTGGTTTGTCCTGGTTGAGAGGGAGATGCCAGTCATCCGGAGGGGTTTGCCGAAGCTCCCAGACCGGAGTGAACTTTCTCTGCTCGGCGAGCCGCCTCCTCTCACTCTCCTGGAGGGATTCCTGATGATGAACACACAGTATAAGAGAAGAGTAACTCATCGACCAGGGTTACAACTGGTCAAAAGTTTGGATTTTTTCATGTTTTTGAAAGACGTTTATTTGGTCGAATAAAAATTACAGTAAATATTGTGAAATATTATTAGAATTTAAAATAACTGTGAATATATGTATATATTTTCCAGTGATCAAAGCTGAATTTTCAGCATCATTACTCCAGTATTTAGTATGGTAGCTTGTTTCCCACCACAGAATAAAAATTAAAAAAGGTAATTTTGACTTAATCTCTTAATTTTGACTTTATCATCATGCAATTGCAAGAACAAGTCAGAATTGTGAGATAAAAAGTCGCAATTACCTTTTAAATTGTTTTATTCAGTGGCAGAAACAAATTTTTCATTCCTTAATATCACATGATCCTTCAGAAATCATTTTAATATTCTAATTTGCTGCACAGTTATTATCAATTATTATTGATGGTAATGTTACATTCTACTGCAACTTAAATTAAAAATCTTATTTTTACCAATTTAATGCATTTTTGCTGCATAAAAGCATTAATTTCTTTTTTTTTAAATCTTACTTCAACTTTTGAATGATAGTGTATCATAAAACAGGACAACTGTTTTAAACAATGAAAACAAATATTTCTTGAGCAGCAAATCATCATATTAGAGTGATTTCTGAAGGATCATGTGACACTGAAGACTGGAGTAATGATGCTGAAAATTCAGCTTTGATCACAGGATATAAATTACATTTGACAATATATTCAAATAGAAAAAATCTATTTTACATTGTACAAATATTGCAAATTTTTACTATATTTTTATCACATAAATGCAGCCTTGGTGAGCAGAAGAGACTTATTTCCATACTATTTCCATGCTTTTGACTGGTAGTGTAAGCTACACCCCACATCTGTCTAGACTCACCTTGGCGTGTGTGCTTTGGTGTTTCTCCCACTCTCTGCAGGTGTAATAGTCTTGTTTCCACTGTTGGCAGTCTGGTGCTTTGCCGTAGGTGTAGTATTCATGGAATCTGTTGAATAAACTCTTGCAGTGCTTGAATTCACTCCAGTAGACGTCACAGGAACGTGGTGGCTGTGGCCAAGAATTAAAAACACACTCATTAAATAAAAAAAAACAAAAAACAGGTACATACAAATATTTTAGGGCCAAAACAAAAGTCATGCAGTGTAACTGGCAGAACTACAAAACGGTGATCACAATAATGGTACTATTTAGTTTGATTACACTTACAAAATGAACTATTTAGTGATACTGCCACAGTAAAGGTTCAATATTTATGAAGAATAACATGGTAATTCACACCAAAAGCATAGTAGTACCATTGTATTTGGTATGCTTTATTGACTTTACTGGGTTAAGTAGTAACGTTACACCTCATTATGCAAATACACTGATAGTATACAATATTTACTATATGTACAAAACAAACGGAAAACAAGTTACTTTAACATTTCCATAGAAAATATAGAGATAAAGTGATATTAGACTGACCCTCCACTGTGACCCTGCCATACTGCGCGCGCTCTTCTCTGGTGACTTTTGTCAGTGTTTTAGTTTACCCTACTGCCATCTATTGACAATGTGAAATAAACTGATATTTGCTTTAAAATTAAATATATTATTACATTAAAAAAAAGTTATATTTTTTTTAATCATGTTCTTATTCTGTTTACGCGTCTGTATTATATGTGTATTGTATGATAATTATCGATACATGTATTTAATTAGTCATCCAGACTTTTATTTTGTAGTCATCAGCAGCAGGCGGAAGCGGAAGTGGCAGTGTCACCGGCGGTTTGTTCAGGCTATATCGGTGTTTTCAGTTATAGCTTCACGTAAAGTAAATCCGTGAGGGGTAAACACTCCCTAATGTCCCAAAAATGCCTTCTGAAAATCTACGCTTTGAAACTTTAGTGGCCCTGAAAAACTCTCCGAAGGGGAAGCTCAAATACAGCCCAGACTGGCTGGAGAAAGGGGAGGTAAGTTAACGTTAAACATGCTGACAGTTTCAGAATTGTGTTATTTAGCTCATATCTTAGCATTATGATGGTTTAATCATATTTAATACTAACAAAAATTAACCATGGTGCTTACATTTTTTGTATGCCTTGGTAACGTTACTCTGTTAAGTACCTTTAGTATACCATGGCATAAATATGGTAATCATATGTATGAGAATACCATGTTATTATTATGTTATACTATCACTGTACCGTGATATTGTTATATGATACTATCACTGAACCATGATACAGCCACAGTAACTTGTTGTAAAGGATCTAATTTATAGTTCTTCTTAGTCTGCTAGAGCCCAAAAAATACATGTTAGATTTCATAATAATAATAAACAAAATTTATCAAGCTCTTTTCATATATGTAGTAGCTTTTTAAAGTACTTTACTTGAATGAAAAACCTTTATAAAAAAATGTAAAGAAATGTACGTCATTGTACACTATTATTAGCCTGGGAAAACCCAGACAACTTCTGGCAAATTTAGATTTGCTCTACTGAGAATGGTCTGGTTTTAACCAGGCTACACTATTATACCATTTTATGATAAACGATAACATTTGTTGGTAACGCTTTTTACAATAAGGTCTCATTTGTTAACATTAGTTAATATATTAACTAACATGAACTAACAATGAGCAATACATTTATTACTATGTTTATTAATATATGTTAATATTAGTTAATACAAATCCAGCCGTTCATTGTTTGTTCATGTTAGTTCACAGTGCATTAACTAATGATAACAAATCCAACTTTTGGTTTTAATAATGTATTAGTAAATGTTTAAATTAAAACTAAGATTAATAAATGCTGTAGAACTATTGTTAATTTCTAATGGTAACTAATGAAACCTTATTTCAAAGTGTTACCCATTTGTTTGACATTTCAGCGTTAGCTTATGGAAACTTATTTCAGCCACAGGAATAATAAATAAAAAGTTACTTGCTCATTTTTATCTCATAATTCAGATTTTTTTTATTTTTAGCAAAATAAAAAAATCACAAGATATATTAAACTAACATTCTGAGAATAAAAGGAATTGTGAGAAAAAGTAGGGATGGCCCGATACCAATACTGGCATCGGGGATCAGGCCGATACTGTCCTCAAATACTCGTACTCATAAAAATTCACCGATACCACGTAGCCTACATTTTGCGAAACGAAACTGGGGCAGCGAGTGCTTTGACAAGGTGAACTGAGGCATAGACGCGCGAGCTGGTCGAGCACATCCCTTAGTTTAAACAGACATCAGTGGAAAGTTCGTTCAGTCGGATGTCAATGGCAAAGAAATTAAACGAGGCAATCCTCAGCACTGAGCCCTGCTAAAGCAGCTCTAAATATGTGCTGTGCTATTAAATGAAAGATCAAATATGATAGAGCGATAGAATGAACAGTGACAGTAGGCTAACAGAAGCTCATACAATGCATTTTAGCAGGCTTAATTAAGCATGAAAATAACTGAAGGAAATATATATTTGATGAACAAATTAAGCCAACTAATATGATTTATAATCTTTTGGTTTATCTACTAATACATTTAAAAATTACAAATGCAGTGAAAATTCAGGGATCGGTTACGGTATCGGTATCGGTGAGTACCAAAAATTACAGTATCGGTATCGGACTCGTTCTGCAAAAAGTGGTATCGGGACATCCCTAAGAAAAAGCTTCTTTATTTTAAAATCCACGGTGGAAACAAGCTTCCATACTGACTCAACTAAAGAGAAAAGTGTATAATAAAACCTTTTGAAATATTTCATAAAGGAATTAAATGTTAAATAAATGTTTACGAACAATCACTAAAGTCTCATTGGGCGACTCTTATATTTCCGTTTTGTCCTGTGATCTTTATTTTCGTTGTTTTTCAGGATGTTCTGGCCGGCTGTATTGAGGTGTCCAGTCTGTCTCCTCTGTCAGGACAGATTCTGAAGAGGATGAGTCCTCGACCGCTGCTCAAGACCTGCTCTCTGACCTCGTGTGTTCGTGATACGAGTCCGGGTCTTTCTGAAGATGCTGCCGCCTGCGGTTCGCTTCCCATCAGCCCCAGACAGGTTTCATCCCCCAGCTCTCCACCTCCGGTCTCCATCTTCACTGAGGAGGATGAGGAGAAGGTGACGTCTTTGCTTATTAAGCCACGAAATGCATGACCTGCTTTTACATTTATCTATCAGGTTTGCATAAGTGATTTATCTTAAAGAGACAGTAACATGACTTTGCAATACATACTTTCCGGAGCAATTTGGGAAGTTTGTATTGCAAAGTCATGTTACTGTCTCTTTAAGATAAATCACTTATGCAAACCTGATAAATAAATGTTTATCAATGTGTAACATGACTTTGCAATAGAAAAATTCCCAAATCGCTCAGGAAAGTATTAGCTAGAACCGGGGTCCAAATTTCATTGAGCACTAAATGCAACTAATACTAGATTAAAGGGATGGTTCGGAGTAAAATCAACCTAGGGTCCTTTGCACCATGACCTCGAGCCAAACACCCCCCAGAAGCCTTTTTTCCCTTGGTCGAACATTATTAAAGTTAGAGCTTATTTAGAGATATCAGCCGGATGGTTTAGTGCAGGCGCTAATGGATCCAAGGCTGTATCTTGTAAATTACCCCACTAATAATGCCCAGAATGACACCAAACTTCTACAGTAGCACAAATAGGTTCTGTACTCATAAAACGAGGCATTGGAAAGTTTGTAAGTGCATCAGGAGTTTATTTAAATAACACTTGCCTGACGGCTAATGCTACCGCTAACCCGGACGTCGACGTCACTTCCGTGATTTGGGAAAAGCCCGTAAAAGTCCTGGCAGAAAGCGATGCATAATGATGTAGTGTACAGCCATTTGTAGTCGTGTCTGAAACCATAGTGGATGTTATCGGATGCACTCATTCAATCCCACAATGCTCCACAATAACAAGTGTACAACCGATGTATGCTCAATGGCTAGAGAATACCCAGAATGCACTGTGAGAGTCGTGCCGACGCCCACATCTCAACATCCAACCAATAACTGATGCATAGTAACAAGACCCCACCCTCTATTTTTTCTTTTTTGATAATCCGTTACACATTAATAGTTTAATGCGTAACATAATTCTTATAACTATATATTGTTCTGTTTCATGCTTGAGTTTAAGAATATTGTGTGCTGTTGCTGGTCATATTGGGACTCATGAGATTGTAGCACTGCAATGCTGATTGTTCCTGCTTGTGTTTATTGCTCATGTCAGAAAGGGGAGGAAATCAAGGAGGCTCCTGTTGTCAGTCCTGAAGCGAGTGTCAGCTCAACCCTGTCGATCTCCGTCCTGTCACCCAGAGCCACACAGATGGCCGGCTGCATCCGCATGTGTGAGCAGAAACACAAGGCCAGAGCTAAGGTACAACACACACTCTCTCTGCACTATTTCACAAAATCACAACATTACTGTAGAAATGCAGCCTTGGTGAGCATAAGACACTTCTTTCATTCAAAACATTAAAAAATATTACCGACCCCAATCTTTTGAACGGCAGTGTATATGTATGAATAACAGACCAGACACTGGTTGTGTCTGAAATTGCTCTTTATTGTCTTAAAGGAACAGTTCACTTAAAAATTTTGTCATCATTTGCTCACCCTCAAGTTGTTTCAGACCTGTATTAGTTTCTGTCTTCTGTTGAACACAAAGGAAGATATTTTGAAGAATGTCGGTAACCAGACAGTTTATGGTCCCCTTTGACTTCCAAAGTATTTATGGTTACCGACATTCTTCAAAATATCTTCCTTTGTGTTCAGAAGAAGAAAGAAACTCACACAGGTCTGAAACAACTTGAGAGTGAGTATATGATGACAGAATTTTCACTTTTAAAGTGAACTATACCCTTAAATAAGGCACTATTTGAGGGAACAGCCATTTGTAGTGGTGTCCGAAACAATAGTGGATGTTATCGGGTGCACTCATTCAATCCCACAATGCACCGCAAAAACGAGTGTACAACCGATTTACGCTCAAGAGCTAGAGAATACCCATAATGGGTCGCGCCGAATTATTTCCCGCGCCTCGCCAGAAGATGGCGCCGCATCTGAATCATCCATCCAATTTACAAACTGCTATAATTAATTTTAAATTGATTATTAATTTCTTTAATTAATTGAGATTTATACATAGTTTCCATGACAGAGTTCAAGATAAATCTTTTCATTTCTACTGGATCTGCCAGTTTGCAAAGTTTCAAATGATTATTAAACAGCAAGCACAAACTATGCAAAAGCGACACACACTCAGTGTCCGA
Organism: Abramis brama; assembly: GCF_963993115.1. Taxonomy (NCBI): domain Eukaryota; kingdom Metazoa; phylum Chordata; class Actinopteri; order Cypriniformes; family Leuciscidae; genus Abramis; species Abramis brama. The sequence continues at coordinate 35,397,917 of NC_139978.1, read as the reverse complement.
ATTCACTCACTCGTTTTCATTCACTCCTTCAAGTGGACTAAATGACTGGAGTAATTATTATTTATTGCCATTTATAACAAATAAGTTGTCTGGGATTTTTCTTGGTGAGCTCATCCACAATTATAAAGACAAAAAACATACATACTATATAACCCAAGCGTTACAAAGAATGAAATACTGATGCATAAATACCAGAAGAGTTAAGAGCATGAATAATACAATAAGTGCTGTTCAAGAAGCGTGCAGACTTAGTTACTATTGAGAAATTCAGGACGCTTTATCACAGCTCTATAAAACCTGGACATAACAACTTTTTCAGCTGTCTTAAAAAATACAGTCACTGATTGGATTTCTTGATAATGTAGGGAATAGTGAATGAGGGGGTGATTTGGGACACAGTCTCTGATGGTGGTGTGTGTGTGTGTGTGTTTTCTCTCACAGATGGAGCTGAGCCTCAGACAGGAGCAACAGGAGCGGCTGGTGGCCACAGTCGCCAACCGGGAGTCTGAGCAGCTCAAGCGCTTCGAGGAGTTCATGGAGCTCAAACAGAGACAGGATCACCAGAGTATGAGAGATATGATGGAGAAAGAGTATGTGACCCCTGATCTGTCACTCACACTGGGCGCGTTTCCATTACAGATTTGCACAAAACTTTTGCGATTTTTTTTCTTTTCTAAATGTCGATAAAAAATGGCGTTTCCATTTCCAGTTATGCGACTAAAACATAATTTTTTCCTCTCGATAAATCATTCCAAAAATCATGGAATGGATGTTGTTAGGTTTATATATATCCCAGCCACGCACTAGCCATTATTATTAATGGATGCAGACGTAGGTGTGTATCCAAGCATTAATGGCAAGGAAAGACCCTTATACTGTGTACGGCTAATATGAGGAGTTTCTGGGTGTTTCTCCCTCATATCTGCCTCAAGTTCTTGATTGTGGCATTTGGTTTAGAATCCAGTATTCCTGTAATACTTTTGTCTTTTATGAATTTAATACAGAACTCTGTCTCATCTTCTGTCCAGTCAACGTCAGATGACTGTAAATGCGCATTTCCATTGCAGTTTTGCGAAATGTTCCTTTTTCGAATTGCCTAAAAAACCTCCTCATGTGAGCGTAAAAACATTTTTGCGATTAAATGGGAGTTTTTGCGAAATTTACGTGTTTCCATTGGGCGTATTTTCAATTCGCAATTTGTGCAATTTGAAGGGTAATGGAAACGCGGCTACTGATGCATTCATTCTTATTTAGAGTCAATGTGTTTGAATCCTGTACAGAGTTAGTTTTAATTGGTGTTTTGTGTTTGAAGGACGCAGGAGAGTATCGGCCGGCAAGAGAAGCTGCGAGAGGAACACAGACACAGAATGAAAGTAAGATTATGAGGATTTGATTTTACAGAAATCTTCCCGATTCAGTTAGCTAAGCTCTATCAAGAGCATCTGTAACATAAAGTGTCCATTACCACAGAAAATAATTTAGACTTTAAAAAGTATGATTAAACCAGTTAAAAAGCAGAAATGTGCAACTAGTAGTTTAAAATTATATGATCATTAAGTCATAGCAACATATACTTCAACAAAATGATTTCATACATTTCAATTTTAAAACATTAACCCCTGGTTTCACAGACAAGGTTTAAGCCTAGTCCCAGAATAATATGCATAATTGAGCTCTTTTAACTGAAAGCAACTTGCACTGACTTATCTTAAAATATATCAGTGCCATTGTTTTGTCTCAAAGCACACCAGTAATGTTTTTTTCTAATGCATGTTTATAAAAGCTACTTCAATGTCCTTATTGAACTAAGACCTAATCCTGGCTTAATCTAAGCCTTATCTGTGAAACCAGGCCTATAAGATATTCCACTAGACAAGATTTAAAAAATGAGTTGTACAACCAGTTTGATTATACTTAAACATATAATGCAGCAACACAAGTTGAATTAGGTGGAATGTTTTTTTTTTTACAGTGCACAAACATGTTGATCGAGATTATACTGAATTTAGAAACAGCAGCTATAATATATAGGGTAGTATAATCAACATATCATAGTTGTCCCAGCAGCATTGACCCCTTATGTTTTACTATATGTCCGTTTCATTTTTGGATGTAATCTCTGTTACATTTTGCATCAGTCAGGTTTGACTGCAGGTTTTAAGAGGAAAAAAAGCTTTGTTTATATGATAAATAAAGACAAGTGTAAAGATTAGGGGGTAACGATACCCTCATGTCACGATTCGATACATATCACGATACTGAACTCACAATACGATATTATTGCGATACTCCAAGACATTAGGTAAAAGGTTAACAAAAAATTTAGTTGATTTAAATTCTAAATTTGGTATTACATTGGGTGTGTAAATGAATAGGCTTAGACTTGGAGCTGATAACCCAATGCACAGGACAATAGAGACACCAGAATAACAATATTCATGATTCTGAAGCTGAAAATACAGAATTATTTTAGACGAATATGCTTGAACTCTCTCACTCAGTAGATATATTTAAAATAATATAGACCACTTTTTACTGGCAACATCAGACATTTGGCATTATCAAGAGCCACAAATATTCCCCCATTGCATTATTATACATTATATTCAACATTATATATAGCAGTTTAATGTAGTACTGGCACTAAATCTCTGAAAACTACAATTTTTTCACACACAGTAATTTTATTTTGGGTGAACTATACATGCATATTGTCACTATCCATGATACATATTGTTGCATTTTTGTTTTGCGATTTATTGTAATACGATATATTGTTACACCCCTAGTAAATAGCAATACCTGGAATATTAGACCTTTGTCGGGTAAAAACCTTGTTTTTTGTGTTGCAGATCCTGAACCTGCGTCTGCGTGAGATGGAGCAGCAGCGTCTGCGTGAGGTGGAGCTCGAGCGCCAGCGGCAGGTGGAGGGAAGAGAGCGGCACAGAGCCATTAATGCAATACAGGAGGAAGTGCTACAGCTCAACCAGCTCTTACAGCCACGCCCATCCACAGACTCCGCCCTTGACCACGCCCCCTACATCACCCGTGGCAACCAGCTCTGCTCGCAGGTGTCAGAGGTCGTGCCGGCCTCCGCAGACGTGAGTCGACATGCACCGCTAATCAGTGTTGGGGAAACTTACTTTTTAAAAGTAATGTATTACAATATTGCGTTACTCCCAAAAAAAGAAACTAATTGGGTGCTTTCACACTGGCAGTTTAGTTCGGAAAGTGGCACGGTTCACATGAAAAATCAGTAATGTGAATGCTGTCATGCGGACCCGGGTGCGCACTGGGGTACCGAACCCGAGACTACCTGGAGGAGGTGGTCTGAGTTCGGTTGCACTCGAACCGTGCCTCGTGAAAGCAACACGGACTCCGGTGCGCACTTGTTCAGGAAGTAAAGTAACTTTATGCGACACACACACACACACACACACAGTAAACTTGTGTTGTTCACTCAGCTGCGCATAATAGCACCGAATTAATAAAAAACACAATATATTGACCTGCGTTCTGCGTTACATTACTTTTGCGTTACTTTTTCTCACCTGGGCTGGGCTTGCTTGTTTGTTTTTTAATAACAACAAAAAAAGTTATATTTTTGGCAAATGTTAAGGCCCTTTTACACCGAAATGAAAGTGAAATGAATAAGCCTCAGGCTGAGGGAAGTGCATATTTACTCCTGTACAGGACAGGGCGCCGCTCAAACACACCCTTCAGCCATTCTGGATTAAAGAACAATAGGAGACAGGAGAAGGAAGTTCAACACTCTTATTTCTAAATCTAATCTAAAGTCATTTTTGCTTATTAGTATGGTTGAATTAGATCATTGAAGATCAGCAGCAAAGACATTGGTTAATAAAGTGAGATTAAATACATAAAGTTTATTTGTGTAATTTAATATAGTTAATTATAAAAGTTTTGCATAAAATTGTGAGATTTTATTCATTTTGAGGAATACTGAATGTTTTCGTGCAAGTGAGATGAGTAAATGCATGTTTACAGTCTAGAACTAAAATAACACACACACACACACACACACACAACACCTCACTTTATTTCTCTCAACATGTTGACAGGAGAGCTGTCAGTCAATAAATGTGAAAAAGTAACTTGCCTTACTTATTTGAAAAAGTAACTTGTATATTTTGTTGTAAATTGAAAAAGTGATGCGTTACTTTACTAGTAACTTGAAAAAGTAATCTGATTACGTTACTCAAGTTACTTGTAATGAGTTTCCCCCAACACTGCCACTAATATGCATGCAATTCCAGTCGCTTTGGATAAAAGTGTCTGCTAAATGCATCAGTGTAACATGTAAACTGTTCTCAGGGTCAGTTTCTGAGCGTGGAGGATTTGACTGTGGCGGAGCGAGCGCTACAGGAAATGAGGTCATTGGTCCGAGACCTGCAGGAAGAGGTGACACAGGCTGCTGAGAGGAAGAAGAGAGAACAGGAGCAAGAGGAGGAGCAGAAGAAGAGGCAGGCTGAGCTGAAAGCCCAGCAAGAGGAGCAAAAGAAAAATGCAGCACGGTCCACTATAGAGAAAACCAAAAGAGAAGGTGAACATGCGAGTGAAAGTTCAGGCAAAAATGAAATGAAAGTTCATGCTCACGTCATTCCTAACCTGTGGTTTTCTTTCTTCTGTGGAGCACAGTAGATGTTTTGGTCAAGCTTTACAATAAGGTCTTATAGTTAATGTTTTAAGTTAACTAACATGAATTAAAAGTGTTACAGATGTTTAAAGAATGTTCATGCTGCTCCTTTGAATGCAGTGGACGCAGGTTTGACAACACTTTAGAAGGAATGATGCTATTGGCGTCTAACCTGCACCAACATTTGATTGGAGAGCTGCAGTGACTTCAGATTCAGAAGACTTGAAATATAGTGAAAAAAGTGTAATGTAATGGTGCTCTTTTGCTTGAGCTTGTCAGCTTCAAGTCACTATAAACTCTTGGAAAACGTATGGAAAAAATACACGTTTGGGTCAACATTAGTGTCAGAAAATGTAGACAGAATTTAATTTAAAGTCACAATCTTTTCTTCCGGATTTTGATGTCATCCGAGTGCAATGCATTATCGAAAAATTATTGGATGTTGAAAAGTGGGTGTGGCACTCAAAAGTGGAGGCGGGGCTGAGTGTGAGCTTGCGTGGGCGGAGTTTAAGCGCACCAGAAGGTCCATTTATGACATTTTGATTAAAAACTATTTAAAAAATATTAAACATAGGCACGTAAAAAATACAATTTGCATTTAGAAAATAGTATTAATTTTCATTTAATGCCAACTTTTAAAAGCATGCATAACCTGAAATTTTTTAAATGCCTCTCTAAATCACCATATGAGTAATTTTAGGATGGACCACAATGCAGCAATTCTGTCTGAAATTTGTTTGGTCTCTATATCGAAATGTTACGAATTGAAATATAAGCCATATCCTATATCACTCAACATCGTTGCTTAAATAACTGCTAATTAACTTTTAAAATGTTAAACTCGCATCAGGCTTCCGGTTATATTCACTTTAGGACAAATGACCATATTTTTCATTCATATTTTTGGAGAACAGCTTATTCTCATTTTGAACAAAACCGACTAATATTTTTATTTCTTTAAGTGAACATGAAATGAAATGTACACTTATCTATTTTGTACGTTATAGATATGAATGATTCATCCGTGACCGTTTCATTTTTTCACATTTTTAGACCTCGTAATGTTTAATCAAACTTGATCTGCAAAAGAAAATGACAGATGCTACCTCCTTTAATGGCATTCAAATGCTGAGGCGTGTGCCCGCAAAACTGTGGCACTTATATATATATATATATATACTAGACAAAATAATAAATACAATATGGCTAGATTTATAGCCAGAGGTTAATTTATACCATCATTATATACGACCCAGCCGTGGAACTTGCTATATGATTTATGCTTTTAACATAACAGTATGACTTTCTGTAAATCTATTTTGAGTGTGTATTGTGGAAAGTACTTTACAAATAAATGTGTCTTGTTTCTCATCTCCTCTGCAGGTTTGCAGACTGGAGCCGATGACAGCACTTTAAAATGGTACAACGCGCTGCAGGATTCGGCCAACCAGTGCGCTCAGGCTTCTGAAGACCTCAGCAAAGCCAGAGACACGCAGGTCAGACGCCCGGCAGCTCACAGGAGCATTTCAGTGGATACTGTCTGTATGCTGCTGTACTGAATAACCATCTTCCCCTTCTGGGTTTTATATTATGAATGTGTGCAGATGAAGAAATTAAAAATGGAGCTCCAAAAGGCTGCAACCACACCTGTGAGCCAGATCGCTAACAGCTCAGGTGAGCAGTGACACACACAAATCATTCGTTCGTTACTGAAACACCAAAACCAAACGTTCTCATTTAGCTGAAAATAATGTTTATTTATTAATCAAATTGACTTAATAATCAACACTGAGTTGTATACAAACATTAAGGCCGTATTTCTCTTTTCAATTTTATAATATGTTTCTACTGGATGGAAGGTGCAATACAAATTAAATTTAGTGAAGTTTTGTTCATGCATCAACTGAAAACATTATACTATACTAAGTTATATACTACATTATATACTATAAATATTGATATTTTGAGATTGAACTCTTTCACTGCCAGCATTAAAATAAAAAAAGTTCCCTGCAACCACCAGCGTTTTTGATCATTTTCACAAAAAATGTAATGTCCCCCAGAATATTTTGTTGTGTGAATATCTGAACGTGCAATATATCAAAAGAAATAAGGCTCTGCTTTTAAACAAACTCATCTTATTCTAGCTTCATGCATATTTTTTTTTATCAACACTTGAATGTGAGTAAGTTTAATAAAAAAAAAAGCAACATTTTAAACCAAAAATCTTGTTTATTTAAAAGGCTACAATATGCACAAACAATGCTTTTATCGCTTGTTTCTGCTGCTTTTTTGCCTGTTTGTAGCTTCGGTACTCTTTCAGAAGATGTCATAGCGCCCCCTACCGTATAACGGTGAAAGCCGGAAAATTCGGTCAAAGCTGTGGAAATAGTAAAGAATCGATATTGGTTCATCTTCCTGAAAATCGATAAATCGAGAGATCGCAGCTCTAGCATTCACACAGCTGATGTGTTTACCTACTGTAGCTTATCCACGTTAAAATACGCAGTCATGTGCCAATGGAGAATGTTAAGCGTTAATTATTCTACTGGGCTTTTGAATGCTTGGATCTGATTGGTTGACGAATGTTCTAAAGGAAAACCAAAACCATTTGTTTGTTGTTTCCACTGAATATTTTCCACAAGTACGCCTGTTTATTTTCTTTAAACATGGTTTGTAGGTTCCCCGCTGAAAGAGGCCTTTGAGAAGATCGATAAGCTGTTGTCGGGACGTCCGGTGACGTCGGCTGGAAAGAGTGTGTCGACGTCGCAGCATCCGCAGGGTCTGGAGTTTGTCAGTTATAGACTGGCAGAAAAGTTTGTGGTAAGGAAGGATTTTACACAAAACGAATCGATTTTTGAAGGCAAATAAAGCTGATTTTAATAATGCATTTGCAGAAACAAGGAGAAGAGGAGGTGGCGTCTAATCATTCGGCAGCGTTCCCCATCGCCGCTGTGGCGTCAGGAATAATGGAAATGCATCCTAAAATTGGAGACCTTATACTCGCCCACCTCCACAAGAAGTGCCCGTATGCGGTGCCACACTACCCCCCGATGGAGCGTGGCACGTCTGTGGAGGATTACCAGAGGTAAGAATATTGCTGGATCACCAGGATCTACTGAACGAGACGAGAGAAACTTGTGGCTAGAAACGTTTTACAATAAAATTAAGGGGCCGTTCACACAGAATGTGTTTTTGCATCTGCACTGGTGTTTAGGTGTTTGTCCATGCATCATGCACTCCTTTTTTTTCCTTCGAAGGAACACTCCACCGTTTTTTCACATTAAACTATGTTATTCCCTTAACTAAGACGAGTTGATACATACCTCTCTCGTCTCAGTGCGTGCACTCAATCGCTCTAGCGCGCGGCGACACTTTGATAGCACTTAGCTTAGCCCAGTTCATTCATTAGGATCCAAACAGAGATGAAGCTAGAAGCGACCAAACACCTCCACGTTTTCCATATTTAAATACAGTTACACGAGTAGTTACACGACCAAGTATGGTGACACAAATTAAAATGTGCCGCTTTTCTAAGCGGGTGAAAAGGATAACTATAATGTATGGCAGAATAGCACTGGGAGCACTTCGACTCGGCGCAGTAAAAAGTCACATTGGTTCTAGTGAGGGGGAGAGGATTTTTCAGGAGTGATGATATTACTGCGCCGAGTCGAAGTGCTCCCAAGTGCACTAAAAGGATAAAAGTTATCCTTTTTACCCGCTTCTAGCTTCATCTCTGTTTGGATCCTAATGAATGAACTGGGCTAAGCTAAGTGCTATCAAAGTGTCGCCGCGTGCTAGAGCGATTGAGTGCACGCACTGAGACGAGAGAAGTATGTATCAACTCGTCTTAGTTAAGGGAATAACATAGTTTAATGTGAAAAAACAGTGGAGTGTTCCTTTAAAATACAAGAACGGTTCCTGTATGAAGACAGCCAAATCTTAAACTTTGATTTCTGTATTTGAGTTGCATATTGTAAGGGTGGTTTCACTACAGTGGTTCAGGCTGCCGGGTTGCCGAATGACTAAAGACCCTAGGGTCGCCAGCTGTCCCGCATTAGCCAGGACGTCCCGTATATTGGGCCTAATTGATTTGTCCCGTACGTGACCCCGCTAGTCACGTTTACTGACTGATACACTGATCTAACCACTGACTGATACAACAGCAACACTACACTTGAGAATGATCACGACACCAGTCATCATCCAATCACATGCATTAGACCGTACCAATAACACACTGAGAATGAATCATTCTTTTGGGACAAATCAGTTTGATCTGAGGGAATAATAAGCTGATGTGATTTTGCTGCTCAAGAAACTTTCAACTTTTTTCAGGATTCTTTGATGAATAGAAAGTTCAAAAGAGATTTATCTGAAATAGAAAGCTTTTCTTACATTAAAAATGTATTACTGTCCCGCTGATTCATTTAATGCATCCTTGCTGAATAAAAGTAGGCCATTACTTTCTTTCATTTCTTTCCAAAAATAAAAACAACTTTAAAATACTGACTTCAAACTTTTGAACTGTAGTGTCTAATGTTAAAAAAGCTTTCCATTTCAGATAAATGCTATTATTTTGAACAATGGTTTGTGTGTAATGTGACATTTTTTTGTATGATTCTTTTTAGAACTAAATTATACATAAATAGGTACACAGAGCAAATATGTTTATGTCTGAGAACCTTTTATACACATACTGAACTTTAGACACTGAAATGTATGTGATACACATATAATAGTTTGAGTGTCCCTTATTTTCCTATAAAGAACCACGATTGTCCTGTTTTTTCCTTTTCTGAAGTTGGCAACCCTAAAACCCCGATATAATCATGGCAAAGTTCTGTTTCGTTCTTTGCTTATGGGTAAAAAGAAATTTGAAATGCTTGACCAGCTTTTAGTGAATGTCCTGACCCTTGAGAGCAATGTCTAGGCCGTTTACACCTGGTATTCAGATGCGTTTTTGTCTCGAATCACAAGTAGACGAGGGAGACACGTACCCGTTTACACCTGGTGTTTTAAAGACATTCAAACCGACCAATCAGCAGATTACAGCTTTCACTAATGTTCAAAGCTGTGATAATTAGCAGATCTTGATCACCGTCGGCACCTCTGAGCTTTCAGGAATCACAAATGGCCCTTTTGGTGAAGAAAAAAAAAAAAGGGGGGTTGGAGAGGAAAACAAATGTCTTTGTTGATTTTTCCATTTGGATCACACAGTTTCAACAAACTAATGATGCATATTTTTCTGAACATGAAACGAAACGAGTAAGAAACATTTAACACTCACAAATGTCATGGCATACTGTATTATTAACTCCTTGCATTTGATTTTTTTTAAATAATCGTGTTTTCAAAACGCATTTATTTGTATTGCTCATAATCAGCATAAATCAGGTCATTGTGGAAAACAATTAAAGGTAACACATTATTTTACAGTGTCGATGCATATGTTGTTACATGTACTTATCATAGTAATAACAGTAAATTATGCATAATTGCATGCAACTGACCCTCAACCAAATCCTAACCTACCCTAACCCTACAGTAAGTACATGTAGTTTATTAATATTACTCAAAACACACCCTAATCCTACCCCTATTAAATACATGTAGTTACTCAATGTTGCTCAGTACATAAATGTATAATTACACTGTAACAATGAAACCTTAAAAATAAAGTGTAACCCAATTAAATTTATTCACTTAAAAAATATTAACTTGCTAGCTGTGGAACAAGCAATATATTAATTTAGTTAAAATGTGTTAGATTAAATCAATTGAAACTATTACAGAAATATGACCGGTTTCATTTTTGTATGACTGACAAATATGCATCATATTCAGGTTTACAGTTTGTTTATGTTAAAACTGTGTCCAACTGGATGGAAATTGTATATATAATATCTAAATCTTAATATTTCTTGAGGTGTAAAGCATTATGAATGTACCTTGCCCATCAGGATTCTGGGATACCGTGTGGATGACTCCAAAGTGGAAGGGCAGGACAGCTTCCTGAAGAGAATGTCAGGAATGATTCGTCTCTATGCGGCAATAATCCAGATGAGATGGCCGTACACCGGCAAACAAGGGGTTAGTGATGCTCATTTACATGCATTAACCCTTTAAAGCTTGAGTTATGAAATGATAGTCAGAAAAAAAATCCTTTTTCAAATGGAAGTTTATTAAACCTTTTAGACAAATATTTTTTAAAATGTCTGCATATGTATTTTTTGTTGAGTATCATATTCGATACATCAGGCTTTTATGGCTTGTCTATTATGATATAGTGAGAAGAGGAAAAAAACTAAGGCCAAAACTGAGCAAAAAATGCAATTTTGCACTTATAAATATATATATATCGGCAAAATGTAAGATGAAATACAATGCTTGTAATGTAAATCAATGATATTTTTATAACAGTATAGCAGATACTTATGTAAAATGCATATACACATATCTGCCAATAATATGTCTTAGTAAGTATATATTTAAATGTTTAGTTTAATGATCAAAGCTCTGTAGGATTAAAACTTATAATGCAATGCAATACAATGATGAACTAATAAACTTTCCTCAAAAGCCTGATGATCATATTAGATACTTGATTTTTCTAAAAAATCGTGTATGGATAATAAATTAAACCTAAGTTGCTTCAGTCCAGTAAGCGTTTGTACAATTATAATAAATACATTTATTTGCTTAAAAAAAGTCTAATCTATCAGTCAGACGACTGGTTTATCATTAAAGTTCTGATCATTTAGAGGCTTTAGAAATATGAATATGCTTTATAGGGTGGACACAGAGAATGATTCTGGATGCGACTCATATGTGTGAATCTGAATCTCTAATATAAGCGTGTCTCCTCTGACAGCCTCATCCTCATGGGTTAAATCACGGCTGGCGCTGGCTGGCCCAGATTCTCAACATGGAGCCGATCGCTGACATCACAGCGACCATTCTCTTCGACTTCCTGGAGGTACATTTGTCTTCCTATTGCAAACTAAATGTTTTTTATTATTGTTCACACTCAATATTTGTTGGCATGTGCATCTCTTTAGGTCTGTGGAAATGCCCTAATGAAACAATATCGCGGCCAGTTCTGGAAAGTGATATTGCTTATTATCGAGGAATATTTCCCAAGGTATTTATACCCGTCTTTTTAGACATTTCCATATTATACTTTGAATGTGTTGTTTTATTGCCTTCTAGATGCATAATACACCCTTATCCTTTATATATCATTCATCCAAAAATGAACCTATCAGGTGCTGGGCGCTAGGATAAATTATTTACGACAGCGGTAATGGACAATTCCACTTCCAACCTGTAGGGGGACCGCAGCGGAAAAGTGCTTTAGTGTTGCCAGAGCCCGTCTACGGAGAGCCTGCCCACTCCCTATTAAGTCCTATTGTACCGAGTTTTGGTTGTAGTTCCACCAGAGCTCCACTGGGGGCGATCGCCATGAGTGCAGAATGAATGGGAGTCTATGGGGCTAGACGGCTAAATTTGATTCTAGGTTTTGCAAGTTTAACATGGGTTATAGGTCGAAAGTTGAATGAACGAGTACTTATGTCCTTTCGATTTCTTACAGGTTGAGTTGTTGTTGCCCATAACACGCTAGCATTCTGCTAATGAACGCTGATTGGTCAGTAAAGGACTGATTACAACCAGAGATACCGCTTGATGGCATCGTGGCATCCGAAGCGGGACCAGAAACAAACAAAACAAAAACTCTTCTAGCACGTGTGTTTACCTGTGTCAGCTGTGTTGTCGATGCCTCGAGAGAAAAGAAAGTGCAGAGCGCGAACGCACCAGAGTGACTGAAGGATTGCCGTAAAGCAGTATCTCTGGTCGTACGATGTGTATGACGTCATTGACACTTTAAAAGACTTTTTAAAGCAAATAAGTGACTCTAAAAAATCTAACACCCAGCAATGTGTAATTTCTTTGCATCTCCTTTCGAATACAACATTCAAATTACTAGACAAAAAATTATATCCTGAGAAAAGTGGATTTGATGGGTGTATAGCGCCATAGACCTCCATTCATCCTGCACTCGTCCTGTGAGCGCCCTCATGTGGAGCCAGAGTGGAACTGCACTCGTCCTGTGAGCGCCCTCATGTGGAGCCAGAGTGGAACTGCAACCAGTTCCGAAGCCGGAAGTTTACTGAGAGTGAAACTTCTCGCCTTATTAGACATTCTCTAGTGTTGCTTTAAACTAAACCTTTTTATTCCCTCAGGATTGAAGCAGTCACCAGCACTGGCCAGATGGGCTCGGTAACCAGACTCAAACAGTTTCTAGAGGTGAGCGGCATTTTCTAGATCTTTAATAGCTAATGCACACTGAATACTCACTGCTTCTGTTCTTTCTCTTACCCAGACATCTTTACGAACCAAGCAGATTTCCCCTCCCAAGAGCGAGCTGGGCTCTGCCTTCTTCCGGTCCTGAGGGATGGAAGTGTGTCGCAATACTCTAACCCAAACTATTCTAACCCAAACTACTCTAACCCTAACACTGAAGCGAAGTATAAGCAATGGACAAATGTGTTCATGATTCATTTAATAGAGCATCATGCCATCTTAAGTTCAAGTTTGTTTTCATTTATTTGAGCATGTAATATGATGTTTAATCACATGTGGGTGTCTTAATATATCCAGTCAATCTCAAATTCATGAAAGTAATCCCACAACCCAAGTTTATTATCTGTTTTAGACTAATGATTGTAAACTGTAATCAGTTTCCCCAAAGCATACGACTTGTTTTTGGACTATGATGGAGTGTAATCTAGGATGAAATGTACTGTATATTGATGCAGATATTTATGAATTTATATGGCATTAGGATTAAACAAGTACACCAAGTGTATTATGATTCTTTTCAAGTGTGTTTTCAAGTGTGTGATCAGAAAGTGGCGCTCTTTTGTTTTTTTCTGTTCTTCAGAAACTTTTGAGTGACCAAAAAAAAGCTAATATGTATGGAAGCTTGTTTCCGCCACAGAGTGAAAAATAAAAAAGGTTATTGCAACTTTTTAATCTCACAATTCTGACTTTTTTTCCTCAGAATTGCATGTTTATATCTCGCAATTCTGACTTTATAATATGCAATTGGGAGATATAAAGTCAGAATGGCATGATATAAAGTTGCAATTGCGTGTTATAAAGTGGGAATTGTGAGATATTCTGAGGTTAAAAAAAAAGTCTGTCTTTTTTTTCCTTAGATTTGGACTTTATATCTAACAATTGTGAGTTTATATCTCACAATTCTGAGAAAATATGTCAGAATTGCGAGACATAAACTCGCAATTATGTGTTATAAAGTCAGAATTGCGTGATATAAAGTCGCAATTGTGAGAAAAAGTCAGAATTCTGACTTTATAACACGCAATTGCGACTTCATTTCACGCAATTCTGACTTTATATCTCGCAATTCTGACTTTATAACATGCAATTGCGACTTCATTTCACGCAATTCTGACTTTATTTTACGCAATTTTGACTTTATATCTCGCAATTTTGACTTTATAACACGCAATTGCGACTTTATGCAATTCTGACTTTATATCTCACAATTCTGATAAATAACGTCAGAATTGCGAGATGTAAACTCATAAATATGCCTGTATTGTTATTTAAGAAAGTATTTCTTTAAAAGGGTTCAGCATACCAATTAACACCACAAAACATCAGAGTTCATCAGATCCATTTCTATTTATTACGTCAGCTCAGTATGGAAGATTGTTTTCTGCAAGGGAATAAAAAAAAGTAATTGCATTTGTTTTTTTAAATCTCACAATTCTTATTTTTATTTTATCCTCAAAATTGTTTATCATCTCATTCAATTCTTTTTTTTCTCAGAATAGTGAAATACAAACTCTCACTTGCAAGTTATAAAGTCAGAATTGCACATTTTCTAAGGAAAAAGTCACAATTACCTTTTATATTTTGTATAAAATTGTTTATAAGTTGAGCTTTTATAGCTCAACTTATAAACAATGACAATAAATAAAAAACATTAGACACGTGTCTATACACAATACACATAGGCCTATTTAAACTTAATATAAGTGCAACCAAAAACCCCAAAACAAAGCCATCCTTTAAATTTAACTTCGTTTGATTAGAGACCACCTTTAAAAAAATAATTTTAAAATTGTATCCATTGTATTTTATGAACTAATTCATCCCGCCTTCAGAGGGCGCTGTCATTAACGCAGTGTTTTCCCAGTGACGCTCCAATGGTTTGCGTGTCTGTAGGAACTTAGCAATGTAGTTTGCTAATTCGCTTTTTAAAACATTTTTATTTTTTATGTTATAAATAAACGTGTTTAAACGCCTTTAAGCGAGAAACACGTGTTATTTTCGCTCGTGTCAGTGGCGGGAAGTCTAAAGTTCTCTGAGGATGTTTCTTCTAGTCAAGTTTCCCGCCGCGCGGTGTGTTGATGTTGTTGTTGTAGTTGTGTCGCTGTTGTTGTGTGTGTGGGTTCGGCTCGGTCTCGGGTGTTCGGGGCTGATGCTGTGCCGGTCCTGCGGGCACGAGGTGGCGGAAGACACGGATCTGAGGTTCGTGCCCAGTCGCCTGGCTCTGTCACACCGGAACGACACGGTGATCGCAGGGAAGGTCGTCTCGGTCCAGCTCTTCGAGAATCCGCAAGGCTTCCAGTTTGAGGTCGTGACCTTTAAGCGAGCAGATGTTCTGAAGCACTGGCCGGCGGACAGTCACTTCTCCTGGTTCCCCGGTCACTCGTGGACCGTCGCCTCCTGCCCGCGCTGCAAAACACACCTAGGTGCGTGTTCCGTGCTTACAAACATCTATACCGTGTATATATATACATATTTAGAAGTTATTCCGGATAAATGAAACATAAGTAGTTTTGTTCTGTGAGATTGTGGTGTGTGTGTGTGTGTGTTTAATTTTTTTTTTTAGATTACTTACAAATTATGCCGTATATCTTTATAAGTTACTCCGTAAATGAAACATAAGTCATACTTATGTTTCATGTGTGTGTGTGTGTGTGTGTGTGTGTTTATATATAGTATAATTACGCATAATTTCATGCAACTAACACTAAAACACACCCTAATCCTAACCCTATTAAATGCATGTAACGTTAGTTACTCAATGTTGCTCAGTACCTAAATGTATAATTACACTGTAACAAGAGCACCTTAAAATAAAGTGTAACCGAAAATATATTCCATTCTTTATAAATAATATGAAGTGCATTAAATATTACATTAAGGCAGGGTTTCGCAGACTGTGGTTCATGATAGAACTGAAGGGGTTTGTGAGTTTAATCAAAAGGTTTTAATTAAATTATAAAAATGTCAAATTAAAAAATTAAAATAATTGTAAAATATAAACAAACATTTACTTTAAAAAAATTGTATATCTGCATGTCATGTGACCATTAACTAACATCAAAACTGTGAACTTAATTTTATTTATTATTACTGACGTAATTTTATTATTGACCTAAGTTTTTAACTTAAAATCTAAGCACTTACGTCAAGTTTGGGAATCCCTGCATTGCATATAAACATGGAATCAACTTGAGTTTGCACATGTTCGTTATGTGTTTGAAAGACAAAACAGATACATGGTTAAATTACTGTGATAATTCAAATAATATTTAACGTATTTGTCATGATTAATGTTGAGAAAACACTTGTTAAAAGTGAAACGATGTGTAAATCCAGTGATCAAATGCAACGTGCGTCTGTTTTCAGTGATAGTCACATGGTCTGTGTGTGCAATTCCACAAACCTGGAAGAGCTTCTGAACACACAGATATAAGACACACACACACACACACACATATATATATATATATACACGCACACATGGATCTTTATATATAAAATGCTGGTTAAATTACTTAAAATTTGTAGTGGGTTACTGATTTTTTTTTTTTTTACTAAAGTGAACTTTAAACAAGAATTAAACAACTTATAAAAGTGACATTTTTAGAATTTACTGCCATTGTGACCGTGCAATCTATTGAACATCTAACCGTGTAATCTATTGAAAACCTGTAGTAACTGATCTAATTACAAATACTTAATTATTGGAATCTGATTAAGTAATCCAGATTACATGTAATCAGTTACTACCCAGCACACACACACACATATATATATATATATATATATATATATATATACACACACACACGTTTATATATAAAGTGCTGGTTAAATTACTTAATTTGTAGTGGGTTTTTTTTTTCTTCACTAAAGTGAACTTTAAACAAGAATTAAACAACTTCCCTTATACATGTAACCTGAAACCTCAGTGTAAATGGTATAATAACGCGACGTCTCCTCTTGGTTAAAGGTTGGGCGTTCCAGCCCAGCGACTGGCCCAGGACGGTGAACCGAGAAGAGTTCGAAGCTTCGGACCAGACGTTTGTGGCGCTCATCGTCGACAGACTTCTGCAGGAACACTTCGCATCGACACTGCTGATGACACCCAAATCTTTCAGAAGCTGACGATTAGCCACACCACAATATATCCGTTTAATAAAGATATTTTTTTATATGACTAGAATGCTTGGTTTTGTTTTTTACCCGTGTGAAATTAAAATACCTACTGACTTTTTAAAACGAACAAAAAACAGTAACTTTATTGCATTTTCTTTGCAACTGGATGAATCCCAAACAGTGTTTTATTGAGCAAAACCAACTGAACAGTTAAAAGTGTGTCTTACGGTAATACAACCACTACACAAACTTCAGTGAGTCAGAAGGGGAAAAAGTTACAAGCATGATTTCAATTTCAATTTTTTTTTTTTTGAAGATTTTATTTTCTTTATCAAAAATGTAATCCATTTCAAATCTGGTGAGTGTCTGTAAAACAAGACAAGATAAAAATCAAAGACTCAATGATGGTGTCCACATACCCTCTTTCCTCAGCCCTCCTGAACTGACATGGATACAAGAGGATGAACTACTGATGAGTAAAGTAGTACTTCAAGAATAAAGTAACAAAACGGTGGAGAACGCTAGAGCTAGCAGATCACTGCGCACCATGGCTTCTGTTCAATTAACCACACAAAACTTTAACAGGAAGAAAAATAATACATATTTGTACATATATATTTATAAAAAAAACAAACAGAAAACACTATTCGCAAGTCTACTCCAGACGGCGTGCAGCCAATAACTACAGTGTTTTGCTTTTTACCTCGAAATGCATTTGGAAATTGAGATGGTAGATGCGCCATGTCGGCAAGATTTTTCAGTCATTTTATTGTGAGTCTGGGACTTCAACATGGCAAGTTCAGGATAGAGGAAAGATGGAGCTCAAAACCAAAAAACAATCTGAAGAGGAAAAAGAAGCATCTTGCTCCCCAAAAATAACAAAAAAGCCAAAGAAGCAATTTGGAAACAGGACTGGGAAATGTGGATAATATTCCTCTAATTCAGCTTCAGTCATCCTCGCCGTCATCGTCCTGAAACAAGACAACGGATGAATTAGAGGCACTTTTCATTTTCATAAGAGATATATATATATATATAGATAGATATATATCTTATGAAAATATATATAGATTTTCTTCTAGAATTATTTTGATCAAGCTTTGTATATTTAAATTAAGTAATTTCACTTAAATGGCAATGAAAATTACCTATTAATTGTCATTTAAGTGAAATTACTGAACTAATATATATATATATATATATATATATATTTTTTTTTTTTTTTTTGGAGAAAGGGAGAGATTGATTGTAGTTTGTTCAATACTTGAAGACCGTTTCAAACTTTTTATATAAATAAAGCAAGAACATTTCTGGCACTCTTAGAAATGAGCGGGAAAAAATTTTTAAGTAGAATTTATTATATATATATAAAAACTTCAACCGAACAACAAACTTAATTATTTATTTTTTTAAACGTTAAAAAAATCTGTTTGGTTACTTACCTCTCCGTCATCATCATCATCTTCCTCTCCATCATCTTCCCCCTCTTCATCAATATCATCCAGGCCTTCCTCATCTTCCTCCTCATCCTCTCCCTCCTCATCCTCCATGTCTGGGACCTGCAAAAAGTTGATCAGGTAAGTTAAAATTTGAAATGCAAATCATTTACTCATAATTTCCATTCAGCCACATAAACCGGAAGAGCTGTCCAGTCGCACGATTTAACCAGCTGGAATGGAAAGTTTTAGGCAAAAATAATTGTGTTTTTCTATCAGTGTGTGGCCGTTGTTCCAGTCTCACCAAATAGTACTGTAGGGGATTCGGCCAGATGTCGTCTTTAATGACTTCGCCCAACTCGTCCGCCCCTGAATCAGCGTGATCGGTGAACCAGGTGAAGAAACTCTCAGGCTCTTCATGTTGCCTCTTCTTGCCCGCTTTACTCTGTGTCTGACTGGCCCGACTTGTGAGGTCCTGCGAAAGAAGAGAAAGTTTCACATAAAAACTCAGAATTGTAAAACTATTTGACAGAGAATGCAAAGTTAACAAACAATCATCCATACTTTTCCTGGTTTCCATTTGATCTCTGTTGACTTTGAGGTTGGGTCTCCACTTTCGTTCAGGTGAATTTCTTTGGAGAGGACTTTGTTCTCGAAATACATGTTTTCATCGAAATACTAAAACGAAACGGCAAAGAAATGTTGAGTTATGAAAACAAAAGCTCCAAGCCACACACACACACAAAAAAAACCTTTTTATTTTTTTTGACCACTTACAAAATCTATTCTGTAGCCGGATTTGATGTCTTCAAACTCTGTCACCTCTACTCTGGTCAGATAGTGAAGCGCCTCCTCATCTTCCTCCCCAAGAAGAGCTGAGACTACAAAAATCAAACAATATTACATTAAACAGCTTGGATACACAGTGTAAACCATAGTGTCAAGAGTTTGCACGGGATCTTACCTTGTGGGTGGTTGACAAATGTTGTGACCCAAAAGTTGGGGATTTTGGCGATGAGTTCTGACCTCTTCTGAAAGAACGGCTGGCGAAGTTTGTTGTATTTCTGTTCAACTTTGAGAATTTCCTCACTCGCCTGCTCATTAAGTCTGAACAAGATCAGAAAAAAAAAAAAAAGTTATATCCATTCACACGCGTTACCGCACTGAGTAATGATTTATACCGCGGTATTTGTTAAAGCGTAGATAATGCATTCAATAGAGCTCAACATACCTGTCAATTTCATTCTGTACTTCATCAATGTGCTCGATGGCTTCTTGTTGTTCTTTTTCTAAAAGTTGAAGAAAAAAATAGAATTAGGTAAATATTAATAAAAATATATATATATAATAAAAAAACACATCTGTGCATAATTTCTTTAAAACAAAAGTATTATTAACGGTACATTTTCAGTGACGCGAAAACAATCCGATGTATTGAACTCAGAGGGAGCCGCGCAGAAGCCGCGTGGTTTAAATGTGCACGGAATCGCTCGCGCTGCACCTGCTTCCGACGCGAGTCCAAAATCACACGAGCGCGCGATGAGCGTGTAAAGTCGCTTCGCGTTCATTTCCATTATCATTCACCATTTAAAGTCCACAAACAACCATTAGTCTGTGCTACATCATGGCGGAGACGTGGCTAGGCTAAGCTAAAGCACAACAACAATAAAGCAGCGCGCGGACGCTTCCGTTCCGCATGTTTCACGCTGTTCAACTGCACGCGTTTCTTCGAAAATTCCATTCGCGAGTAACACAAATAAGCTCCCGCGCTTAGAATTAGATTTTTAAAATAACGGTTTTTGTTTGTGTTCAAACGGGGCTTTGTGGCGCGCTTAGCTCGCGCACGGCCAGAAATCAAACATGGCCTCCGCTACCGGCTGCTGCCGTTCCTCCGAGAACATCCAACCAGACCCACGGCCAATCACAAGCACTGCACCCCGCACTGTCTACATAAACGAGTCATACGCGAGCCGCTGCAAATAAACTAGCGAAAATAGCGAATAAAACCCCTTTGGTGAGAGAAGAGAAAGTGAAAATGGCCGCCGATCGTTCTTTCTTACCCGAGGTCTCGTCGCCTCCGTCGTGGTTCGAGTTCAGTTCCTTTTTACTGACTTTAGCCGCTGAAGCAGACATGATTTCACTGATCACGGCGAGAGGAGTTTTCAGTGAGAATCAAGCGATTTTTAAACTCGCTGAGGTAGAAGATCGTCCTCCTTGAAGTCGGTTTCTGGAGACTATGATAGGACAGGAACAGAACTGAGTGAGCCCGCGCTGCTCCACACACACAAACTTACGGCGAGGGAACGAACGCAGATTCTCACGCGCTCTCTTTCGGACAGAACGCGCCCCTCACGAGCTCGAAAAATGAACTCCGCCCCTTTCCAGAACAACCCGCGGAGCTCGACGTGGGTCCCCGGATCTGCCTTCTGATTGGACGATGCAACAGGGGGCGGGGCTTTGCGTGGAACCGCCACAAAAAGGGCGGGATTTTAACGAAGCTCTCATAACATGTCATCCGAATCTATTTAAAATGGTTCTGACAACACAACACTGCAAATAAACACACATGATTGTGTTTACATAATGTTGGTTGTTTAAAAATATGCTAATGGCCCCTAATTCCTGTAGCTTTAACAAGAGGGTGGCACAAGGAACGCCAAGGTCATGGGTTCGATTTATATGAACGCATTAATTAAAAGTGTTTGTCAGTGAAGTTCACAGGATATAGTGCATATAATTACACATAATTAGGTGCTTATGGTCATATTTCAGTCCTGTAACTTCTCTCTCTATCACTTCTCCACTGTCATGTCAAATAAAGGCAAAATGTCAATAAAAGCATCATGAACTTTCTGATGAATACAGTGAGAAGCTGAAGTTTATACGTTTTTATGGTGTGATATTTTAGGGAGTGCAGTTTTTTACACTAGTGTAGATAGAAATGGACTACAAAGCCACACAACTGCTTTTTAACCTTTGACCTCAAGGCCCTCCCATTTTCAAAGGCTTCTAGCCCCAATGAATTTGCATGACTTTGCCAGTCGTTTGTGATTTACTGGATGAGGATTTATAAATATATCTTTACCCACAATTTCTACCTAATCACGAGGGGGTGAATGAACTCAGGCATTGTTGTTCTGAAGCATTTTTTTCTGGCTTAGAAGAATCATTCATTTGTGAGTCGATAGACAGAGTGCAAACGTTTATTTTCTCACGTATAAAATTAACCTCACAAACCAATTAAAGCTCTTGAGAACTATACAAACTGTCCCTTGTTATGTGAAAAGAATCGTCACAGATGTACAACATGCAACAAATGAGTAGAAAATAGTTGGCTTTTTTAAGAACAAAAAATTGACTTTGTCTAATAAAAACAATGAAACCTAGAAAGTAAAGTTCGTCGGAACAAACTTTTATATTGACTTGACAAAGCCTCGTCTCAAAGTTTGAAAGCTAGCGTCCTAGCATGTTTTATCATATTGTTAGTTAGCATGTCTTAGTGTGTCAAGCATTATTTTTTCATGTTGCTAACATGTTTGAGTACACTTCTAGAATGAATTAACATGTTACAGGCATTTTAACAGGTTGCTAGCATGAATGAACATGTTTTAGCACTTTGCTAATATATTCTAACATGTTGCTAGCATGAATGAGTATGTTAACATGTTATAACATATTGCTAGCATGATTTAACATGTTGCTAACATGAAGTAGCATGTTGCTAGTATGTTTTAGCACATTGCTAACATGAATTAACATTTTAATGTTTTCACTTTGCTTAACATGTTGCTAGCACGAGTATGTTGCTAACATGTTTTAATACACTGCTAGCATGATTTAACATGTTGCTAACATTTTTCAGTTAGCATGTTGCTAGAGTTTTAACACATCGCTAGAGTGTTTTAACATGC
Source organism: Abramis brama (assembly GCF_963993115.1). Taxonomy (NCBI): domain Eukaryota; kingdom Metazoa; phylum Chordata; class Actinopteri; order Cypriniformes; family Leuciscidae; genus Abramis; species Abramis brama. Next base: position 35,375,430 of record NC_139978.1, on the reverse strand, counting down.
TGCTAGCATGAATGAGTACATTGATAACATGATTTAGCATGTTACTAACATGTTTCAGCATGTTATTAACATGTTTTAACACGTTGCTAACATGAATTAACAAGTTTGCTAGTATGTTGTAACACACTGTTAACATTAACATGTTGTTAATGTTTTATCATTTTGCTAGCATGTTTTAACACATTGCTAGTGTTTAGACGTTAACATGAATAAGTACGTTGCTAACATGTTTTTAACACGCTGCCAGCATAATTTAACATGTTGCTAACATTAATTAGCATTTTACTAACGAATTAGCACATTGCTAACATGTTTTAACACATCCGAAATCACGTACTAAGTACTACATTTGAATTTGAACTTCACAAGCGTTAAAAAGTATGTTCTATATAGTATGAGTGTGTGTAGTATGGATGTAATCCGGACGTACTACATCCGCCATGTTGTCATTATCATGTGAGCCACCAGCGTCAGTTACGACGCTTCACTGCCATTCATAAATCCTCTCCTGTGGCCTCATGGGATAGTAAAGTGTCCATCATAGGCACACTTCAGAATCTCGCCGGAAGTAGTAGTTCATCCGGGGACTTTTCACCTACTGTTTTTCGAATACTAAGTATTCTGACATACTACTCTTTTGGCACACTATATAGTAGGGAACTATTCGAATTCGGACGCAGCTATTGTTAATATGTTGCTAGCACGAATTAGCACGTTGCTAGCATGAATGAAAAACCAGTAATTGTGGCACATAATGATTCTTCATTCATCAAGTAGATAAAGTACATGTTCCCTGCAGGTTTATTACTACATAAAGTAAATCACATCACATTAGTATTAATAAAACACAGTCAATGTTGAAGAGCTAAAAACCGCTACACTTGTCCCTCACGAACATCAGTCATACAGTCCCGCTGGGGTGTCTGCTGTAGATCCTCTCCCACGCCACTGTCCCACAGACACAGAAGAAGTCCCACAGGTTGCAGACGACTCCTCTGTCGAACGGGTTCTCCTCGGAGTCGCGGTGTTTGAGGTAGGCGATACGGTGGCGTGACATGAACTCCCATGTTGTGGTGTTAGCGGAGGCCAGGTACAGGTGAATGCACAGCAGGAGCAACACGACCACGGAAAACACCCCGGTCACACCGATCGCCCCGAGCAAGAACCCGTTCCGACTGAACCACTGCTGCCAGGAGGAGGCGAACACCACGCCAGACCTGGACACACACACCTCAGGTCAGTCACAGCTGCTCTGATGCATTATATACAGTCAAACCGAAAGTTTATTCAGACTACATTTTTCACATTATCACAGTTTATTCGCTATAGTTTAAAAAATGGTAATAAATTATGACTAACCCTAACCTTGCACAAATAGTCCACATACACTACCGTTCAAAAGTAATATTGTGAAATATATATATATATATATATATATATATACACACACACAGTCAAACCAAAATTTATTCAGACACCTTCAACATTTCTCACATTATCACCGTTTATTCGCTATAGTTTAGAAAATGGTAATAAAATATGACAAGAACTCAGAGTTATGAACTCAGTTGATATTTCACTGGTTTTGTCCATCCTTCTGTTAGACTGTCTCACACATGAATTATGTTGAATATCTGTCAGCTGTTAAATTTAACTACACAATTAGATAATACCAGTTTAGCTCAACCAATCACCAAGAAATGCTTCATTTTGTTCAGTCTGTGTGTAAAAAGAGCATTAGCAATTAAAGAAAAAACACTTCAGCAAAACATGATCAGGTCAAAGTGTCTGAATTGTTTTTGGTCCCAAATTTTTCATCACTGTATTAAGAGTTTTTGGGTATAATATGTCACAGTTTACTTTATTTTGCTATCCTCACTATAAATGAACTATAGTGTCCTGCACACACTAAGTAAAAAAATAACAAAAATGATATCTGGTGTCTGAATAATGTTTGGTTTGACTTGTAACTCTTCCTTCTGGACTGTGAATAATTATTATTTCACAGCATCTTGGTGATGACTGATAAAACATCTGATCTGATCAATAGAGTACAGTGTGTAATGAGGGGAAAGTTTGAGTCATTGCTCCTCTGGGATCACGGTTTACAGTACGCTGTACAGTATATACTGCATCACATTTAAATGCCACAGACCACCAAATATGATCATTATCATGCAAAGGACCCCCATCCTGAAATATATTTTCATGTATAAAGAACTCACTAAAATATTATAAATATGTGAAAAAAGTTATTTGAAAAATATTTAGTGTTTCCAATTATGTTGCATTATTATGTCTTTTTTCTACTTACTATAGTACTGTACTTTTAGATGTATTATTTATTTATTTCGATCAAATTTATTTATTTAAATAAAAAAAATGTATTTATTAATTTTTATATTTTTAATTGTATTTTAATCATTTATTTATTTAAATCAATTTGTTTATTTTAATCAAATATATTTAGTTAGTTTAATATTATTTTTTATAATTTATTTATTTGTACTTTTTTAACCGCTTTTCTGTACATTTTTCTAATAATGCATATTGTTTTAATATTTTTTTAAATGTATTTTAATCACATATATTTAGTTAGTTTTTAAGTCAAATTTGATTTTGTTCATTTTAATCAAATGTGTTTAGTTAGTTTAAATCTTATGCTTATTTTTTTTACTTATTACAGTTTTACGCTATTTTCTAACACTATTCTTTAAAAATTTCATTATTTATTAGAATCATATTTTGTTTATTTAAATCAAATTGGATTAATTTATTTAAATAATTTTAAGTTATTTTAATCACATTTATTTATTAATTTACTTAAAAAATTATTTACTTTAATCATTTTTATTTTAATCAAATGTATTTAGTTAGTTTAATCAAATCTTTATTATTTTTACACTTTTCTAATAATGCATCCTATCCTTTAAAAATTGCATGATTTATTTAAATAAATAAGTTATTTTAATCACATTTATTTACTTAAATTGATTTATTTACTTGAATCATTTTTATTGTAATCAAATGTAATCTAGTTCATTCTCATTTTTATTATTTATTTATTTCTACTTTTTTAACCGTTTTTTTTTTTTCTTCTGTATATTTTTCTAATAATGCATAATGCAACTTAATCCTAAAAAGGAGAAACTGTGCATTATTATGACCTCATTACATTGTTCAATTCACAAAGTGGGTCTACTTTGGAAATAAATGTTTATAAGATGTCATGGTAATTTTGAGTTAAAACATCTTTACACTTATACACTATATCATACTAAATGCTCTGGCGGTTCAATCCAGTTACAAATCACACACACACACTCACCATGCAGCCTGTAGAGCCCAGCACACAGCAGCAAACTGAACACACAGGTACAGCAGGAACCACCTGTGATTTCTCTCGCCGACACAGTTGTCGATCCAGGGGCAGTGATGGTCGAAGCGCCTCACACAGCGCTGGCACGTCCTGCAGTGCTTGGCCCTCATTGGTTGCTGGGTCACATAAAGAGACAAACATCTGAATGCAAACTCACTCAATCACACAGTAGAGACAGAGCGACACGCGTCATAATCTGAAAACAATCCAGCCGTCTCCATTGAGTTTGTATTGTGTGAAGCGGCCTCCTTCTCCTTTCTGACTTATAACAAAAGACAAACCTATGTCTAAAAGCTGCTGTGTGACAGAGTGTGCAGCAAACAAGCTAAAAAACCCAGAACTAAGTTTTTATAAGATGTTGATCCCAAAAAACAAGCATTTAAGGACACAAAAGTGGATACAGGCGATTGAGACATTGATGCAACGTGTCTCAATACTCTGAGATCTAACGTAACGCTCACTGGAGGAGAACGTAAGCGGCGACAGGATAGCTTAGCTAACAGAAATATAATATATAAAACAAACATTTGGATATTTGACTTACCAGTGACACAATGTTTACTGCACATGTAGTGTATTTCTAGTGTCAGGATCCCACAATTAACCCCTTCTTCCAGCTGATGCTTCACGTCTTATTGCCTGTATCCACTTTTATGTCCTTAAACACTCGTTTTTTGGTCTCGACAGCTTATAAAAACTTAGTTCTGGGTTTTTTAGCTTGTTTGCTGAACACTCAATAGACCTTATTCAGAGCAGCGCCATCATGTCAGGTGTGAGAGTGAGGCTGTGAGGGATAGACTTGCCTTGTTTCCAATGGCATCCGCTGTAAAAAGCTGTATAAAGCTCCTAGATTACTAGAGTTTTTTGTCAACTGAAATTTCTTGGAAAGATATTTTTCCAGTGTTTCATGAGCAGAACAATCCAAAAACACATTAAATAACAGTGAAGAGATGCATGTCTGTCCCTCACAGCCTCGCTTTCATTCCCATTCAAAATCAAAGATGACGCTGCTGTATGGCAAGCCGTTTTAGCTTAAAGTACCCAGCGTTACTCGTCGTAATTGCATTTTTACTAGTAAGAATTAAACTTGAGAGCTCTACAATTCAATTCTTACTAGTAGCAATTACAATTAGAGAGCTCTACAAATGAATTTTTACTAGTAAAAAAATGAATTAAAGACATGTATAATTGCAGAGCTCTGTAATTGAATTCTTACTAGTAAGAATTAAATTGTAGAGCTCCGTAATTAAAAATGAATGGAAGTCAATGGAGACATATGACTAGTAAAAATTCATTTGTAGAGCTCTCTAATTGTAATTGCTACTAGTAAGAATTGAATTGTAGAGCTCTCAAATTTAATTCTTACTAGTAAAAATGCAATTACGATGAGTAACGCTGGGTACAATTTAAGCTAAAACGGCTTGCCATACTGCTGTGAACAGTGTCTAAGGAGACGGCTGGATTGTTTCCAGTGTGGGCGTGGCCTAAACGTGACTGATTCTCTCGATCTGTCAGTGTGTGTCAGTGTGTGTCAGTGTGTATCAGCACCAGTAAGAAGCAGAATCCACAGCGCCGCTGCTTGAACGAGCTTTGCTCTTCAGGAATCATCTTCTCCAGTTCTTCATCACTGACCACTGACGTTCCCTGAAAGAGTCCACATATCGGTCATTATTCCAGCAAGATGTTTTCTAAAACAGACTTCACGTTCCTGTTTACCTTCGTGTCGTCGTCAGACAGAACAAAACCCGGATCCATCAGAGACACGGTGAAGTAGAGCAGAACTGAGAGCAGAACTAAAGCGCTGAACATCACAGGGTGTAACAGGTCTCCTCGCTCCTGACATCTCCTGAGATCTGCAGCAGAACAGCACTGTTATTCTCACACACACACACACACACACACACACACACACACACACAGGGTGTAACAGGTCTCCTCGCTCCTGACATCTCCTGAGATCTGCAGCAGAACAGCACTGTTATTCTCACACACACACACACACATATATATATATATATTAATAAAAGTGTCCTGTTCATGTTAGTTCACATCGCATTAGCTAATGTTAAAAGATACAGCTTTTGACCTTAAAAATATTTTAGTAAATATTGATATTAACATTAACTAAGATTAGTAAATGCTGTAGAAGTATTTTTCATTGTTAGTTCATGTAACAAATTAAACGTTATTGTTAAGTGTTACCATACACACACACACACACAGTATTTACCATAGTATTATTTTACTATCTTTCACACACACACACACACACTCACTCACTCTCTCTCTCTCTCTCTCTCTCTCTCACACACACACACACACACACTCTATCTCTCTCACTCACTCACACACACACACTCTCTCTCTCTCTCTCTCTCTCTCTCTCTCTCTGTCTCACACACACATCACACTCTCACTCTCTCTCTCACACACACACACACACACACACACACACACACACACACACACACATACTCTCTCTCTCTCACACACACACACTCACTCACACACACTCTATCTCTCTCTCTCACTCACACACACACACACACACACACACACACACACACACACACACACACACACTCACTCTCTCTCTCTGTCTCACACACACATCACACTCTCTCTTTCTCTCACACACACACACACACACACACACACACACACACACAGGCATACTCTCTCTCTCTCTCTCTCACACACACACACACACACACACACAGGCATACTCACTCTCTCTCTCACACACACACACACACACACACAGGCATACTCACTCACTCACTCTCTCTCTCTCTCTCTCTCACACACACACACACACACACTGAAATCACAGTAATGCATTTGTACCTGTGTTGTGCAGAAACAGCACTAAGGTTGTGAGCCAGGTCAGAATGACATGAGCAGTTCGCACGAAACAGCCTGATTTAAACATCTTCTTAGACATCCTGCCTCAAGAGAATATTAATAACACCCGAACCATGGCTAAGTTAAATAAATAAGCACTATTCTGTGTGTACTCTTGTAATAAAATACACCAACATAAAGCAACCCATTTCAGAGAGATTCAGAGAGTAATTTCATAAATCTAATCGCTGGTCGTGTGTTTTTATTTCTCTGGTTTTGTTGTTCTGACATTTCCGCGTTTGAGCGGTTGGTTAGATTTCAAAATAAAAGTCAGATCCGAAACCTAGATTTTAAAATAAAAGTCATTTCTCATTTCAAATAAGATTCTATGCTAATTCCGTTAAATATGTATTGTTCTAGAACTGTGGGTTAAAGTGATAAATAAAATAATTTGTAGATTATTAAAATGCCAATGTCTTGGAGACGGAAATAGACCAATATACGGTATAGATATATATAGACAAATAGACGGATTATACCAATCCCGCATGTTTCCAGAGCTACTAAAGATTTGAACTGCAGATGTCAGTGTTCAAACACTTTTCAGGACAAAGAAAAGGCCTACATGAAATGACCACGGCAGTTTAATTCAGATAATATAAAGCAGAGATAAAGATATGATCTGAACAGTTCAGAGACCAGGTCAGATATAACTAGGACTGAACCTGTAATCTTGTGTAAATAGGAGTCAAATGTTGAACTATGATTTTGGCTTTACACATTATGTAAGAAGGGCATTGTCAGATTCTTTATCAACCATGATTTCATCAGAATTTTAGTTTTTTTTTAAAGCCTAGCTTAAATATGTAATAAAATTCATATAAAACTATTAACTGTTGTAGTTTAAATTGCTTTAACAGTGAAATATTGGAACATTTATTTCCGGAGTAAATGATCAGAACAGTTTCTGTTTTAAATAGACAATTAGCATGTTTTTAAAACATTTTTTAAATTTCACCACTATTTAAATTTAATGTATTCAATTTAAAGTATTTTTTTTTTAAATAATTAATAAACATTATGGCAACATATTAGTAAGTTATATAAAATTGGAAACACTTTACAATGCATTAACTTACATTAACACTGAACACCACGTTACAGTATTTATTAATCATTAAGGTCAGTTCATAAAAACACAACTTCTCTTTGATATTTCATGCCAGCTCTGGTCCATTAAATAACTTATGATTTTAAAAATGCATTAATAAATGTCATAATTAACATGAACTAGAATGAATAAATGTAATGTTAAAAACTAATGTAGTTAAATAAACAAACCTTGTAAAATGTTTAAACATTACTGAATATCAAGATAAACACCAGACAACATAATATGAATATTAGGTTTTTATTGAAAAAATAAAATTACATTTAAGGGAAAACAAATCTCTAAAACAAACTAAAATAAGAGCCACTTTGCCTGAAACAAATACTATTACAATGAAACTCTGATGAACTCAAATCATCAATTCCCAAAAACCGTTCCAGTGTTCCGGATAGAGGTTTCCAAACACCTCAAACCTGTGCATTTATGTTGAAACTCGTGAACTTCAATACCCAAGCAATACTGCAAGTAAGCAAATCATGTGCATTTATTACTTCAACATTTGGTCCCCATTACAAAACGCTCACACTCTTTGACAATGTTGCAAGATTAGTCGTTACACTGTGACATTCACAATTGACTAAAGCAATTAAAGTGCATTTGTTTTCAAATCAACCAGACATTCTCTTATATTAATGCAAAGTGAACATCACTGTGCCGATTTAAAATAACCAGAATTAGGATTAAATTAGACAACAGTTTAACTACTGAAAAACACTGGCTTTAACAGAGACTCACTGTGCAACAAACATTCATTAAACTCTCAGATGCCACAATATAAATAAATATCTGGTTAAAGATGTATAAATACAATACTTTAGTCAATATAAAGCAGCATTAGTAAGAAAGTGGGCAGTGCAACTTCAATCAGCATGAAATAATGCTGTGTTTGTAGTGTTGATTCAATTGCATTGCCCAACTGGATCATAACAGCACTTGATTCTTTCTCAGTGGCACTTACACACACACACACACACACGAAATCGAATATATATGCATTTTTAAACATATATATCGCAACACACACTGGTCACATGAAATCAAATACGTTGGTCCCTGATTTCAGATTTCAAACTTTTTTTTCAACAGATTTCGAACTGAATAAATAACGAGATGTTAATTAACAGTGTCATCCTCCACCCTCACATTCACAGAATGAGATCCTCCACACCTCGAGGTTCAAAACCCCGAGATTTAGTCCTTCCATCGAGCCTTTACAAGCCTCATCTCGACAGCACTCCTAACGACAACTTGATGTGCTCGTACACCACGTAGCTGATGCTGACCGCGGGGATGACCTTCAGGAAGTTTGGGGTCAGACCCCGATAGAGACCCGTCGGGCCCTCGTTCTTCATGATCTGCTTGAAGAGTCCCGACATCGAGACCTGGGAAGAGCCCTCGACTGCAGCTGCAGGAATAAAGACACCACATTTAATATTCAATCTATATTGTAAAAAGCGCTATATAAATAAAGGTGACTTGACCATGAGAAAAGCATGCAGAAAAGCACATTATAAACCCTGGAGCTCACCTTGCGCCTGCATTCGTGTCCGTACGAGAGCCAGTGGGTAACTGGCGAGCTGGCCACACGTGCTGGAGACCGTACCGCACGCCAGAAGCACAAACACACCCGGATTCGCATTATCCGTGCCATAGCGCTGAAGCCAAGTGTTCTTTAATGTCTATAAAGAGCAAGATTAGGAAACAAAAATTAGCATTTTCTGTTCATAAATGACACCTCCAGTGATTGCTCCCTATTATGCCCTTTACAAAGTCTTGATTTTGCTTTACTAGAACAGGTTTTCATGCTTCAATGTAAATTTTCCTCATATTCTCCATATATGCAGCTCCTCTCTTCCCAGTCTGTCAGTAACGCTCTGTTTAGTTCCTGTCTCTATGAAGCCCCTCCTTCTGAAAAGCACACTGTGCTCTGATTGGTCGGCTGGAGCAGTGTGTTCTGATTGGTCAAGTGCTTTGAGCGTGTTTGGGAAATGTCCCGCCCCTTACCATAACCACCAGTTTCAACACACTACTAACTAACTCAACCAGGCCCCGCCCCTTTATTCTGCATATTAATTATTTAAATGAGGAATATTGTGACGTGTTCGCTGCTCTGCTCACCTCATAGACAGCCAGGTCGATGCCAGCATACGGGATGATGCCCAGCATGTTCGGTACATAGCCTTTGTAAAACGCAGACATTCCCTCCACCCTCAGGATCTGTTTGGCACAGTCTGAGATGCCCTTGTACTGGCCCGTCTTTCTTAACGCCAGACGAGTTTTGAGAACCTGAACAGAAGAGCATTACAGATTTTTTCATTATAGCATTGTTTGTCTGAGATTTTTTTTTTAGTAAACATTTGAAGTGCATCAAAAAAAGTTCAAAGTTATCTTAAAGACAAGAACGGGATTTTATTGTTCAAAAATCATCTATAACTTTGATGAAAGATTTTGATCCACTTCAAATGTTGACTACTGCATGCATGCATATATGAAAAATGAGCAATTTTGTGAGGTAAAGCTTTGGAGACGCACCTCCATGGGGTAAATGGTGCTCTGTGCAATGACTCCTGCCAGGGAACCGGCCACAAAGCGTTCACCGATCCCCAGGGTTTCCTGACTGCTTCCCATCAGCCGTTTAATCTGTCGACAAAAGAAAAGTCATTCATTTAATGATGCACACAAAGTTGGTTTGATTTTAGTTCCTGAGAATAACCCCGTTTCCTTGCTTTCAAACATGCACCAATTTTTTCATACTTCTCAGGTCGGACATTTACATCCCTGACAAAGGAAGTGCATCAGCTCTCATCCATTACCTGCTCGTAAGCCATGAACTTGAGGGCTGATTCAGGTGCGATTTTGATGACGTTGATGCCATTGCCCCTCCATAACGAGCGCATCCCTCCTTCCTTGATCATCTGGGCGAGACCACCCATGAGACACATGTTGTTGCCATGAGTGCCATGTACCTGAGACAAGGAAATAAGAGGTTTATTAGAACCGGTTATGTCTAAATAATAACAGATGATATCACACTTTATATGGTTTCAGTGATCAGAATTAACATGTTCTATTAAAACAAGGTTTTAGACCCTCACAAGCAGGGGAGCAAAGTTGAGTATGTCGAAAAAAGTAGGTGAAAGGTTTTAAACTGAATCAACTGAACGATTAAAGTCCAGTTGAGTAACGGCTGACGTAAACATGGCTAAGCTGACACAGATCTTCACTATCACAGAGTCATGACAACGTATCTCGTATCGGACCAATCAGAGAGCAAAACAGAGGGTGTGCTTGACCACTCGGATTCTGATTGGACGCTTGAATAATCTGTATAATAATTATTCTGTTCCCCGGAACATGCATTTATGATACTGATTAACTACGCTTATGACTCTTGGGTAACAAAACCAATTGTTCTGGCCATACGGTTACGAAACCAGTTTTTCTGGGCCAATCTTACAAAATAAGTTTGCCTCATCCCTGATAAAAACCATATTATTAACATTTTGGTGGTTCTTCAGTCTGTATGGCCTATAAAACACCTTGTATATACTGTAAAACTGGGTTATGTCTGGATTTAAGAGGGATTTATTTCAAATAATTTGTTATTTTGACATTCTTCCCATTTTGCTTGCCCTTTATCTAACATATACTTGGTTGATTAAGGGCTTGAGGTCTGAAGGAAAATGCTTGTGTAAATAAAACCTCTTTCAGTCTACAGAGAAAGCTGAGGTTAGGATTCATTAAAGACTACGCCCTTGAGTGAGTAACTTAAACAGATTTTAATATAGGACACAAGATGCAACACTAATCTAGTTCTCTTGAACCCAGAATGACGCAGGTCACGTGATCATCGTACCTGCATGAGGACTTTGAGTCGGTCGAGCGGCGCAGTGAAGGTTCGTGACACGGCTCCAGCTCCTCCACCGGCGACCAGATGTCTCCACCACATCCCGGTCATGTGCTCCTCCGACGTGAACTCATCTGGTACCATCAGGTTCTCTCCCACATCGAAGATCTACAAAGAAACAGATCACCGATACGGTTAACCAATTAACAATTAACCAATGTGTGTAAATCAGTGAATGACGACTAGTATTATGCATTAATGCTACTTCAAGAGAACTAAAGTGCAACGACCTTGGCAGCAACAGTGTGTGTGTTAAGTGTGTTCTGACCCGACCAGTGACGCAGCCAAAACGTTTTTGACGCACCAAGGTGCCATTTGATCGAAAAATCCATTGTGGACTTTAGAAACCCTCGTAAACTTGCGCACATTTCATCAGAGTCCATATTATTGCGCTCTGAACTTGAGGACAAAGGCTACGGTCCAGTTTAAACTGCCATTAAATAGGTCACTGATACTGAAATTTAACAAATCAAACGACTAGATCAAGTCTCAAATTGAACAGCTAATTGTGCACGTCAACAAGACTTGTTGCGTAAGGAAGGGACAGTTAGTCTTGGTTTAATCTGAGTACTCTGATATTTGACTTGCAAAATGTAATGATGGATTTATGCACGAACTCTAGCAGTCAGGACACAGACTAGTTTAGATTTAGTAGCTGCAACGTTACACCTATTAAACTGGAGCCTGTCCTAGATCACAGTGTTCCTGTCGATATTTTAGGCACAGTCACTTTACGACCGTCATCAACCGTATATCATAAGGCCGAAGTCCTAAAGCAATCCTAAAACTCAAGCCAGCCTAATTTACACACCCTTTAAGAAACCTGAATAACTCCCTGCAGACATATTAATCAGATCCCCATATTAATCAGATCCCCATATTAATTGCTTTGCAGTCATCAGGAATAAAGCCTTTTTAACTAAACGGAACCTAAACTTTCAGGTTCTTTAATTCTGAGGATTTGGACAAACTCTTACGGTTGAGTGTTTCCAGTACAGGATGATTTCGGGAATGTTCTCGGCAGGTTGCAGCGTGGGATACTTTTTCCACTCATTCCAGTCGATAGTCATTGTGCCGTTTTTGTCCATGCTACAAGAGAAAACGACAAACAAGAGAGAAGGAAGACCGATTACAACCTGGAAACAAACTCTGCGCTTAATGAATTTAACAAATGATAAATTCTAACAATTTCTGACTCAGTTCATTAAGAGATCAAATGACCAAGAGGTCAATGCATTTATATAGTTATAAACTAACTGTAAGTGTCTAAAATACAAAAAAATATAATGAGAGCTAAACATAGGAAGGTAAATTAGACTTTAAAGTCAACATGGCAATATTGCCAATTTTTTATTCAAACAATATTTCACCTATTAAGGACTTTCTCCGCTTGCTGCAGGGAAATATGGACACCAAGATCCCGCAAGGAGTTCATAATGTCACTGACGTTCACTTGACCTGACAAGAAACAAATTAAAGAAATGTCAGTCATTTTAAAAATCACAAATTTGTGAGTTTGTAAATCAAGTATTGCATTGCATCACAAGGTATAATACCAGTTTTCTTTCTATCCAGGCTTTTGAAGACAAGCTTCAGGTCTTTCTCGTGGTCTTGGAGGTAGTGAACAAACTCTTCAAAGTCCAGCTGCCCATCATGCGCTTTCTCTTCAGTTTTCAAAGTTTTCTGTGGGGGGGAAAGATGACAATTTTTAATGCAACCAAATCTAATCAGTGTGTGCGACTGCGAATATCCAATGCATTCCAGCAGCAAATCATTGCACAATCAGTAAGGTTAGTGTGTGAATACCGACAGCTGGAAAACTAGAACAGAGGGAATGAGTGTCTTTAGTTATTAGACGGGAAAATATGCAGATCAAATGAGCTACAGGCTTAAAAGACACCTGACACAATACAAGGTCTGTGAAACCCAGGTAAAAGCATCTGTGCTTTTCACTGATGCTACAAAAAATAAATAAACTATTAACTACTAACTCATATGGGAACTTTACCTCATAATCAGATCACACTCTCAGTCTCCTGTCGTTGTAATTATTGAACGCGTTCTATAGAAAATCTGATCGTGAGACTATAATCATGTTTGTACACTCATCCAGATTATTGCAACAGCTCAGACAATCATAATCAATAAACTTATGGACCTATCAATTCTGATTGTCTCATTGAAACTGCACCACTAGGGGCACCATACGGGCTTCAATTAAAAAACGACTGTATTAAAGTATGAATCTTGAAGTAGTATATAAAACTATTAAGTTACAGTACTATGGTGTTGATGAGGCTATAACACTGAACACATTATTGATGCATTTTAATTAGGCAATAGTTTTAAAGGGATAGTTCACCCAAAAATTTAAAATCTGTCATCATTTACTCGCCCTCAAGTTGAATTTCTTTCATCTGCTGAAATTATTTATTTATTTAATTTATGCTGATAGAATTTTGTTCTATGGAAGTCAATGGGGACCATAAAGTGTTTGGTTACCAACATTATTTAAAATATCTTCTTTTGTGTTCTGCAAATGAAAGAAATTCATACAGGTTTGGAACAACTTGAGGGTATTTTTTTAGGGTGAGTTATCCCTTTAAGCGCTCTGGGGGAAACTCCAAATATGGTCATTTTCACGGAAACGCGCGCGCGCAGGAAAGAGGAACGAGCACCGGAAACGTCATGCGTCAAAAATGTGTAGTTTCTTTTTTTTTTTTAAAGAAAAGAAAAGAAAAAATCAACTACTTTTTACTTTATTCAAAGGTCCGCTTACATTGAATAATATATAAAGAAAGATTAGAAAGAATGTACATATGATTTGATCTTTTTTACCTTCTTCCATTTTCGGTATGTGGAGAATTCCTGCGACGGCAGAAGGACGCTAAGAGACTTGAGCGACTTCAGCTCGGACGGTAATCCATTCGATTCAAAATAGTCCACCTCGACATGATCTGAATTATGGACGGGCACATAAAGGCACAGGCACAACATCTTCAAAATAGTAAAAGTCTTCGACAATAAATAAATAAATAACACAAGAACACTTTCGCCTGCCGGCGGTGAAACGCTGAAATGCCGGTAACGGTGCTGAGCGAGTCTAGAAAAGTCCTTAAACACGCCCACTGAGTGAAGGAGGCGGACTCTCATTGGCCACCGTGTTCTACGCATTTGAAATCCGTCATTGATGTCAGTGTCTCAAAGACCAATCACGGCTGGTAGCCATTGGGTCGTATGTAAATAAGGCCCATCCTCTTTCACTACTGAACTCCAGCTTGAGCTGCCAGAAGAGACATGTGACATTCTGTGAAATTTCAATGGAAGTGACTCATAGAATTTCACATTTTCTCACAGGGCAGAGAAAACTACATAGACCTGTAACATGTTGTATATTGTTAGACAAAAAAGTAATTAAAAGTTAATAATAAAAATAAACTTTATTGACCCCCTTAACATGCCTCAAGTCAGAGTTATTATAGAAACTTAGATCATTAAAACAATTTTTTTACTTGAAGTATATATATACAAATATAAAAATAACAAATAGCCTATATAATTTAAAGTATATATTAGATCGAACTTATTTTGTGAGATTTTGTTTATTTTTGCTGTGGCCTGAAAACAAGTCTGAAAAAAGGCTTTAAGTTGGTTCAGCTATAATTTCTTTATTCATTTACATAAATGTGAACATAAAGTGTGTGTTTGCATAATTAAACTGTTTGTTTTTGCATTGACCTGTTTCATATTAAATAACAAAAAATTACTGCACTCACTTTCATGAGGTCTCCTTCCCTTCTAACTCACTGTAATGTGCATTTACATATGTTTGTGATTATAGAATCAGCCCTGTGCATATAGAAAAAAATAATTGAAGCCAAACATAACTAATTAGAGTTAGCAGGTCAGTACAGGATATTTTCTTGGTTAGTAGCAGTAATTATTGTTAACAGGCCCAAATATAAACGGCGACTCTGTAATCCTGCAGGAAAGCTGGCTGTCTCCGGTTGCAGAATACGTCAGAGTCTGGTGGAGGACATACGTGTCCGTGCCAAAACTCACTCCACAGAGATTTATAACTATCTGTGAGGGGGACACCAACCTATAAACCATCTGTGACCTACAGAGGGGGTGTTACGGGGGAAAAGCCTGCTGTATAAAAAGATTGGTTGTTAGACGTCTTCAAATGCCAGAGGTTTTAACTATAATCTTTTATCTAGAATTATACTTTTAATTCTTCTTTCATATGGCAATCCAAATAGGCCAGTTATGCAATGTATGTCTGTATTTGCACTATTATGCCACAAGAAGCTTGTTTCTGCACTTTCTCGCATCTGTGAGCTTATATCTCAGAATTGCGAGTGTATATCTCACAATCCCAAATCGCAGGATATAAATTCGGCATTGCAAGAAAAAAACTAAAAATTGGTAGATAAAAAGTAAAAAAATAAAATAAAATTATACAGTGGCGGAAGCAAGCTTCCATATTTGCAATGTCATATGATCAGTGTCGGGGAAAGTTAAAAGCAAAAGTGTAAAAGTAATGTGTTACAATATAGCGTTACTCCCTAAAAAAGTAATTAATTGTGTCATTTTTTAGGGAAAGTAATGTGTTAGGTTACTTTTGCGTTACTTTTTCTCACCTGGGCTGGGCTTGAAATGAATAAGCCTCGGACTGAAGGAAATGTAAATAAACGTCTGTACACAAACATCAAACACAAATGTGATGTTTATCTAAAGTCTTTTTTGCTTATTATGATTGAATTGGATCACCGAAGGTCTGCAGCAAAGACATTGTAATAAAGTGAGATTAAATACATAATTTGCATTTAACATTTATTTGTTGCAGGTTTGCGTAATATTAACTAGTTTTCATATCAATGTTTTTATTCATTTTGAGGAACACTGAATCTGTTTTTGTGCAAGTGAGAGGAGTAAACGAATGCTTACATTAGTCTACAACTAATAACCATCATATTCACACACAACACTTCTGAATTTACTCACAATTTCTCTCAACATGGGAATAGAGGAGCTGTCAGTCAATTTAAGTGCCAACAAAACTACTTATTTGAAAAAGTACCTCAGATATTTTGTCGTAAATTTAAAAGTAATGCATACTACAGTAGTTACCTGAAAAAAGTAATCTGATTACATAACTTGTGTTACTTGTAATGTGTCACGTGCAACACTGCATATGAAGTAATTAGTGAGCTTGCATGGGTTTTATTTCCTTTACTCTCCAACCAAAATAGGTGATATCTTAACATGCATCAGAAGAGTTGAGTATCTTTGTAACACAATCCAGTGGATCTTGATAGTGCACTCATGTACTGTATGCAGCGTCGCCTCAGACTGGCCTTATGACTGAATCTGACTCCTGTGCTCTCTGAAAACTAATTTTAGCCATAAGTCACACGCAGGGGGATCACTAAACACATGCAGGGGGATAGACGCGGGCTTTGGGAGTCAGTACAGAGCTCTTATTTCGTC
Organism: Abramis brama; assembly: GCF_963993115.1. Lineage (NCBI taxonomy): Eukaryota > Metazoa > Chordata > Actinopteri > Cypriniformes > Leuciscidae > Abramis > Abramis brama. The sequence continues at coordinate 35,358,636 of NC_139978.1, read as the reverse complement.
AAGCAGGGTTGAGAGAAAGACAACTGCTCCTGTGTGAATGATGTTTCATTCATTCAAGACCTTTATAGTTCCAGAGAGCGATGCAGCTCATAAAGTTCATCACTTTACTGTCTGCAAACCATAATAATTTGGCAGAACTCAAAAATTTGAGGCAATCAGTTGACTACATTTTTTTTTTACATTAAAGTCCCCCTGTGGTGAAATCCAGCTTTTAATGTTGTTTATGTGTCTATGTGGTGTTTCTAATATGCTTTAAGACAAACCATGTGTAAATTCATAAGTCGACAGCATTGCTGAGTATTTTCTCCTTAAAACTGCAGTGAACCAAAGACAGTCTCAAAAACACGCTTTGAAATCGCTGGTGTTTCTGACGTCACAAACTACCTTGTAACCAATCAGATCAACGTGTGATCGTCAACCAGTGGATCTCTGAGCTGAGTGAGTGAGTGGAGGCGGGGCTCATTTGCATATTCATAGAACCATGAATACTAAATGAGGCAAGGGTGTCAAGTTACATTCAAGATATTTTAATGCATAATGAATTTTTTTCAAGGAAAAATCAAAAAATCAAAGATGAGTTTTAACGGATAAAATGACGGGGGGACTTTAACAAACTCCAAGATTTTGTACTTACTCTACAGACATGTTAATTGAAATGTTGACTAAGATAACTCATACAATTTAATTGCATAGATGTCACATTAACTCAAATCTTTTAAAATTAGATAACACACTAATCTTGCATGTGCTGATTTTACTGGCATAAAAACTATTCATATATGATTTTGCAGTCCATCCTCAATCTAACCAGGCTCTACTGTTCAAAAAGAAATAACACTTCTTTTCATAATTAATCCTCCTTATGTTTGACGCAAAGCATGCTGGGAACTATAAATGTGCTGCACTTATGTTCAGCTTAAAATAATCATTTACAGTTCACTTAACTTTTTTACTTTAACCTTTCAGTAATATTTGAGTGAAATAAACGTATTTAATTCAGGTTTACACGGTTTCTCTAGAGTTTTTCTCTTTTTAACTGCACTGAAAAAAATTGGATTTACTTTGAAACAGTTTTCACTCAAAAATTACTATTAATTCTCACAACTAATTACAAAGATAAGGCAGGTATAGCACAATTAAACATGAAATTAAGAAGTAGACAGACTGAAATATTTTCTTGTAAAACGTTCTCCAATAATCTTTGTTTTATTCCCAACTTTGAAAAATCACAGTGTATTTTGTCTTATTCTGTTAAGTACTAAAAATTATTCTTAAATATGGACGCGGCGTCTAACTGAAAATGTTCTGAAAGTAAAAAGTGTCCATATTTATTTATACTTAAGTATTTTAAAAGTAACATGTTCAATGCATGGTTTTCACAAGCATAAATGACCATATAGTGACAAGTTACATTTTACACAAGTTCATTATTAGTGTTAAAAAAGCTTCATTTGACTGTAATTTGGCTTGATTTGATGTCAGCTCAGTAAGAAAAATATTTTTAATAAGTCATGATTGTCAGTGAAATATTGGCTTTTAAGGTGTAATTTATAAATGCACAAATGTGTTTCTAAGTACAAATACAAAGTATAATAATGAAGTATAATAATGAAATGCAATTATTCAGGTAAACTTTACACCTCTTGGGTCATAATGATGTTCTGAACACAAGTTATGAAACAAAGTTTGTTTTTCAGGTAAAATTTCTGATCAATGGACTGGCCAATCGAGATAAGGCCTGTTCTAACCGTTTATCTGTTTATATGTCACATACAAATCCTTTGCATGAAGATAAACGGCTCATTCATAAAGAGCTCCATACATTCAAACTCAAAGAGCAATTAAAGGTGTATATTATTAACCACAGTACAGAGGTCAAGTCCCAGGACTGAGAGTGCTGTGTTTGTTTTGATCTGGTTCTGGATTACGTCTGAGAGTTGATCCCTAAAGTGTATCCGATAAACTTTACCTGGAGGTCAGATTGACAGATGAAAAACAAGATGTGTGTTACGTGCTATTACCTGCTTCAGTCACTGTTTGTCTCTGAATAACGGGATCAACAGAGATTCTGCTGAGAGTCTCAAACGCTCTTATCAACAGAAACAGGAGAAAGTGCAGTTTGTGTGAAGAAATGCTGTTGATGAATTCCTGATATCACAGATCGGCTTTACTGAGCAGAATACAGGGTTTTCTATAAAAGACAACAACACATTTTCACAACTTAACCATTCAAAGGTCAAGATTTTTTAACGCTTTTGAAAGAACTCTCTTCTGCTCACCAAGGCTGCATTTATTTGATAAAAAATACAGTGAAAACAGTGAAATATTACTACAATTTAAAAGAACTGTGAATATATAGTAAAGTGTAATTTATTCCTGTGATCAAAGCTGAATTTTCAGCATCATTACTCCAGTCTTCAGTGTCACATGATCCTTCAGAAATCACTCTAATATGATGATTTGATGCTCAAAAAACATTTATGATTATTGTCGATGTTGAAAACAAGCCTTTAAACAGTGTTGTGTTTTACATTTAGAAGTAGCAGGTAGCAACACATACACAAGAAAAACCCCAACATTGCAGTTTTGACAATGTTGACATTGTCATGTTGATGTATTGCCATGAAAAAACACACATGCAATTCAGATTTTACATCAGAAAGCATAAAGCCTGTATTAAATGACTGGCTGCATGTGAGCCTTGGACTTTCTTGCTCACTGAAGTTTTGCATTCAGAGTTTAGCTTGACCGTAAGAACAAAACACAAAGTCCTGCCAGGTCTGTGAATACCGTAGTGAAAGACTAGATGAGTTAAGAGCAGCACAATCACTCACACAGTCTGTCATGTGTTCAGCATGTCTGTTGGCCAACACTACAGCTCAAGAACACTGTAAAGGTTGCAGTTCCTGAAGATGTTCATGTGCTGAAAGACATCATGTTCTTTCATCAGTGTAGCCAACAATGATCTTTCAGTTCATTCTGCAAGCAAATGTGCAAAATTTTACAGTGTACAAGTAACTCAACCAATAATGTAAAAAAGAAAAAAAAAGAAAAAGATCACTGCATTTCCACTGCAGTGCTAAAGAGATTATAACAGATTTACTCTATTCAAGGAACCTCATTTGCATGTCTGACCTCAATTTTGTTCCCAAATGTCTGCGAACAAGAGCCAAATTCTTAGAAATCGGCAAATGAGAACAATAAAACATTAAATAAGGTTTAACTTCCAGTCAGAAAGCGAGGAGAGCAACCTCTGATACAATGTGTCAGTTTGAAACTATTTAGAATTCCAAACAGTTTTGTTTTGAAAGGAAACAATACGGAATGATTTACAATGTCACTGAATTCAAATGAGTGGATAATTCACACTTCAGAAAGAATCTGAAGAATCTTCAGAAAGAATCCAAGTACAACATGTACTTAGATGTTGTCAACACATCTTTAACAACAGAACAGCGAAATATCACAGTGATCCATCACATTATAGAGTGAAGGGCTGCTTGTGTGTTTGCTGCTGTGAGGAAGCGCCTCTCCTTTCACTCAGGTGACTTTATTCTAAGAATTCAGTTTTATCAAGATATAATATAAGTTTGAATTCTCAGAACGGTCCTGCTTGATCTATTTCAGTCCATTATTTCTAGGAAGCTAATGTCAAAGACATAGCCCGTTTTTATGAGATTCATGATTTACATTATTGAACTTCAAAAGCCCTGTTCTGTAAAAATTGCTTTATAAGTTTGCACACTTCCACAATAACTGCTTAGAAACGCGGTCAAATCTTTATAGACATGATTTTAGACTATGTTTTGCCAGCAGTCTGAGAGGATATAAGGGCCGCTGTTTATTATGGGACACTTTTGGTTTCCTTGCCGACTGACCTATACAGGTACAGTCCAGAAACTTCTGTTCATTGGTGGACTGAAAGCACAGCATCTGAAAACAAGGCCCATTAATTCACCTGACATCTGGATGTAATGGATGGACAGTTATTTTTGCACTAAAAAAGCATCTGTTGAAAAATGATTAAACAAATTAAACAAAATAAATGAAATGGAAGATCAAAAATGGCATTTTAAAGTACAATACTGATATTCTATAATTTTTCATTGTCACTGAATTATGTTTCTTTTGCTGATTTTATACATTTGTTGTGAAAAAAACCCTGCTTAACAGGGTGGACAAAATATTAACAGGGTGGAAAAGTGGTATAAATATGGGATGGACGGATGGTTTCCTATCGCTCACGTACAACTGGAACTGGATTTAGATGGGAAACAATATTTAAAACATTGCCAGTGAACTTTAAATGTACTTCTTCAACTTTAAACATAAAATAATTTAACAGGGTGGACATTCTGATCTAAAATCAGCCAAAGCACCGTCTCTAAGCAACAAGAAGCCAGAAGTTTTATATAATAAAGAATTGCATGGTCTTTAAAACTGTAATTTTCCTGCTAACTTTTTTCATATTTCTCTCAACAGGGTGGATGTACTAAGGTTGACCACATCAAATTTGAAAGATAAAATTTGTAACAATTAAAATATCTCTCACTTGCCCGAGTTGTTTTCCCTCTAAAGAAGTGATGACTGCTTTATGAAATGATGTCATTTAATTTGTCCAATTTTCATTTAAAGGGAAAGTATAGTCAAAAATAACAGGGTGAACAATGAATTGAGGGACAAGCCAAAAACGTTTATTATAATTGTTAAAATAAATGTAATAATACTAATAAAAAATACATTAGAGAGAATCACTACTGATATACCCAACAATGGGGGGAAAAAATGGAAAAGAAATAATGTATAGTAAGTGTTGTATTTATTATGAAAATACACAGGCCTGAGACAATGGAGATATGTGGTGGTTCAAAATGCGGTGAAATGTTTCACTTTTTTTTTTTACGTTTAGAGTTCAGATTGTGTTAATTATGACTAAAATTGATATTGGTCAACATTTAAAGGCAGTAAGATCATATTGGGGACACAAAAGTCCCAGAATCCCAGGAATTAGGCTATTATGTGAAACTGCTTGTTTGTTTATTCAGCATTAAAGAAGCAGCGTAAAATAATAAGTCATCAAATTAATTTTTTTATAGCCATGCTTTCATATACCGTTTTACAATGTTATATTGATACAAATCAGAACACTGTTTTGTCATAACACTCCTAAACTGAGTCACACATTCTACATTTTATTCTGTAAAAAAAAAAAAAAAAATTATATATATTTATTATATATATATATATATATATATATATATATATATATATATATATATATATATATATATATATATACACACGTATGTTATTAAATAGCTCCCTCTTCTGGCTGACAATGAGTCTAGCCACGCAAGCGTAAGGTCTGATTGATCACAGTTTCCACAAATGGAAAGAAAGATCGTCATCGTCACTAGCGAATCTAAACCAATGGGAATTGTAAGAAGCGACGAAGGGGCGGGACTTCAGCCATTTGGGGCCGCATACGTTGTTGTTGGAAGAGAAGTCGATTCAAGAAGCCATTACGCTGCGCAATTGTGTCCGGGAGAAAAACGTACTATCTTTGCGTATTCTACGCAATTTTATAACCCCCCCCTGCGTCCAATTTAAAAACATTATGGCATCTCAGGCCAAAAGGAGAAAAACGAATTTCTCCGAAAGGGAGGTGGAGATCATCGTGGAGGAGATGGAAAAGCAAAAACACGTTTTGGTGAATCACTTTAACGCGGGCGTCACGCACATCGCTAAGAACAACGCGTGGGTGGAGATTCTGAAACGCGTGAACGCCGTCAGCACCTGCCAGCGCGAGCTCGCCGAGGTCAAGAAGAAATGGTCCGATCTGAAGACGGAGGTGCGGAGAAAAGTGGCCCAAGCACGGGCGGCCATGGAGGGTACGGGCGACTGCACCTCCGTGCCCGTGATCCTGACCTCCATGCAGCAGCGAATCTGTAATCTACTGGGAGAAGCGACCATCATCAGCCTCCCGGCGGCCGAGATCACGGTGCCCATCAGCTCCTCGGCCACCGTAACGCTCACGCAGAGTAAGACACTAGCGTTACCGTTGCGTAAAACTTACAGTGCGTAGAATCGCAAACAGCCACTTACTTACTTTACTTCCCTTATTTTCACCCTGGTAAAAACACTTTAAGCCATGAACTACAGGTAAAAATAGATTTGAGCTATAGATACCAACCCCACTTTATCAATCACAGTACATTAAGCAATGATTTTGTATTCGTTTTTTCCCCCTGAAAGGTTGTTTTAATATGAAAATGAGATCTAATTAAGATCTATCTAATTGAATATGGATTCATTTGCAGTCTTGGGTGTTATTCATTACTAAGTAATTAATTTTTCTGTAAATACAGTTACTTCTGATGTCATTGCATTTTGCATTATAGTCTATAGAACAATTCTATATAAAACAATAGTGGATTAAACATAAAAATGTAACATATAATGGTAAAATGTAAATAATGTCAATAAGTAATGTAATATATATATATATATATATATATATATATACACACATAAACTTTCATTGCGTAGAATCGCAAAGAGCCATTTACTTTACTTCTGTTATTTTCACCCTGGTAAAACAATTTAAGCCATGAACTACAGGTAAAAATAGATTTTAACTATAGATAGTTCCACACTTGATTTTTCCTGAAATGTTGTTTTAATATGAAAATGACATCTAATTAAGATCTATCTAATTAAATATGGACTCATTTGCAGTCTTGGGTGTTACTCATTACTAAGTAGCCTAATTAATGAGTGTAATTAATTTTCTTCTGATGTCATTGCATTATAGACTATATATATATATATATATATATATATATATATATATATATATATATATATTTATATATTCTGAATGTAGTATAATATTCTGTCAAAATTTTGTTAGTTTTTTCACCATGATTTTTGTAATAAAATGTTATATATATATTGAAATGTATTTATATGTTGAATATATATTCACATTTTGAGTTTACACTTTTACAAATGCATTTGGATGCTGTATAAATGTGATTGTCTTTTCACAGGCATTCAACCAGCGGCCGCAGGAGCGTGCGAGATAAAAACTCTTGAAGGTATGGCTTTAGTTTTAGGCATGATTTCATCTGAGACAATTTTCTGTTTTTGTAACAAATTTTATTCTTTAGGAAAAGCCCCTTGAGATGCATCATCTCGTTCTCAAGGGGATCCTGATACACTAAAGTTAAATAACAAAACACAAAACAAAACAAAAACAACAGTCACCTAATTCAAAACAACAAACACACCACTACAAAAATTATTATTATTATTATTATTATTATTATTATTTTTTACCTAGCATTAATAAATATAATAGCATTAATAAATATCATCTAAAGCAATTACAACAAGTTTCAAAACAATGAAACAAACCATTTTTAAACATTTAAAATGAAGTCAAAGATCGTACATTTAAAGGTAAATTATTCCAGTCTGCAGGAGCCTTAAACCTAAATGCTTTCTTCCCAGAAACATTTTTAAGAAAAAAATAGTGTGAAGAATGTCTTAAATTATATGATGAAGAATATAATATTAAATACTGTCTCAAATAATTAGGGTAATTAAAATGTACACATTTGAAAATAAATTGCATCCAGTGAAGATGCCTTCTAATATTAAGTGGAGACCATTTGTGTAAGTCATACATAATAAAATGGTGCGTAAAGAATGAACATCCAATAACAAATCTACACAATTTATTATAAGCGGTAGTAAGAGGCAAAATATTAGTTTTAGATGCATTCTGATGAACTACATCTGCATAATCAAAGAAGGGTAATATAAGTTGCGTAGCAAGTCTTTTTCGAACATTAAATGTAAAGCAAGTATTAGATCTGTATAATACACTCGTTACAAAATTAATTTTACAAAGTATATATTCAATGTGTGGTTTAAAAGTGAGTTCAGGATCCACAGCCTGATCCAGTTTTTAATATTAAGGTTGACGTGAAACGGAAGATACCACGATACATATTGTTGCATTTTTGTATTGCGATATATTGTGACACGATATAAGCTTGTTTCCGAAGCTTGTTTCCGCCACAGAGTGAAAAATAAAAAAGGTAATTGCGACTTTTTAATCTCACAATTCTGTTCTGTTATAAAGTCAGAATTGTGAGCTATAAACTATTCTGAGGTAAAAAAAAAAAGTCTGTCTTTTTCCCCCCGTAGAATTGGACTTTATATCTCGCAATTCTGAGAAAAAAGTCAGAATTCTGATTTTATAAGACGCAATTCTGACTTTATAACACGCAATTGCGACTTTATTTCACGCAATTCTGACTTTATATCTCGCAATTCTCACTTTATATCTCGCAATTCTGACTTTATAACACGCAATTGCGACTTTATTTCACGCAATTCTGACTTTAAATCTTGCAATTCTGATTATATCTCGCAATTCTGACTATATCTCGCAATTCTGACTTTATATCTCGCAATTCTGACTATATCTCGCAATTGCGACTTTATTTCACGCAATTCTGACTTTATATCTCGCAATTCTGACTTTATAACTCGCAATTCTGACTTTATATCTCGCAATTCTGACTTTACATCTCGCAATTCTGACTTTACATCTCGCAATTCTGACTATATCTCGCAATTCTGACTTTATATCTCGCAATTCTGACTATATCTTGCAATTCTGACTTTATATCTCGCAATTCTGACTATATCTCGCAATTGCGACTTTATTTCACGCAATTCTGACTTTATATCTCGCAATTCTGACTATATCTCGCAATTCTGACTTTATATCTCGCAATTCTGACTTTACATCTCGCAATTCTGACTTTACATCTCGCAATTCTGACTATATCTCGCAATTCTGACTTTATATCTCGCAATTCTGACTATATCTCGCAATTCTGACTTTATATCTCGCAATTCTGACTATATCTCGCAATTGCGACTTTATTTCACGCAATTCTGACTTTATATCTCGCAATTCTGACTATATCTCGCAATTCTGACTTTATATCTCGCAATTCTGACTTTATATCTCGCAATTCTGACTATATCTCGCAATTGCGACTTTATTTCACGCAATTCTGACTTTATATCTCGCAATTCTGACTTTATAACTCGCAATTCTGACTTTATATCTCGCAATTCTGACTTTACATCTCGCAATTCTGACTTTACATCTCGCAATTCTGACTATATCTCGCAATTCTGACTTTATATCTCGCAATTCTGACTATATCTTGCAATTCTGACTTTATATCTCGCAATTCTGACTATATCTCGCAATTGCGACTTTATTTCACGCAATTCTGACTTTATATCTCGCAATTCTGACTATATCTCGCAATTCTGACTTTACATCTCGCAATTCTGACTTTACATCTCGCAATTCTGACTTTACATCTCGCAATTCTGACTATATCTCGCAATTCTGACTTTATATCTCGCAATTCTGACTTTATATCTCGCAATTCTGACTATATCTCGCAATTCTGACTTTATATCTCGCAATTCTGACTATATCTCGCAATTCTGACTTTTTATCTCGCAATTCTGACTATATCTCGCAATTGCGACTTTATTTCACGCAATTCTGACTTTATATCTCACAATTCTGACTTTATATCTCGCAATTCTGACTTTACATCTCGCAATTCTGACTTTATAACATGCAATTGCGACTTTATTTCACGCAATTCTGACTTTATATCTCGCAATTCTGACTTTATTTCACACAATTCTGACTTTACATCTCGCAATTCTGACTATATCTCGCAATTCTGACTTTATATCTCGCAATTCTGACTATATCTCGCAATTGCGACTTTATTTCACGCAATTCTGACTTTATATCTCGCAATTCTGACTTTATATCTCGCAATTCTGACTATATCTCGCAATTGCGACTTTATTTCACGCAATTCTGACTTTATATCTCGCAATTCTGACTATATCTCGCAATTCTGACTTTACATCTCGCAATTCTGACTTTATAACACGCAATTGCGACTTTATTTCTCGCAATTCTGACTTTATATCTCGCAATTCTGACTTTATAACGTGCAATTGCGACTTTATTTCACGCAATTCTGACTTTATATCTCGCAATTCTGACTTTATATCTCGCAATTCTGACTTTACATCTCGCAATTCTGACTTTATAACACGCAATTGCGACTTTATTTCTCGCAATTCTGACTTTATATCTCGCAATTCTGACTTTATAACGTGCAATTGCGACTTTATTTCACGCAATTCTGACTTTATATCTCGCAATTCTGACTTTATATCTCGCAATTCTGACTTTATATCTCACAATTCTGACTTTATATCTCGCAATTCTGACTATATCTCGCAATTCTGACTTTATTTCACGCAATTCTGACTTTATATCTCGCAATTCTGACTTTATAACACGCAATTCTGACTTTATATCTCGCAATTCTGACTATATCTCGCAATTCTGACTTTATATCTCGCAATTCTGACTATATCTCGCAATTCTGACTTTTTATCTCGCAATTCTGACTATATCTCGCAATTGCGACTTTATTTCACGCAATTCTGACTTTATATCTCACAATTCTGACTTTATATCTCGCAATTCTGACTTTACATCTCGCAATTCTGACTTTATAACATGCAATTGCGACTTTATTTCACGCAATTCTGACTTTATATCTCGCAATTCTGACTTTATTTCACACAATTCTGACTTTACATCTCGCAATTCTGACTTTATATCTCGCAATTCTGACTTTATAACACGCAATTGCGACTTTATTTCTCGCAATTCTGACTTTATATCTCGCAATTCTGACTTTATTTCACACAATTCTGACTTTATATCTCACAATTCTGACTTTATATCTCGCAATTCTGACTTTACATCTCGCAATTCTGACTTTATAACATGCAATTGCGACTTTATTTCTCGCAATTCTGACTTTATAACACGCAATTCTGACTTTACATCTCGCAATTCTGACTTTATAACACGCAATTCTGACTTTATAACGTGCAATTGCGACTTTATTTCACGCAATTCTGACTTTATATCTCGTAATTCTGACTTTATATCTCGCAATTCTGACTATATCTCGCAATTCTGACTTTATTTCACGCAATTCTGACTTTATATCTCGCAATTCTGACTTTATAACACGCAATTCTGACTTTATAACGTGCAATTGCGACTTTATTTCACGCAATTCTGACTTTATATCTCGCAATTCTGACTTTACATCTCGCAATTCTGACTTTATAACACGCAATTCTGACTTTATAACGTGCAATTGCGACTTTATTTCACGCAATTCTGACTTTATATCTCGCAATTCTGACTTTACATCTCGCAATTCTGACTTTATAACATGCAATTGCGACTTTATTTCACGCAATTCTGACTTTATATCTCGCAATTCTGACTTTATAACACGCAATTGCGACTTTATTTCACGCAATTCTGACTTTATATCTCGCAATTCTGAGAAATAAAGTCAGAATTGCGTGATGTAAACTCGCAATTGTGAGATAAAAAGTCGCAATTATCTTTTAAAATGTTTTATTCTGTGGCGGAAACAAGCTTCCATAATATTGTTACACACACCTCTAGTTGTCCGTTCTAATTTGATATTGACTGAGATGTGTGTGATTTCGCCCCAGCGGACGAGACGACGTACCACACGCTGGAGGAGGGCATGGTGGAGTATTGCACGACCGAGACGCCGGTGACGGTCAGCGCAGAGGCACCGGTGGAGATGCTGGCAGCGCAGGCCGAATGCTCCGCCAAACCTCAGGAACTGAAGAGCCGAATCGCCCTCAACTCGGCCAGACTCCTGCAGGAGCACCGCGTCACAAACCTGCACGTGCGTGAGATCGCCCAGCACCTGGAGGACCAGAACGACCTGCTCCAGATGATCCGGCGCTCGCAGGAGGCCCAGGCCTGCGCTCAGGAGAGACAAGCCCAGGCTCTGGAGGGCACGCAGGCCGCTCTGCTGGCGCTCATTCAGATGTTCAGACCCGCTCTGAAGGACCTGAGGAAGTTTCTCCAGAACACCAGCAGCACGAACACAGCAGAGACCGCAGGAGACGGAGCGGGAAACGCGCCGCCAACGAAGCCTGAAGACGCACCGTAGAGACGAGAGATGACTGACCGGTCCACGTCTGGAATAGACTGTAAATTATTGTACAGCACTGTGCCTCAAAGAGTTTGTGCTTATGTGTGTGTGTGTGTGTGTGTGGACGTTTCAGGGATATCATGAGGTGAAATTAGGACTTTAACGTGCATTTTAAAGAAGTGGCCAAAATCTAAAATGTATGGAAGCTTGTTTTACGCCACAGAATAATTATAAAAAATGAAGGTAATTGCAACTTTTTTAAAATCACAATTGCGAGTTTACATCAGAATTGCATGATTTAAAGTCGCAATTACGTGTTATAAAGTCAGAATTGTGAGATTAAACTAGCAAATGCGAGAAATAAACTTGCAATTCTGCCTTTTTCTCAGAATTGAAAGTTTATATCTTGCAATTCTAACTTTATAACACGCAGTTAGGAGATATAAAGTCGCAATTGCGTGTTAAAAGTCATAATGATAATAATTAAGGTCAGAATTGTAAACGTAATTCTGAGAAAAAGTCACAATTATCTTTTAAAATGTTTTATTCTGTGGCGGAAACAAGCTTCCATAAAAATGTCATGTACGTTTTACTTTAAAAAGAGCATTTTTGTGCTTGAAGTGAAACTTCTTTTCAGTTTATCTTCAACTTGTGGGTTTTATTTTTACATTTGGTTGCTTAAAAAGCAAATAGATTGCAACAAACTTGATTAGATTTTTTTTTTTGTCAACATTATATTTGTTCAACTGACCCTAAATTGAACGAAAGCATTGCATGCATCGAGTGCAAACGCCAAAATGTACAGAAAACACAGTTTCTCCTATTTATGTAGGAAATCGAATGGCTCCTTTTACAGGCCTTGGAAGACTTTGTGGAGGATTTTGTTTCTTTAGCTTTTGACAATAACATTTTTATTTATGTATGTTAAATAAAGAAACTCTCCACACACGTGTGAGTCTTCATTTGTGTTTTATTGATGCTAAAGCCTCCTTATTTACCTGTGATCAAAAGTCCAGATGTCTGACAGGCTTTACTTTCAATATATCCATGTACAGTCAGAGGCGTCAATGCTTGACAAAAAATACATAATTTGGAGGTATTAAATTATATATATTCTACTGGAAGACATTCTCAAATATGTCTTTAATTCTTATGCTGTTGTATTTTTTTAATGGCATGTGATCGGAGGGAAGTGAAGACTTGTTTGAATTGTTGTACCTTTTTTGTGTAGTCTGATAATACTTTGTATATTTTACACTTTTAGTTCTTTTTTAGTGTCATTACGAGCTCAGTAATGGATTTTCGTAATCTTGATATTGCATTTTATTGTTGTCCTTTGTTTTACTGGTGAAGTCAAACACTGCAGCCATTCACACACACTCTCTCACATTACAGAAACTCTTGATCCATTTATTTTTAAAACGAACTTATTATAATTTTTTTTACCTTGCAGTAGATCCACGTATCTACAGTTTATTTTAATTATATGTTATTAATTTCACTTTTAATCGATCCCTACCCTAATTTAACAATATAATATGATTTCCTTTTATTTTTCACACTGCAGTTTGGAAAAGTGTTTTTCTGATTACTGTTTTTGTGTTGCAGTTTTCATGTAGTTTACTTTCCCGCCACTAGAGGGAGACAAAATGCGCCATATTTCATCTGAGGGATTCATATTATTGACATGGAGAAATTAGCTGGTTTCTTCAGTTCTTCTTGGTATAGGTGAAAGGGGGAAAAAAAATCACATATATATATATATATATATATATATATATATATATATATATATATATATATATATATATATATATATATATCAATGTATCAATCAATGGAAACATTGGACATTTTTTTATAACCTGTGATACATTTTTTTCAGAATTCTTTGATTCTTTGAAAACAGATTAAATAGAATTCATCTATGAATCCTAAAAAAAAGTATCACAGGTTCCAAAAAACAAAACAAAAAACAAAAACATTAAACTGTTTCCAACACTGATAATAAATCATCATATTAGAATGATTTCTGAAGGATCATGTGACACTGAAGACTGGAGTAATGATGATGAAAATTCAGCTTTGATCACAGGAATAAATTACATTTTAACATATATTCACATAGAAAACCATTATTTTAAATTGATATAATAATTCACAATATTTCTTTTGTTTCTGTATTTTTGATCATATAAATGCAGCCTTGAGCAGAAGAGACTTCTTTTTAAACCTTAAAAATAGTAATGTGTGTGTGTGTGTGTGTGTGTGTGTGTGTGTGTGTATATATATATATATATATATATATATATATATATGTGTGTGTGTGTGTGTGTGTGTGTGTGTGTGTGTGTGTGTGTGTTTTATTGACTATTATATTACGATTAAACTGATAATATATTAATATTTTATATATTTTAGAAAGAACACAAAATTACATTTGGAGAACAATACAACCATTATTAGATATTTTTAAATATTTAAGTTATATTTAAACATATATTGACAATAATAATAATTGTTATTGGCCTGAGAGAAATCAGTGTGTGTGTGTGTGTGTGTGTGTGAGAGAGAGAGAGAGAGAGAGGGGGCGGTGCTTTCATTACCCCTATAGAAAAACTAAACACGCAGTGATTCAGGCAGGGACAGATTCAGAAGACACACACACACACAGACACAGACACACACAGACACAGACACAGGACAGACAGAAACACTAAAGACGTGAGTTCACGCGATCAGCGTTAATGTTTCTAATGTTTGAAAGGTTGACCGTTTATTCGCGCGCGCACGAGAAAAAACCTGAGGCGATTGTTTGTTCGCGGGTGTGTGAACTAAAACCTGACAAAGAAACGTTTTTCCCCCTAAATGATACTATAAGATATAAGTTTAGATATGTGTTGATATTTTAGTGTTCATCTGTTCTCATGTTAGTTGTGATTTGTGTTTTTCCCCCACAGATGATCATCATGATCCCACAGAGAGAGTTTCCACTGCCAGATTAAACCGTCACACCGCCGTCAGTCCAACATCGGGTTTCTTCAGAGAGTTGAATCACTCAGAGCTCGAGTTCATGGCGTTTCTAGTGAAGAAGAAGAAGTTTAAGTTTCAGACTCATGTCACTCTGGAGGAGCTGACCTCCGTGCCGTTTGTCAACGGGGTTTTGTTCTGTAAGATCAGGCTGTTGGATGGAGGAGACTTCACCTCTGCTTCCTCCAGGTAAAACTTCATCATCTTCACTATTTGTTTATTCATGTAGTTCTGGATGGTGTTATTGTACCGTTACCTACTGATGGTAAAGTACAGTTATGGTCGGAGTGTTTACATTGAGCTTTTAAAAGAATACAGTGGTACTACACCTGCAGAAAGTCCTGAAAAGTACCATTTCTTTTTTAATGTAACGTTAAATAAGATACCATGGTGCATTAGTTTCAGTACCATGATGTATCACAGTTACATACTGTGGTAATGTATTGCCACCATAGTCCATGTTCAGCAGGACCCTCTTGCAGTGTTATTTAGATATTATTTATATTTATAGTTTTTTCAGATTTTGAATTGTCAAATGTTGTCATTTTGTTGCATTCTTGTCATTTGTATTAGTTTTCTAAAGAAATGTGTCTATTTTTTTTCATTACATTTTGTTTCAGTTTTTGTTATTTTAGTAACTTGCATCAATTTAAAATAATTGAAAATATATTATATACACATTTAATATATACAAAAACCACATATATGCATACACACACACACACACACACACACATATATATATATATATATACAAATATATATATGTACATTATATACACATTTAATATATACACAAACCACACACACACACACATATATATATATATATACATATACATTCAAATATATGTGTGTGTGTGTGCATACATGCATACATGCATATACACTTCATATATTAAATAAACACAAACTTTTATGATGCGATTAATCATGACTAAACGATTTGACAGCACAAGTTTTTATATATTTTATTTTATTTCAGTTAATATTTATTTTATTTAAGTAATGAAAATATATTTTTTATGGTATTAAATTAGTTTACTATAACCCTGCCTTTTCATTGTCAATAAGCATTTTATTTTGGCTATATGGTTCTAGGAGATTAAAACATTTTTCGTTACATTTTAAATTCTTCTAAACATTGGTTCTAAAGTAACACTCTTAAAGTGTTGTGGGTGGTTGCCAGGGCGTTGCTAAGATGTTTTTTTTTTTTTTGCATGTTGCTATGTGGTTGTTGGGGGTATTCATGAGGGTTGCTAATGACAGCTACTTGGATGCTTTCTGCATTATTTGAGGATTATGTCTGTAGATGATTGATATTAAAGGGGGTTGTTCTGATCACTAACCCTTGATATAAACATAATAGTGATGCTTATCTTTTTAACCAGCACTACTGATCTGTTTCTCAGTTTCCACTGTTCTGATCTGCTCGTTTGAGACGGTTGCATGAGGATGTCGATCATGGCATGTGATCAGAGGGAAGTGAAGACAGACGAGTCTGTTGAATTGTACTTTTTTTGTGTAGTCTGATACTCTTCGGTTTCTTTTTAGTGTCTATGAGCTCAGTAATGGATTTGCGTGTGTAATCTTGATATTGAATTTTATTGTTGTCCTTCGTTTTACTGGTGAACTCAAACACTGTAGCCATTCACACACAGTCTCTCACATCACAGAAACACTGAGTTTAGGTGTCCTGTAAATGGACTCGTAAAGAATGCTTGTAAAGTCCGTCTTAATCTATGCATTATAAAATCTTTATTTGAGCATAAATCACAGGCGGTCGGAAAGATCTGCTGTTTTTCAGGCTGTCTTTTCTCCTTTTTGCTCATCGCTTTCAGAATAACAGGAAAGACTCACTATCAGCATCAGCATAGCATCTCACTGCCAGAGTTTGTCATGTCTGGGGGTTTGTGACTGTTTGATTTGATGCAGATTTCATGGTGACTTTGTGTAGATCTCAGTTGTGTTAGAATGAAGCATAAACTTTTCAGAAATTTTCCTCATTCGGTGGCTCTGAATTGTCAAAACACCTCTCAAAACACTTGCTACGGATGCGAAAAACACAGAAAATCAAACCCTGTCCGAATTATTTATTTTTTTATGATGGACAAAAGTCTCAGAGGAAGTGTGTAAACGTGATTGACACAATGTGAGGTCATATTTATTTTTAAACATGCGAAAATTTCATGTGAGAATATCGGACTCAGTGTGCACGGACCTTTAAGTCAAGTCACCTTTATTTATATAGCGCTTTTTACAATGCAGATTGTATAAAAAAGCAGCTTCACAGTGATAACATGAAAATAATACAACAAACAAAGTATATTTAAATGAAACACAACTGAGATCTCCATTTAGACAATTGAGGGATGAATGAGAAACATCTGAGCAATACAATTTTAGTTTGCATGGGATATTCAGCAAGAAAAAGCTCTGATTTTATTTTTGATGAAAGGTTACGAAGACAAAGTTTTGCACTTAGCAATAAGTCATTTGCATTAAGACCAGGAACATGCTTTAAAAATAGTTTTGATTTCATGCCGACTCGACTGAATTTAGCTTAATTTTGCTTGTGGTCTGGCACTGGTTCTCTCATTTTTTAACATTCTCATTCAAGTCACACACATTCTCCTGTCTTGCACCCTTCACACACACACACACACACACACACCTCGCAGCACATAAACCGCTTTTGTCCTTG
Organism: Abramis brama; assembly: GCF_963993115.1. NCBI lineage: Eukaryota > Metazoa > Chordata > Actinopteri > Cypriniformes > Leuciscidae > Abramis > Abramis brama. Next base: position 35,340,768 of record NC_139978.1, on the reverse strand, counting down.
TTTGGTTGGCTGGAGGAAGTCAAATCTCCGCGTGTGGAGACGTTAGACAGAGCGAGACGTCGTGAACATGAGTGAGAGGAACTTCAGATGAGACTGTATTCTGTCCGGTTCAGTTTAGCACTGTGTGCGTGTCTTGAGTTTGAGGATTGCAGGATGATGCTGATATTCCAACAGAAACGTCAGATAGGGAAAGTTGCTTGATGTTTTGCAGGAAGTTTGACGCTTAATGGGGTGTTTGGATTCACACGGTTTCAGACAGACGACAGGAACATTAGACGGGAAGCAGGAAGAATGAGGCCATCAGCTGTTCTCTGCATCAGGACAACACTTTTGATGCATTTCCCAATTTTAATGCTGGGTGATATATATCTAAATAATTTATATTGTAATAAATATTTTAATATTTTGCATATTTCGCTCTCTCTCTTTTATATTTATGAATTCTTTACTTTGACTTTTTGACTACATGTTGACTAGAAGTATGTAAGATAATAGTAAAAATAAATCAACACTTTTTTTCCCCACAAAGTGAGCACAACGAAAGAATCGCAGTTAATCATTTTCATTAATTTGCACCAATATAACAATTCATAGCCATAAACGGCATTCTTTACCTCCATATATTGCTACTAAAACATTTTAATACATGAAAAAAATGCCACGCATGCACTTCTGAAGATCGTTGCGTTCTGAATCAGTTTATTGACACTGACAGTTTGATATGATTCAAGAAATTAATTGAACTCTTAACACCATTTTGTTGCCTTGAAAACAGCCATAAACGCTGGTATGGCAATAAAAACAAACACATAAACAAACTTAAGACCATTTTGAGAGCCACTAATAAAACATCTTTGACTTTATGATCTAATACTCAAGTTGTATTTGTATATTTCTGCTGCATTGCTTTTTGTTAATGCTCTGTTCAGAGGAGCTTCTCTGCCTTGAAATATTTTTTTTTTCTTTTTTCTTCACAACAGTATCAAATGAGTTTCAAAAGATTTTTTTTTCCATGATGTGACGCTTTTAAATAGTGTCTGACCTATTTTTAAATGCATATAACTTTTGTCAAAATACCTAGCAGACATATAAATGCAGATTGCTATAGATATAAATGTAGTATTTTCTATGAATAGTATAGGCTCTCGTAGGAATGTTGGGTGGGCCGCATCCTCGCCTGTCCCGGCCGTTACCCAGCCTCATAATTAGGAGGGTTTGGCCTTCAGTTAAATTAAAAGCATCACAATCTCATCCCTCATACGCCTGCATGAGCGCTGGGACAGTATGGCTTTAGACGGGTTACTAATTTCAGATTTCGTTGATATTTATAGCAGATTCTTCTCTCTGTTATATAAGCCTCTCAGTTTGTCTTTACTGTAGTTCATAATCACCATGTTGTTCCAAACCTGTATGACTTTCTGGGACACAAAAGAAGGTAGTTTAACGAACAGCTAGTTTCATATGATGAAAGGGACCAGAGGTAAAAGCAACATAAAAGTGGTCCGTACGACTTCAAAATATCTCTTTTTTTGCATTGCATGTATTCATGATTTGGAGTAAACGCTGAATTTCTTCAGCAAGCAATTGCAATCAGCAGGTTTTGGTGCTTTACTTTAATTGCAGGCTTATTTGTCATCTGTGTTTGATCTATTACAGAACTGAAAGTTTTACCATTTTTATAGGTGGAAACCTTTGTGCAACTTTTGGTTTAGGGCTTTTAGATGATTTAAGGGAAGCAAACATGACATGTCTTGAACTTTTCGTCCATGCTGTTGTTCCTAAAATGCATAATTTGGGCTGTGTGTCTCAAAAGCATCGTTAGTATGTAGTTTTAAGGCAGGTCTGCTGTGCCGCCCTTCTTCAAATGTTAACCATAATAAAACTCAAACCACTGGGTGTATGATAGTGACCCCACAGCCAGCCTTTTGCCACATGTGCAGTTTCCCTTTCATTCTGCGTGTTTTACCCAGCATGCACTCTGTAGTTATGATTAATCAGTACGATTCAGCCACATGCATTGATGAATAATTCCTCTTAATATTATATATATTAATATTAATATTATGCATGCCGTGATGTTTTAGATCTAATAAAAAAAAACTAAATTCTTTAGAAAAGTGAAAGAGTTTAAGTTCTCTTAACCAATAACTGTTGTCAGCAATTTAAATGTGTTGAAATGCAAAAATCTTGATTAGTCATTCATTAGTCGTGCATTTTTTGTCAAGGCAACTACAGACAGACATCTTGTTCATTTTGCATTCATTTAATTGTAGCCTATGTATTATTTAAAATTACTCTTAATGAAATGGTTCACCCCAAAATGTTAATTCTGTGCTTTTTTTAAATGTCAAGTCACCTTTATTTCTATAGCGCTTTATACAATGCAGAGTGTTTCAAAGCAGCTTTACAGTGACAAACAGGAGAATAATGCAGTTCAGTTCTGCTATGAATCATCTCTAAAAAGACTTGTTTAGTTGAAATCAGTTCAGTGTTGATTCAGTCTGGTTCAATAACTTATGAATTGAGTTAAATTAAGTTATAAAGCAGCTCTGTAGAAAACTGTGATGTCATTCAGTTCTCATCCAATAGTGTCCAAACTAAAGCGAGCCAAACGCCTTCGGTGACAGAGCGCAGAAAAAAAGGTTCTCCTCTGGCCAGAAGAACCAACATGATGCAACGAACAGATGATCCAATGCATTTTTTTAACTTAAATCAGCAACTTTCTTCAATATTAAATTAGTTGTTCAGACTCTCTTCGTCTAGTTTAAGCAACAACATTGTGAATCTAACATTGGTTTTAATGTAGAGTCAAAATAATGCAGATGTTTAGGATGTTAGGGTTCACAGATCCTTTTTAGCTCATACAACAGATAAAGAGAAAAACAAAGAACTGCTGATTTGTTTGGAATCTGTGTAAGCAGATCTGGAAACTGTTGACCGTTAACAGCTGTATCTTCCTGACATGTTTTCATGTTCTATGTTTCCATCCACCTATTTTTTTTTCCAGTTATCGTATAAAAAAACAAAACAAGATGTGCATACATTTTAAAAATTAGCATAACAAACTAGTGCACTGTTTTTATCTGATAAGAAGAAACTACGATGGAAACACATTCACCAAATAAATCCTCATGTGACTTTACCTTAAAGGGATACTCTACCGTTTTTTCATATTAAACTATGTTATTCCCTTATCTAAGACGAGTTGATACATACCTCTCTCATCTCAGTGCGTGCACTTAATCACTCTAGCGCACGGTGACACTTTGATAGCGCTTAGCTTACCCCAGTATATTCAATGGTATCTAGCAGCAATGAATTTAGAAGTGACCAAACACATCAACGTTTTCCCTATTTAAAAACAGTTACACGAGTAGTTATACGACCATGGTGACACAAAATAAAACGTGGCGGTTTTCTAAGCGGGTTAAAAAGGATAACTATAATGTATGGCGTAATAGCACTTTTGGAAGTACTTCGACTCGGCACAGTAAAAAGTCACGCCTGATCCTCTTTCCACTATTGACAGAAGTGAGAGAAAGAGGATCAGGCGTGACTTTTTACTGCGCAGAGTCGAAGTACTTCCAAAAGTGCTATTACGTTTCGTCTCATTTATAATGGAGGGAAAAAAAGCCACAACTTCCATTTTTATTACAGATATTTTGTGTCAGTTTCTCAGGAAGTAGCAATTTTGTTCTCATGAACACGGAATGGAAACAATGTTTTATGCAATATTCCAATCATGAACATTAGTCTAGATGAAAAAATAGCTATTGAAGTAATGTATGCATCAAACATGCACATATGTGACCCTGAAATTGAGATTTATACATCACATGAAAGCGGAATAAATAAGCTTTCAATTAGAATAGGACAATATTTGGCTGAGATACGACTATTTGAAAATCTGGAATCTGAGGGTGCAAAAAAATCGAAACATTGATAAAATCTCCTTTTAAAGTTGTCCATTTATGTTGGCGATTGTGCAGCATTCACTCACAAAAACAAATGTTTTATATATTTACAGTAGGAAATGTACAAAATATCCTCATGGATCATGATCTTTACTTAATATCCTCATGATTTTTGACATAAAAGAAAAATCGATAATCGATTTTGAGCCATACAATGTATTGTTGGCTATTGCCACAAATTTACCCGTGCGACTCGTGACTGGTTTTGTGATCCAGGCTCACATATGTCCTGCTTTCAGATCGGTCTTCTCTCTTGTTTCTTGTCTGTCCTCATTACAGCATCCACACAGAGAGGACATGTCCGTCTCATCTGATAATCTGCTGTTTACCAGCAACATCAGAGAAGTGGCCAACATCACAAATCAACAGGGATGAGAGGCTTCGGATAAGGTTCAGTCCCTTCGGAGCAAGAGAAATCCCTTGTTGCAATTAAATTTGAACGTTGAACCTCACAAACATGATCTGCTTTGTATCCTGCAACATAAGCATGATGTTTGAAGGCCATAAACCAACCAAACAAGCACGAAATGGACTTATCATGATTCCAAAGCGGATATCTTGCTTGCTCTCGTAATTAGAGACGTGGCTTTTATGCTGTAAGCAGCTGGCCGGGTCAAAGGGTCAGTCGCTGGCCTTTACGACTGGTTCTTGCAGCTCTGAACTGTAAGCATCTTTGTGTGGCTTGCGTTATGTAATCACCCGTTTGGATTTATCGTTCGCGTTTTGGAGCTTTCACTCCCCGATGTCCGATAGATATAAATCCAGATTGCTCAGAACAAGAGCTCTTTGGAAACAGTGACATAGTCTTGGACTTTCTCTCGTCCAGTTTTGCGGTTATGCAACTGGGTTTGTAAATCATGCAAAGTCAGCTGCCTGTTCATAGTTGTGCTGTGACCTTTTGACCTCAGCTTGTTAAAAGTCACATGTGATCTTCATTGATTGACACTGATGAAAGGGTTCAGATACAGTTCAGAACGGTTAGTTAGTCATGTGTGAGGTTGATTGATTTAAAGGGGTGGTTGATTATGATTTCACTTTTCTAACTTTAGTTAGTGTGTAATGTTGCTGTTTGAGCGTAAACAACATCTGCAAAGTTACAACGCTCAAAGTTCAAGAAATCGCTTTTTAAGGACTACAACAAACAGCTGGTAGAGACTACACGACATTCCTCCCGGGTTAGTGACATCACCAACCCTAACATTTACATAAACCCCGCCCCCGCAACACGATTTATAGATTATCATGATAGAATATGCTAATCAATGACTAGAAGATAACTACACATAAATTCATCAACTAACCATTCAGAAAAATGTCCTGTTGCTTCTACATGTTGTCACTTCTTCTTGAGTCTCTCCATCTTTCTGACTCCGGTTTGAACATAAAAGGCTAAAAGTTTTTTAAATTTTCAGTGCATGTGTGTGTGAGGTAATCGAAGCTGCTAAGGACAAAAGCTGTTGTAGCTCCGCCCCCTGTGCCGGGAGTAGCAGCTCATTTGCATTTAAAGGAACAGAGACAAAAACGGTGTGTTTTGCTCACCCTCAAAAAATTACAATTTTAACATGCGATATAATAATATCTGTGGGGTATTTTGAGCTAAAACTTCACATACACACTCTGGGGACATCAGAGACTTGTTTTACATCTTGTGAAAAGGGCATTATACCACCCCTTTAATTCAATATATATTGATTTAATTCATGTTTCATGGATAACGTATAGTTTTAACCTCAGCGACTGCACATGGATAGTTTGATGTGTATTATACACAAAATGACAAGTGTTTTTCTGAAATGTCCTGTTTCAATCTGATTGACTGATTGATTATCGTTTTGTGCAGGCTCATGTCAGTCCGCTGGAAAACTCATGTTAACACGCTAAAAAATGACTCTTCTGTGGAAGAGCTAGTCTCTGTAAGTTTGACTCATTCATGAAACTGAATCTTTAAAAGATATTTGTTTTGTTTGACTTGCTTAGTAGAAATCAATCAAGATGAAGAGAAAATTAGAAAATATATTTTTTATCATTAATAAAATGTAGGGCTGTCAATCTATTAAAATATATTTAATCACGATTAATCGCATGATTGTCATGAGTTAACTAATTGCAAGTTAATTACAACTTATTTGCACATTTTTATCTGTTCTAAATCTGTAATCAACATGGGCATGGACAAATATGGATGCTTTATGCAAAATATATGTGTATTATTAGTGAAACCATACTCAACACAGAGCATGAAAATGTTAATATGTAAATTTCGTGGGAATATTTAGTCCATTAGAATGAAAGATCTGAAAAAGCCCATACATTTACCCGCCTATAGACCCTCCCCTCGAAGAAATCAGGACAGAAGTGATAGAAAGTGGACAAAAGAGAGATTAAAACACCAGTGTCTTCCTCGTCTGCTTGTGATCGATCGACCAAAACGCAGTGTTTGGGTCCTGATGGGATTGAAGTGAACTTTATTAATCGAACTTCCTCTCCAGAATCTGATTTGGCCCGGGTGCCTGGGTCCGGTCGGATGTCTGAACACAGCTGGTCCTCCTCATCCGACCTGGAGGCGAGCGGGTTCAGGCTGGCACAGAGCGAGAAAGATCGCTTTATTTATTGGACACGCCGGCTATCACTTCCTGTTTTGATCGGCTATCGCTTCCTGCCTTGTTGAAAATGGAATTAGATACATTTGTAATGCTATTTTCACAGTGTTTTTCAGAATCATCACAATGCTCTTCACAAGCTGGAGATGATTTGTGGTCGAATGAACACTAGACATGACAATATTTTATTCTTGCATATGCAAATGTGTTAGGCTCATGATGTCTATTGTCCAGCAGTCGAGTGACCTTGTTGATTGTTGCATATAGATTTATCGGTTTAATAATAATTAAAAAAAAATCATAAATTATTATTCATAAGAATATTCATATATTTTATTACATGTATTAAACCTTTTATTTTTAATATTATTATTATTATTATTATTTTATGATTTATTTATTTATTTATTTATTTATTTATAATCATTATAACTTTAATTTAAGCCTGTTCTGGTTTGGTTATGTAGTAAGTAGTATTGTCTAATTACATTCCTTCTTCCACATAAAAATCATTATATAATAATAATAATAATAAAAAAAAGTCTGATCTTGATGTAAACAGATGCTCTTAATCTTGTATATCTGTATAGCACTTTAAACAATACATATCAACTCAAAGCAACTTTACAGAAAATGCTTGTTTCAGTGTTACAATTTAGCAAGTATTTTATTACCAGATGAGTGTGTCAAAGTAATATCCATATGGCAGTACCGTAATATATGAAGAGTTTGGTTCCAAAACGCGATAAATCCATTTTGATTAATTGTGTAAAAATGTGTTTTCTTTACCAAGAATGTGGCAAGATGAAAACCACTATTTTCTGTTTCAAACTTTCACATAGCATCTTTAGGTTATAATAACATAAAAAAAATTCAAATCCAGATTTTGATTTTCAAAGATTTATTATAAAAACTGATAATTTTCCCCCCAAAATGCAATAAATTCATGACACTTTTTTTTCCAAAATGCAATTAATCCATTGAATCAATATAAAAGTTATTTTTCATATTGAAACTGTTGAAAATACACAACAAAATAAGTTGATCCACATAATATGACAACCTCTGAACTCGGTCAATATCTTATTACAGGCACTGGACTAAAAATACATTCAATCAGCCATCGCTAGGAAATACCTCCTGAACTTTTTTGACGGCGATCAGCTGTAAAATGGCTTGGTCCTGCTCGGTTTTCGTTGACTTTGAGTAAAACAATTGAAAGTTTTTCAAAAGATCCCCTGGGGTTAACGTGTCAGCGTGACTGAAGTTTGATGCTGTCGTGTGAGAACAAGCAACAGCCGGCATTTTTCCTCCTCCCGCGCCTCGTCTTCTTAATCTCCTCACGTAAATGATTAGATTTCGATGGCTTGCGTTTCTTCCCTACCGCAGAAACCACCACAGGTTCATCAATGCCGTCAAAATTATACCAAAATTTGTTTGATTGTTGATCAAAAAGTACAAAGTAGATAGGAAAAACTAGGATGCCGGGTGTATTCAGAGCGCCGCCGTTACTGTTTACAATGCGTGGAATGGTGCGCTGTGATTGGTTGAGCGGATTTATTGCATTCTGCAGAGAAATGAGACTGGTGTTTGTCGCGGTTTGGAAAGAAAGGGAGAAAACATGACAATAACACGGCGGATAACGCATTTTACGTAAAATTTAAAATTGACTTTTCAATACGACCCTATACAATACTGATTTTTGCGGGAACTCAATTTTTATTTTTGTTTTAATTTTCGTTTTGGAACCAAACTCTTCATATAATGTTATATGCTTCGCTAATGTCATGTGTTCAGCTAAGCAGATGCATCGAACATGATAGGCAGTAACAGATAACGATAAATAAACAATAAAAGGATAATTACGTTGATTTTAATCTTTCCTTTTTCCTTGTAGTTACTGCTGGATGCTTTATTATTGTGCATTTGATTTTGATTTTGATTTTGATTTGATTTTTTGATCAAACCCCTTACCCGAAGCATTAAACAACAACTTCTCTGCTGAAATGAGCTGATCCCTCTGTACGTTTCACCTCCTCTTATCCTGTCATCCAGCGGCTCTGTGTCCGCTAGGAGATTGTACGGGAGGGTCTGCGGTGACGTCGGGCCGTGTGATTGGAGCGATCCGCTCCGGGATGTTTGTCCAAGCGCTGTCAGGGTCTCACACAGGATGGGAGATAAGAATCCGGTTTCAGCACAGCACATTTCTGCTCGACTGAATCATCTGTAAAAACAGACTGTGAAGAGGCTTTCACAGCTACAGGACTCATGGCGGCGGAGTGCATTCAGTCTGATGATGCACTTCCTCACTGTAGAATGATGGATTTCAGATTGTTTGGAAATGGCCTTTTAACTCTTCCAGAGTGTTGGGCGCAACAATTGCTCCTCTAATGCCTGGTTCAGATTACATGATTTTAGCCCAATTTTGGCACGATCCGTTTGACGTAGGGTGTCGTGGGGATTTGTGAACGACAACGGGCGTCGGGACGCATTATTTGATCTTTTCATCTCGTATAGTGTGTCATAGTGGGCGACAACCGACGTCGCGTCTGCGATGCTTCACGACATAATGATAAAAAGACTAGCATGTTTAAAAAAAATGGTCCGGTCCTCCACAACGGAGTGAGTGTGTGTGTGTGTGCACGAGTGAGTGAGCGAGTGAGTGAATGAGTGAGTGAGAGAGTGAGAGCGAGCTAGTGAGTGAGCTAGCGAGAGTGAGTGAGTGAGCTAGCGAGAGTGAGTGAGTGAGTGAGTGAGTGAGTGAGTGAGAGAGTGAGAGAGTGAGAGCGAGCTAGTGAGTGAGTGAGTGAGCTAGCGAGAGTGAGTGAGTGAGTGAGTGAGAGAGTGAGAGAGTGAGAGCGAGCTAGTGAGTGAGTGAGTGAGCTAGCGAGAGTGAGTGAGTGAGTGAGAGAGTGAGAGCGAGCTAGTGAGTGAGTGAGTGAGCTAGCGAGTGTGCGTGCGAGCAAGTGAGTGAGTGAGCTAGTGAGTGTGAGTGAGTGAGTGAGAGCGAGCGAGTGTGCGAGCGAGCGAGTGAGTGAGCGAGCGAGAGTGTGTGTGTGTGTGTGTGTGCGCGAGTGAGTGTGCGTGCGCATGTGTGTGTGAGTGAGTGAGTTTGTGTGAGTGAGTGAGCGAGAGAGTGTGTGAGAGTGCGTGTGTATATGTGCAAGTGAATGTGTGCATGTGAGACGGCACACGATGACTGGTCGTAAAGTAACGTATATTCTGACATGTTTCTTGTCCACGACACGACAAGATTTTAGGAGTCAAACTCGCGTAATCTGACACAGTGACTATTTTTACTATTACACTTTAAAAGCAATATCTCTCTTTGCTTTGAACTTTGAGCTTCGTAACTTTGCAGATGTTGTTTATGCTCACACAGCAACATTACACACTAACTAAAGTTAGAAAAGTGAAATCATAATCAACCACCCCTTTAAAGCGCATGTTGAGCTGTGGTCTGGATGAGGTGGATGTCAGTTGTACTGTGAGTGTAAAGTGGGTTTGGGTTCGTCGACTCGTGTTGTTACTGAACTCGAGGAGGTCATCGTGAGCATTGTGTTGCTGCCGCTGAGAGGCCGTGTGCTTCGGGTCAGGGGGAGGATCTGTCCTCTTTCAGGGTTTCCTCTCTTTAATGAAGCCTTTCTCTTTTGTTTTCTATTCTGATTTCCCCCCCGAGTGTGCAGCATGCTACATCTTTAAAGAAACCGTGCACAATCAGGGTTACTGTGTCTTGCGTAGATGAATATTCAGTGCTTTTGCGGTGTTATCTTGTGTTACCTTCCCTGACAGCAGGCTTTGTGATTTAGTCATCTAACACTTTTGTTTTATGATCTATGCATTCATACAAAAAATACATTTCATACTTGAATGCACCTTTATGATCACTTTTTTATATACACTATTCAAAAGTTTGGGGTCATTCACTTTTTTTTTTTTTTAAAGAAATTAATACTTTTATTCAGCAAAGATGCATTAAATTGGTTAAAAGTGACAGTACAAATATTTATAATGTTACAAAAATACTCTATTTCAAATAAACGCTGTTCTTTTGAACTTTCTATTCATCAAATAATCCTGAAAAATAAAATGTATCACAGTTTCTACAAACATATAAACTGTTTTCAACATCGATAATAATCATAAATGTTTCTTGAGCAGCAAATCATCATATTAGATTGATTTCTGAAGGATCATGTGACACTGAAGACTGGAGTAATGCAGATTTTATCACAGGAATAAATTACATTTGAACATATATTCACAAAGTTAACAGTTATTTTAAATTGTAATAATATTTCACTGTTTTACTGTATTTTTGATCAAATAAATGCAGCCTTGATGAGCAGAAGAGACTTCTTTAAAGAACATTAAAAATCCTAAACTTTTGATCTGTAGTGTTTATATATACTGTACATATGCAATTTTTTTATATAATTAACCACCGTTCTGAGAAAAAGATAATTTTACCAATTTATTTTATAGGAAGGTTAGTTAGAAACTCCAAAAAATCATGATATTTATATTTATATATATATATATATATATATATATATATATATATATATATATATATATATATATATTATTTTATTTTATTTATTTATTTATTTATGAGATCAATACAAATATAAAAAAACACATTGCAAAAATTACAAACGTTGTACAAATGTTTAGGCTTAAAATATTTTCATTCTTTTATTATCTTGTCTTTATTTGCCATTGATCATTTACTGATAATAACGAGTTCAGTAAATGTGGCTTTGTGAATCTTACCCACCTGCCTGTAACTCTTCTCTCCTGCTAGTCCGGCTGGCGAGCATCTAATGCATATTTATTCCACATGAATCTCGCTCATGGATCTTTTGTACGCTCTAAATTGTCCCGAGTCTCCCAACAATCGGTCCATTCAGGAGCGCTTGATTGGGTTTGCCTTTGGCCGGCGTGGGAGAGAGTCGAGCCGGGAGCATGAAAGGAGAAAACGCAAGGACGCACAAAGCCTGTTGTGTTGTTGTTTGTGAGACTATTTATTATAAGATTGTTGCTTTGAAGATGTGATGTGCAGCTTCTGGTTGCATTGATGATTGGGATTTAGAGCAGTAATTCGTTAAAAAGTGGTGATTGTGCATGCAAAACTCAATATGTTGTGGGTGGTTGCTAGGGTGTTGCTTACGTTCTCTCATAAACTCTTCTCCTTCCTCCTCTGTTCCGTCAGTGTTACTGCGGACACGAGGTGATTGTAGTTACTACAGTGATTGAACAAAGTACCACGGTCCCAGGAATGTTGTGAAGGAATGTGTCGGGTTGGGAGGGGGAGAATAAACCACACCGGCTCTGATAACAGAAGAACCGGACAATCCTGAACCCTCTGATGACCCTGAACGCCTTTATTGCCGGTTTCAATGGTGCTTCATAAATAATAAGTAGATATTGTTGTGGACAGTGAGGGTTCTTGGAATCAGTGTGTGTGTTTGTTTATATCTTCAATGCTAAAAAATAGGGGTGGGAATCTTTTACCATCTCACGATTCGATTCGATTCCGATTCTTGAGGCCACGATTCGATTCAAAATCGATTTTCGATTCAAAAAGATTTTCGATTCAAAACAATTCGATTTTATTCATAATGATTTCTAATCAGGTTTCTGATCATGATCTACTCTCATCTGCTTTGCAATACAGAATGACAAACGGAGACATTAAAGTGTCTTTTTCACATTTATTAAGTTCAATTCTCAGGGAAGTGCCTTTTATCAAAAACATTGAAAAAATATTTTTACTTGGTACTTTTAAAGCAAAGTATTTATGATGACCCATAACGAACTTACTTCCAATACTTCCTATATTAATTGTATTAATAAAACAAATGGAAGTGATTTGGCAAGTCAACTGTAAGGTTACATTTGCCAGCATATGTCCCAACATTGCTGAGAACCAACAGGAAAATAAATGTGTGCCTGTACTAGCAGCATACTTGTAGTAAATTAATAAAAACTTCAGCATATTCTGAATCTCTAGCATTTAATAATAGACTTCTAACCAACATCCTCTTGTTATTTCCAATGAGCAATATAATCCTTCAGACAAAAAAAAAAAACATTTTGCTGTAGCAAATTCACAAACAGTTTTCGTTCAAAAATATAGAATTATGTACCAGAAGCTATCATAACGTATAATGCTTGTGGACTTATGCATATTCTGAATAATTAGTAACATACAAAGTCGCTCTTGACTTATACACAACTAAATAATAAAGAGTTATGACTTGAAATGTTTGCTGTATACCACAATCAAAAATAGCAAAGAAAGTGAATGAACATCTGCAGAGAGTAACTTACAGTCAAAATGTAACTTTTTGTGACTGGCATTGCACATATTGCATACAGATCAGATCGGTTTACACAGCATAGTGATGTGAAAACTAAACAATACAGAAATTAGCTCTCATACAAAAAAATACTAAATAGATCACAATGAAATTGCCAATGTTCCATACGTTAGCTTTTAACGAAGACATTCTCTGGTGCCGTTCGGATTTGGCGCTCAGCCATCATGCGTCTGTTATGTGCGCGTCTCTGATGTGCACGCCACAGACTGTCCGCGCACTGCACGTCCGCTTCAGAGTTCCGCCTTTTGCGTTCCTTCAATGTTACGTTATTATAATTTTTTTTAATTTTTTTTTTAGAAAATCGATTTTTGACATTTGTGAATCGATTCAGAATCGTCCACGTCCCGAATCGCGATTCATCTAAGAATCGATTTTTTTCCCCACCCCTACTAAAAAATATTTATAAGTAAGGTAAATATTTTTTTAAGAATTTTTTTTGTAATGTTTAAGAATTTACTGTTTCTTGAGAAAAATTAACATGCTTCTACTGTCCCTAATATTTATCCAAATGAATCGATGTTGAATCAAGATCGGAATCAAATCATAAGATTTGAATTGAAATTGTGAAATTTGTGTCAAGCAATAATAAAAACAGTAGCCAGCCAGTCATTGTACCATGTAAACATTGCAACATGTTGCCACTAAACTTAACAAAATTCTGTTTAGTTACCAAATGTTTTGACAATCACTGAGTTTATTCAAAGCATATGTTACATCTGCTTAAATGTCCTTGTTTGTCTGGACAGAATGTTCAAAATATCTTATTTTCATGAGCATATAAATGTTCTTATTTATTGTTCTATTTATTTTAATATATTGTACTATTGAAACAATAACAAGTTTGCAGTAATGCAAAGATGTCATTATTTAATTTTGTAAAAAATATTCTTTTAATTTGAAAACACTGCCATTTAATTGTTGTTGCTATTTTGAGTTGAGAAATACACTTTTCAGCATTATCACTAATCTGTGTGTGCATTTTCCTTGAGAACCAAGCAAGTTGACTCATGAAACCATTTGTTTATTATATCACAAACACAATATTGACCTCAATAATCGCAATATGACATTTTCCCCAAATCGTGCAGCCCTAAAAAAACTTTTGAACATTATTAGTATGAAAAATAATGCTACAACATTTTTACAAACAACTTTTTTTTACACACACACTTATATATTTTACACAGTTAAGCTCTAATTTCCCTTCGAATTCTTGTAATATGTTGATCTGACCTTATAAAACCCATTTATCAGATATTATTAAAACTGTAATCCATCGGTGGTTTCGGACATTTTCATCAATGTGACTAGTTTTGCTGTTCTATTCCAGTTAAGTAGTTTCTTCAGCACAAACACGTTTTATAAAAATGCTTTTAAGTATGTTTGAGATATTAAATGCCACAGGCTCTCTGAGACCCAAGCAGAGCACAGGGTCATGGTTTGGGTTAGTCTATTTAATTTGCTTTAAAGTTTGTGGTGTGACCTGATTTAGACAAACGTGTATGAGTGTAAGCAAACATGTATGCAGTTTGTTTTAGTCCCAGACCATGAAACATGAACATTAGTCACACACTAATGCCACTCCTTAGTGCGGTATGAAGTGTGTGTGAGAGAGAGAGTGTTTGTGTGTGTGTTTGAGTGTGAAGAAGGATTAGGAACAGATGCTGGCGTTGGCGATAAGCCACATTACAACTCTCTGAACGTTTCGTTGCTCTGGTTGTGTCCTGAAACTCAGATGTGTGTTTATATTCACCGAATCCATGATGACATACAGTTTTAATATCATTCAGCAGGTTTATGTTGTCCAGCTGCTTGCAAATCCACTCAAACTCGGATTTACATGGCATTGTTTCTATGTTTTTAGTGTGAACACGTTGCTGGGCAATTGCATACTGTTAACATTAATGTAACATTTCTAATTCAACGCCATCTGATAGGCTGCCTTTGTGGTTTTCTGAATCATATTATTAGACATATATTTGCATAGCAGATGGTCAGAAGCTCATGAATATTCAGTACTGTTTGTTCATGGTTTCTCTTTACATTCTCAAAGACAATCATGAGTTTCTGTGCTTGTGTTTGAGTGTATATTTGTAGTGTTGGGTTCGAGTCCACCTTATTCAAGTCAACGAAATAACGAAATAATCATGAATAAACATCAGAAGGTATGTTAAATGATACAGTACAACTGAAATGTATTGCGTCTCATGCAATCGATCAGTCAGTGTTTCAACTGCGGAAAGCACCTAATGTTACATTTACCTCAGAAAAAACATTCATTAGACCATAAACTCATTATTTAGCTAAAAAATTTACTTAATAAATAAATGCACGTTATTGATGCCTTCATTATTTAATGTTTATGTATTTAATGGATAATGTGAAACAAGTTTTTATTACAGACACCATTTAAATGTTTATATTTCAACAACGAATTGGAGTAGAAACATAATTACTTAAATTGTTGATTTAAAAACTGCGTTTTGTACAATGTAAATTGTCTACATGCACCTCGGTTTTTATTTGAATGTTAATTATTAAGTCAATTTGATAAATGTATTATTAAGTAAACGGTTAAATTTTTTGGCTAAATGAAAACTAAAATAGTTTTTCTTGTTTCAGTAAAAAATTATTTCGATGCATGACTAGTAGGGTTGGGTATTGGTTGGGTTTTATCCGATACCAGTACCTACTCGGTATTTTTTAAACGGTTCCGGTTCTTGAACCGGTACTTAACCCTCTGGGGACCAAGCTGTTTTTGGGGTCCTTGAGATGTTCTGACATGCCTTGACATTTGTGCTTTTTTCAGTTATTTATAAACATGTTAATGGCAAAGGTGTAAATTCACTCTATATAGCACAAACAGGGCTACCATAATATGCGAGCAACGTGTATGTAGATGTTTGTATTTTTAAGAGAATAATGTTTATGCGTGGTTATTGAAAAAAATTAAAATGAAAGTTGCTGAATTAAGACCACAAAACACATATTAAATATGTGTCCACAAGACTTTTGACTAATGGATGTTGTCCCTTTGAGTTCTAGCTTCAAAATTATGTAAAAATAGTCTTGCTTTATCGTTCACAAAAAAAAATACATTGATTTAAATGGTGTAAAACAGGTTTTGCTTGGAAAGCCAATATGCGAGGGGGAGGAGTAGTTTACACCTTAGATTATGAATGTCCCACCCACTCTGTATAATGAGCCATTCACTCAGGTGTGAAACTGACTGAGCCACAATGCAAGGACAAAAGATGTATTTAGAAGAAGACTTATATTGACCATTTAAGATTTCGCTTACATCTCTCTTGTAAATATGTTTTGCTATTTTATTCAAAATGTTACAATTACAACAATAATTACAATTTCAACAATATTTCAAGTGTACTCTTTCTTTGTAAAAAAAAAAAAAAAAAAGATTATAGGCCTACATTTTATCATATGTATTCATTAGTTTGAATATAGCCAACATTGGAACATCTAACATCTTAGTCTATGAATTTATTTTTGACAAAAATAGTATTTTTTTTGCAGTTTAATACGTTGCTTATACAAATACATTTTATTTCAACATATTCGATTCCAGTCGATTTTTACTCATCTCAGTAGGCTATAGCAAAGCAGTTTATTCTTTCACACACAGACGCGCGATTCATATTTAGGCTAAACAGTCTTTACAAATATGTCCCCTTCATTCATCTCACAGAAAGGCGAGTCATATTATAGAAATGCGATTCATCTTTTTGCGGTTTACATAGGCCTACACTAACGTTATTCCATAACGTTATTCCACACGTGAGAAAAGAAAACAGCCTACCTCACTCCTCAGCGGGATCTGCTCCTCATTTCAGGAGATATTGCTCCTCATCAGCACTGTTCTGAGGAATCTTTTCTCCATAAGGTAGGCTATAATGTCTCACTCGCGAGGAGTCGCGACGCGCTTTGTTTACAGCTGATGTGGGCGTTTCACAGCTCTGAAATAGTTCTCAGAATTTGCGTTTGAATAGCACGCGCTCTCCGGGGAGTGGTCACATTACTGTGAATGAGCTCCTAATGAGCTCGACAGGAGTCGCTCTCTTTTTATACAGATTACAGAAGCTGAGAATATTTGTTTTTTATATAAATGACTTCATTTAAAAGATGCGATCTCAAGCTTTATGCCCGTGGGTCTGTTTGCCTGTTTGACTGAATTTTCGCGGAGTTATAGATCATTTTCGAACGCGTTTCAAATGGGAGTTTACTGACAGAGAGAAGGCAGAAATCGCATCATGTTAATTTTTCTTTATTTGTCAAAAAGCAAAACACTTTATTTTTATTGTGAGTATACAGAAAAAAAATAGAAACTGAACAGGATCGATTGATGTATTACACGAAAATGAAAGATCAAAATTAACAGAGCATTTAGTGTTTATTTTCATTGCTAAAAAAAAAAAACGAGCAAAACGCGCGGGCGCGTTTGTGGTCCCCAGAGGGTTAAGAAAACGAAACAACACACACTTTATCAAAAAAATAATGTGTGTGTGTCTTTGTGTGTCTGTGTGTGTGTCCAAACTGGACACAATATTAACTTAAATCTTTAAAGATTTTCTGATTTCTGAAAAATTGCGCTGTTTAATAGGCTACTGATGTAGCCTAAAACACTTAGGCTAAGTTAAGATCAAAGTTTTGTCTTCTCATATTATGACTTTTACTTTAAAACAGAGAAATATCTGAGACTGAGCAGAAATATTTAACACACACATAATAGCCTCAAATAAATATACTTGATATACTTCATACTTGATATGCAAGATTTGCAGTTAAAATACTAGACTTACCATGTCCACCACGACACTGGCAGCTGAACTTGAACTTTCGTCAAGTGTTCTAATCCGCATTCGATTATGCTCATCAGTGGTTGTATATCAAGCAGGGACAGGTTTGTGTGCATTATATTTTGATTTCACCAGAACGAATAGAGAGTCTCCGCAACGTATTGAAGCGCGCGTCCGAGTAAAGACGGTGCGGTGTGCGCGAGCCACAAAAGAAAACACTGTATCAGCGCCACTGATCGCCGCAGCAACGAGCACTTTGATCACTTGATTTAAAAAACACATTTCAGCGCTTGATCGTCTCTTATTTAACAAACGAACGAAATGAATGCTCTGCTGGTTAACTGTAAATGCTTTATTATTGTAACATTCGTGCCGCAAGATGTTTTATAGGGGCGAAAAAAAAAAAGTCAGGCACCGAAAGTTTCGTTCTTATTCGGTCTCGTTACTACCGTTTACGTCGTAACCGGTTCCCTATTGGAACCGGGTTTCGGTACCCAACCCTAATGACTAGTAGAAACAGAAACTGGCAGCATTGTGTCAATCATTCACCACATGTAATATACACTGAAAAAAATTATAAACGCAACACTTTTGTTTTTGCCCCCATTTTTCATGAGCTGAACTCAAAAGATCTAAGACTTTTTCTATGTACACAAAAGGCCTATTTCTTTTAAATATTGTTCACAAATCTGTCTAAATCTGTGTTAGTGAGCACTTCTCCTTTGCCGAGATTATCCATCCACCTCACAGGTGTGGCATATCAGGATGCTGATTAGACAGCAGGATTATTGCACAGGTGTGCCTTAGGCTGGCCACAAAAAAAGGCCGCTCTAAAATGTCTAGACTATGAGGTTTGATTGATCCCAGTTCCTCGCCTTTTGAAGGTCTGGATCGTTTTCAGTTGCAAACGGCCTTGAATCCTTTACTACACGACCAGCCATTACAAACAGACCCACAGCGTGAAACATTAGCAGAGAGTCGATGTCACAACCAACATCAACATATCATCACCGTTCAGTCTGGATCTGACTTGAGCATGTGTCTGAAATAACAGTCCTGAATCTTTGTTCTCTCGCCCACAGAGAAGAAGTCCACGAGAACGCCGTTCGTTGGAGGAAGAGGTTCTCCTTTGTATGCAAAATGAGCGCCAACCCCAACACCGGCGTTCTGGACCCCTGTGTGTGTCGCGTCTCTGTGAGGAAGGTAAGATGAATCCCGTCAAGGATTGGTCTCGTTAAAGTGAGGTTAAATTTGAGGTCTCAACTCCCGTGTGACTTTTGGCCGGAAAGCATGCCGAGTTTGAGTTGGAACTAAAATTAAAGGCGAAGGTTTTCATCACATGTTGTCAGCTTGAAGTGTTGCTTATGAAGAGTGTGTTTGGGTGAGGTTGTGTTTTGGTATGTCAGATAAACATCGATGCCGTTTAGTGCGTCTGACTGTCCCGTCACTGAACTTCACACTCTTCCTGTTTTCATTACAGGAACTCAAAGGAGGAAAAGCATATTCAAAGGTGAGTGAAAGCATCCACATCTTTCCTTTCTGTATATTTATATATAGAACTAAGACGGTGCAATTTAACATTCAAAGGTTCACAAAAACAATTTATGCTTGAAGAATGAATAGTACTTTTGTGAAATCTCTTTAAAATGATGTTCACTCACATGAGATAAAGACTCTATTTTTGGGTACACTACTTTTTTGAAAGAAAGAAATTAATACTTTTATTCAGCAAGGACGCATTAAATGGGTCAAAAAATGCTGTCAATTTGAAATCAAGCAGTCAAATGGCAAATCAAATTTATGAAATACTGGAAATGCCTCTCTTCTGTTTTCATTGGTCAATGGACCCTTGAGTTGAAATACTCTCAGTTTTGTCCTCGAGACGCATTAAAATCTCAAATAAATCTAGTTGATATCTAGTCCAATGCATGTCATGTGAAAGGACCTTTACAAGGTGTAGTTGGAGTCATACATCACATCAAACTTTACAGCATTATTATGTACAGGCGTCATGTTGTAAACACATTTGTCTGGTTTGTCACAAGATTTACACGCTCATTATGATGCCATGGTCATTTGACCGCAGTCTTCAGGCATGTGACGCTTATCTTACATAAGCAATGCTTATTACTGCTCACATAAAAGACCATTCAAAGTTGTGGACGGACCCGGCGTTACTCATAAAAGTGCCCTAGATAGCACACAAAGGTGGGGAATGTTTCATTCTTCAGCTGTTAATCGACTTTTCCTTGTGTTTTCCCTGCAGCAGGGCTAAGTTTGGATTTCCCTGATCTAAAAATACTCGTGAAGGGCTCTTTAAATACATGCATCTGGTAGCAGTAGGTGTTCAGGGAAATGAATCCTGGGGGATCCAAAGACTTCACAATAAGTCAACAGGATGTTTAACCATCAGCCCTCTTCTAAACATTCACCTAAAGCTCAGGGCCTTTTCATTGGTGTCAGAGTATCACCCTAATGAATGTGCTGTAAGTTGCTCTAGTTGAGAAAATGTATGTTAATTATTGTGAACCAGGCATTTATAAGTTTAGACTCGCATGAGACTTTCAATTTTTAACCTGATGCACAATAAAACAGAAAATGGAAACAATCCTACAGATTAAAAAAAAAAAAGGAAATAAAAGTTAATACTTTTATTAAGCAAGGACGCATCCAATTGATAAAGAAGTCACGGTAAAGACATTTATAATGTCACAAATGATTTATATTTGAAATAAATACTGTTCTGTTCGTTGAAGAATCCTGAAAAAATGGTTCAAGGTTTCCACAAACATATTATCTGTTTTAAACATCGATAATAATCAATAAATGTTTATTAAGCGGCAAATCAGCATATTAGATTCATTTCTGGAGGATCATGTGACTGAAGACTGGAGTAATGATGCTTAAAATTCAGCTTTGATCACAGGAATAAATTACATTTTACTATATATTCACATAGAAAACAGCTATTTTAGATTGTAATAATATTTCACTATTTTTACTATTCCCTATTTGATCACATAAATGCAGCCTCTGTGAGCAGAAGAGACTTCTTTCAAAAACAAAACAATAAAATCTTACAGAGGAAGTAGAATATTTTGTGTTTTCCGTCACATTATCTGGGAAACACATGATTAATTTTGTCATCACTGTGATATTCCAGAATGGACGGATTCGGTATTCCCCTGTAGCACAGTTCAATCTTATAATCATATTAGTTATGAAAAGGCAAATGTTCAACAAACTGTTTGGCTGAGAAAGAGCAGGAGGGAGTTCACAGCAGAACAAGCCTGACGTGCACCATATGCTCTACACCACTGCCAAACTATAATCAGCACGTATTTCACTTTTGCTGTGGCATGATGGGAATCCTGTGCTTCTAAACAAAAGCGAATGTCAACCGTGTCCGTATGTGTCTGATCTTCCCAGCTGGGCTTTGCTGATCTGAACATGGCAGAGTTTGCTGGTTCAGGCTCCACCGCGCGCTGCTGTCTGCTGGAGGGATATGACACCAAGAACACACGCCAGGACAACTCCATCCTGAAGGTCAGAGGTCAAACTAGCTGTACTGCATCATTCTTTTTTTACTCTTCCTTATTAGAAACAATATTTTCGGACAGGTATACACAAAGAGATTCAATTACAAGTGTCAACAATTGCAACAAGGACAACAAATACATAAATATATATATTTTTTTTTAAATCAAGCCAACAGGGGTGGAAATACAAGGTAAAGTAGACAGAAAAATAAGTAAATAAGAAAGAAAGTAAACAACACTTTTTTTTTAAATTATTATTATTTTTTTTAAATGAAGCACAGAAGAGAAATCGATAGCACTGGGTTTGTAAACATGTATGTGATTGCATGCACATTTCTGCTCTCTCCTATATGATTTATTAGTCGTGGTTATGCAATATTCCTGAAACTGAGCTCCATCTTGCTCCACAAATATTGCATTACAGTCTAAGGTTGCAAGTTAAGCAAGCATATTCCTTAATGCTAAATTGATCTGTAAAAATCGAATATGTTCTTTCCCGTCCAAATGAAGGTGACCATTGGAATGACCCTTTTATCTGGAGATCCGTGTTTTAAAACGTGAGTGTCACTGTTCACTGTCTGCTGCTGTAATGTAGGCTCTGGCGCCCCCTTTAGGCTTATACATGACAATACAAAAAGCAATAATGAGTTTGACTGATTTAATGAGTGTCTGAAATTTGCTTTTGTATAATTAGTGCACCAAGCTCAGCCAAATGTATATCTGTGGCCGGCCGAGACTCTTCCCTGCAGCTGGACTGTAAAGGAGAAGGAACAGCTGAGGTTTTGCTCAGTAAACAGAGGCCCTCTATCCTCGGCGCGGGTAAAAGTCATGTTATTAAAGTAGCAGTATCAGTAGCAATATGATTAATAAATAAGCAGTTCAGTTAAAAATGAAATTATATATTTATTTGGTACTCCAAGATGCTTTATCATCATGGCATGGCACATGTTCTCATGTTTATATTCTTGTTTGTGGTATTATTGTTAATTTTCAGTAGTTTATTGTGGGTTTAAAAAATGCTTAATGGGATCCTATTATGCCTAATGAAGCTTTTTTTTCATTTGATTTGATGAAATTTGCACTATTGAACTAATCTGAATCAACACTGAACTGACTTCTCAATAATGACATTATTATCTTACTTCTTTTCATAACTAATAAACATTCACACTGTTATTAATATTGAACTAATTACTAGAACTAGAGCTGCTTTTCATTTCATAATTGAAGAATTTTGCAACATTAATACTGTTATTTTCTTGTTAATTACTGTGAAGTTGCTTTAAAACAATCGGTATTGTATAAAGCGCAATATAAATAAACGTGACTTGACATGGCTTGAGTAGGTCTATTTTAATTTTGAATCATTATTTTGTCTGGTTTGTTTCCCTTTAGCTCTTCCCGATGAGGTGGATCGGAGTCAGAGTCCCGATGAATCGTTTCACACGGGTCATTCGCGCAACTCAAGTTATGCCAGTCAGCAAAGCAAACTATCAGGTGTGTGTGTGTGTGTGTTTCTTGCGTTTCGCCGCCAGTTGCTGATTCAGGAAGTGCGCCTACAGCATCCTGTCTTTTTTTCCATGTGTTCGGTCCCTGCTCTTCCCACACGCTGCTATTGTGTGGGAATGTTTTTCTAACATACTCCCACTGACACCTCAGGAGTGCAGAAACACACTCATGAATCTCATCAGCTATAGTGTGTTTGTGTACTTTTGAAGCTAATTATTGCTGCACGACAATTCACTCGACATGCAATGTCTGTGTTTGCCACGACAGGACCAGCTTTGCATTTAAGTTTATTTTCAGACATGATTTTGACTGATGATGATGATGATGATGTCCTTCCAAAAAAACATTGTCAAAGAGATCATTTCTTTTCATGCAAATTTTATCATATCGTTTCACGGATTTGTTTTTAGTACTTTAGTACGCTTTACAATAAGATCCCATTAGTTAACGGTGGTTAATGCATCAACTAACATGAGCTAATAATAAGCAATACATTTGTTACAGTATTTAATAATCTTTGTTAATGCTAGTTCATAAAAATACAACTGTTCTCTGTGATTTCATGCCAGCTCAGGTTCATTAAATAATATAAACAGATAAACAAAACTCTTTGGGATTTAATAACATATTAGTAAATGTTGAAAGTAACATGAACTAAAATTAATAAATACTTCTTGTTAACAAATGAAACCTTATTGTATTTTACATTGTTATTGTTATAACTTTCTCATTGTTTATTTGCTGTCATCTGATGGTTGATTGATTTTCTTTCTCTGTAACTTGTAATTGTCAACATTTATCACTTCACTTAAAACAAAAGGTCAAAGTTTTTTCTAAGGGGAAGTTAAACATTTCGAGACTCTCCTAAAGCATCATCAGACAAACTTGCACTCGACTACTGAATCCACAAAAAAAGCCATTGGCAGAACTTTATTCTGTTAGAAGCTCTAATACATGTTTTCATGATTAACTAAGCACAGTAACTTTTTTAGCTTTTCAAATGAAAGTTGAAGTGGTGCATGATGAAACCCTTGTTTAATGAGCATGCATGTGTGTAGTCTACTGACTTAGTTTGATTGCTTCTATTGCTCTCCTCATTTGTAGGTCGCTTTGGATAAAAGCGTCGGCTAAATGATTAAATGTAAATGTGTGTGTGTGTGTGCAGGCTACAGCACCGAACACTCCTGCTCCTCCAGTCTGTCTGATTTGACCCATCGCAGAAACACATCTACAGGCAGCAGCGTGAGCACAGACGTCCCTTCTGAGAGCGACACCCGTCCCGACCGGCCTCCACGACCCCCGCGGCCCATCTTACCCTCCAACAGACCTCCACGGTACGCCCACGCCAGCCGGGCCTGAAGTGGGAGATGCATTAATGGGAGATGCATTCTTATACTGCTTAGACTAAACTGGGAAGGGTCACAACACTTGTATACTGTTGTCCTATTGCTAGTTTAATTGCTTCTTTTGCACTCCTCATTTATAAGTCGCTTTGGATACAAGCGTCTGCTAAATGATTACATGTAAATATAAATGTCTGGCATTATTATATATAATTTTATATCTATATATATTATAATTTTTTTTTTAATTATTATTATGTAATATTATATTATTATGTTTAATAAAATATTTTATAATATTTTGAAAGTCTGACAGTAAATGTAACTGGTATTTCCATCTGTTTATTCCAGGAGGAAACAAGATTCGGTGGAGGATCACCCGACCTGGGTCAACGACACGCGCATAGACGCAGACGACATCGTGGAGAAGATCGTCCAGAGCCAGAACTTCTCTGACATCAGTAACAATGAAGGTGAGAGTGTCAGATGCCTGCGTCTCAGCTGATCCGATCGCTGATCAGGGATGTATTTTACACTTGTAGTAGAAATACTCATGGCTACTTTGCACCAATAAAAATAAAGGCTTTAAACTTTGCCAGCTAAGTACGACTTTAAAAGAAAACTGCCTGTTACATTTTTTATATTTAAATGTGATTTAAAAAAATGATTATCATTGCATATTTGGATTGAGTTTCATTTTTGTGTTTCCATCTTGTATCATTTTTTATTTAAAAACTGATCCTTCAGTTTTGATGGAGGTAAATAAATCATAATATACACGTCTGAAATATAATATACAAGTCATAATTATAGATTAACATATTATTAGAATTTATTCAATAATCTATTATTTATTTATTTATTTATCTGCATCAAAACTTGAACATAAAAAATAGAACTCAATACAAATATGCAATAATGAGTTATTGTATTTACTAGTGCAAAATGCCCGTGCAAAATCAGTTTTTGAGTATGTTTTTAGTAATTGTTGGTTTGGTGTGTTTGAGTGCTCATTGTTACAATTACATAGCAAAAGTTCAGTGACATTTTTATTTGTGCATGGTAGAAAGCACACAGTGAACTCTGAGAAAACGCTATGCTTGAGGAAACAGTTTGTGAATAGGCAACTACAAATGATGCCCGTGAAAGAGACTGTGAACACAT
Organism: Abramis brama; assembly: GCF_963993115.1. NCBI lineage: Eukaryota > Metazoa > Chordata > Actinopteri > Cypriniformes > Leuciscidae > Abramis > Abramis brama. The sequence goes on along the minus strand of NC_139978.1, from coordinate 35,315,439 downwards.
TGAATAGGATATGTTTAGTTGGTGAATAGCATAGGCTACTATTACACAGTAGCGATAATGTTAAGCGCACCAGAATGAAATATAATATTCAGAATTAAACAGCATAACTGACTTATAGATTCAGTTTACATCCACAAATGAATAAGCGCATTCATTCAGGGAGCAGTGCAAAGTGCCCGTGCAAAATCAGTTTTTGTGAGCTGATCGCCGTCAAAAAAGTTCAGGAGATATTTCTTAGTGATGGCTGATTTCAACAGTTTCAATATGATAGCATTTTGAAAAAAAAGTGTCATGAATTTATTGCATTTTTGGGGGAAAATAATCCATTTTTATAATAGATCTTTGAAAATCCAAATCTGGATTTGAATTTTTTATGATATTATAACCTAAAGATGCTATGTGAAAGTTTGAAACAGAAAATAATGGTTTTCATCTTGCCACTTTCTTGGTAAAGAAAACACATTTTTACTCAAATTAATCAAAATGGATTTATCACGTTCTGGAACCAAACTATAATATTCAGAAGTAAACAGTGTAGCTGACTGATTGTCAGAATGTTTATTTTTAAACCACAACCTTTTAAAAATGATATATTTTACGATATCTTTAGCATTTCTCATCCAAACAACGTCAAACTTGGCACTGCACTTACTCGTGCCCGTGGCAAGACACCTGTCGAATTTGAAATCCATCGGACTAACGGTTCGAGAGATATGCGGTTAACAGACACACACACAGACAGACACACAGACAGACGTTCCTGTAATTTATAGAGAGATGTGTGTGTGTGAGAGTAAGTGTGTGTGTGCGTTTATGAGTGTGTGTGTGTGTGTGAGAGAGTGAATGTGAAGTGTGTGTGTGTGTGTGAAATAAATTATAATCATAATTATATATTAATATATTAGAATTTATTATTCATTTACCTGCATCAAAACTGTACATAAAAATAAAAATGAAATGCAAATAAAACTCAATGCAAATCTACAATAAATATATACAATTATTTTTGGTAGATTTGCAAAAATGAGTTCCATCATTGTATGTACATTTTTATTGCATTTATGCGCATATTATTATTTTTTTTATGTTATAAAATGTCGACAAAATCTATTGAGTTCCAGGTGTGAACATCACACACTCACTCCTCTGTTCTGTCGCTCTGTGTTCAGACAGTAACCTGAGGCTGTTCGTGAGCCGAGACGGAACCACAGCGCTGAGCGGGATCCAGCTGGGAAACAGGTGATTCATCACAAACACACCAGAACTGGGTTCGTTCTGCTGTTGCAAAAACACAAAACCTCCTGATCAAACTCTGTGTTGTGTTCGCAGGGTCTCTGCTGGTGTGTATGAGCCAGTCGTCATCGAAAGCCATTAGATGTATTCCCAACGTGTGTCCTGTTTTAACACCGGAACAATCACACAAACTCTGATCTATTCAAATCACAATTTAATGTTCTTAAAAAAAATTTAAGTGCCAAACCACTGCAGATGCCAGATCCAAACCACTGCACTGGACACATCACAAGGTTTTTCACCGACTGCATGTATGTTGTCTACTTACAGCCGCATTTACATGTGATTTGTCTGGTCTGTGTCTTTGTCTTGAAGTTTACACATCTGTAAAGTGTGCGTGTATTTTTGTGAGTCTGATGGCACGTTTATAATTTGCGCCGAACACTAAGTTTTGACATGGACGGGCTCTTTAAGGCCTGTGATGCGTGACGTGGGCTTTTCCTGGAGTATCAGCCGGTCTGAATGCTGTGAAAGGACCAGAGATGCTCTCTGACCCACTGGACGTCTCGTCTCGTCTCTTGTTGTTCTGTGTTGCTGTGCAGCACAAAACTCCCTCGCTACAGATTCTAGTGTTATAAAAACCAGTTTAATGCACTTTAAAGGACAATCTCACGAAAACACGTCCAGGTCACGTAGTGCCTCAAAATCAAAAGGACAAGAAATTGTATTTTCCACAAAGAAAATGACTATTTTAGGATCATTAAGATATTTTTGGATGGTAACATCAATGATAATTGAGCATTTTTTATTCACAATGGTTATCTTCGTAATATTTTAACTGTTTTTCATTGTATTGCAATATATATATATATATATATATATATATATATATATATATATACATATTGCATTACAAGACATTTGAGGTAATCTGCTCTATCATAAAGAATAAAGTCACAAATCTCAATGGTTCTAATAATAGTCTTTTTTTCTCTCCAGATTTTGGGATGAAATATGATTTGGACGTTTCTTGAAAGATTTCATGACATTCACTTGTACACCCAAATACCCCCAAACTGCATACAACTAAATACAAAATACATAACATTTTTAAATACACAGCAAGAAATGACTTTGATACTCAGTTTTTTTATACTTGTTTTCCAGCACAAATATCTAAACATTCTTTAATCAAGATACATTTACTGGAGAAGCAAAATGACTTTGAATAATGAGTCTTGATCAATGAAAACTGTATCAAAATAAAATTAGTTTATGCTTAAAATGAGATAAATATCAGAAACATTTAATTAAGTTTATTTTTCTGACCCCACTGGTAGATATTTGTTCTTGTTTTAAGCACAAACTCACTTCATTTTGACACATTTCTCAGTAAACCAGACTTAATATTTTCACTCATTTTGCTTCTCCAGTAAATTTCATCTTGATTTAACAATGTTTAGATATTTGTGCTGGAAAACAAAACAATACTGAGTAAGAAAGTCGTTTTTTTTGCAGTGTGCAACTTCTATAAGAGCATGTTGACTGGAAGAAGTCTCAATGTGTTCAGATATTAATTTTTAGCATCACTCTCAATGAAGTCAGTGGCTGTTTGATTACTCACAATATAATCATCAGCCACATTATTAAAGTGAGTTTCATCTGCTCTTGAAAGCATTAGACTGAGCTCACAGACTCAATTCTCCAATACAGAACCAGCTGGCTGGTTATTTCCCTCCACTAAAAATCCCTTGAGACGAATTGTGCCGGAGTTTTGCAGTAAGACAGATGCTTTTGTTGAAGACTAAGTGTGTTTTGTGTTCCTCAAGTGCACTTGATAAGCTGTGATCGACTCTGTCGGTGCTGCTCATATGAACTGAGTGCTTGTCGAAATCTGAATTCAAAGCACACGTTTTTTTTTTTTTACACTTTCAAACCGTTCTCGTTTATTCTAATGAGAGTACACTCACTTTAATGTTAGCGCTTCAGCATGTTGGCCTGCTAAATCACGATCACAGCATAAGCACTAAATAATATGCAGGTTCAGCTTCGGATCTTCCGAGCAGAATGACGTTCATCCGTTCAGCACCGAACACTGAGATCTTTACATGTTCTGTTAGAGAGCACAACATGCACAAGCCCTTCATATCTCTTGCAAATAAGCTAACGTTTTAATGCTATATTAATAAAATAGACCTATAACTTAATAAATCTCTGTAATTTCAGTGAAATTCACTTGTAGTTCTATATGTAGCGCACTATTTTTGTGAATCTCAAATGTGCTTTTAATCAATAAATTTTAAGAAACTTTCACCCGTTCTGTTTTGTTGTCATGTCATTATGGATGCGATATATTATTCTTCCATATTTTTTTCCACTAATTAGCATTGTCTGATAAACAGACGGTTTTTCCTGCCTGTAACTCTCTAAAAGGTTTTACTTTTTTTTTTAAAAGAGTCCTTTTGGTTATTAAATATTGTGTAACGAGTTGATTTACATTACCATTTAAAAGTTTGGGGTTTGTACTTTTTTTTTTTTTACATTTAAAAAAAAAAAGTTTTATTTGATCAAAAACACTGAAATATTGTGAAATATTGCCACAATTTAAAGTAATAGTCTTCTATCTGAATAAATAGTAAAGTGTAATTTATTCCTGTGATCAAAGCTGAATTTTCAGCATCATTACTCCAGTCTTCAGTGTCACATGATCCTTCAGAAATCACTCTAATATGATGATTTGATGCTCAAGAAACATTTCTGATTATTATCAATGTTGAAAACAGTTGTGCTGCTTTATATTTTTGTTTTCAGGATTCTGTATTCTGTATCTAATGCATCCTAGGCCTACTAGAGAAATGTGTAGGCTACTCACTCCTCAGCAAACAAATTCAATTTCCATGAATATGCATTTGAAATGTATGAGTTATGTGACAGATTTTGTCCCGTCTGAGTGTGTTTTACAGTGCCGTTTCTTCCTCGACGGGTCGGTTCTGCAGTGAGATCACAGTGTGTCTCTCAGTGAGCAGTTCTGCTTCCTCCTGACGGTCAGCTGACAGCACATCTTACACCAAACACTGTCTTCTGGAGCCATCTGAACACCATGACTCGTCCTGAACGGCCGGAGCGCACATGATCCTGCAGTTACAAGAGACGACATGCACCATTAGCATAATGCAACTCTATGTGGATATTGTACTAATGCCTTTACATGCTCAAAAAACAGTTAAAGTCCCCCTGTGGTGAAAATCCAGCTTTTAATGTTGTTTATGTGTCTATGTGGTGTTTTTAATATGCTTTAAGACAAAGCATGTGTAAATTCATAAGTCGACACCATTGCTGAGTATTTCCTCCTTAAAACTGCAGTGAACCAAAGACAGTCTCAAAAACACGCTTTGAAATCGCTGGTGTTTCTGACGTCACAAACTACCTTGTAACCAATCAGATCAACGTGTGATCGTCAACCAGTGGATCTCTGAGCTGAGTGAGTGAGTGGAGGCGGGGCTCATTTGCATATTCATAAAACCGCGTATACTAAATGAGGGAAGGGTGTCAAGTTACATTCAGGCTATTTTAAGGCATGAAGAATTTGTTTTCAAACTACCAATCAGATCAACTTGCCAGCGGGCTTTAGCATATCATTAACTGCTGTGATCCCGATTTATACATTTAGCAATATAGCGAGTGAATTTGTATATGATGTATATTATTATTATTATGTATGTTATGATGAACTATATGCCTTTCTCCACTGACGTTCTGAGTTGTTCTAAGTATTTCTGAGGATGCTGATTTTTAGAAGGCAGCTGTGTGACTTTGAGATGGCGAACGCGAACATGGTTTGTGTAACATTAGCATAATGTTTGATAATGTAGGCAAGCAAAAGGCTAATCATATTAATTATTGTTATTTGTCCGACGTTGTAAAGAGCAATACCATTGTGCAGCATTTACTACAGTTAAGTTTACAGTTGGCTCTCTAAGCTGGAGTGAGTGAGTCCAGGCGGAGCTAATTAGCATATTCATGGTTCTGTGCATACTAAATGAGGCAAGGCTGTAGAGTCACATTCAAGATATTTTAAGGCATGAAGAATTTTTTTTTCACTGGAAAAAAACGTTTTAAAATATGTCATTTTGGTGATCAAAGATGAGTTTTAAGGGATAAAATTATTGACTACAGGGGGACTTTAAAATTATAGGATAATTTCTGACACGGAATGAAAAATAAATAACCAAAAAAGGTAATTGTGATGCTTTTACAAGTCAGACTTTTCC